>NC_062579.1:8499750-8802000 GCF_022837055.1 Prionailurus viverrinus | reverse complement strand
CGGTGTCATACAGCCTTGACATGATAGAGTCAGGAGTTGGCTCCGGAGGTGCGGCTTCAAAGCAGAACTCGTAACCATGCAAAGAGGACAGCACCCCAGAAGGAAACTGTCCCGGGAACACAGATACACCGATTCAACTTTATGCCAGCTTTGCCCCCCACTGGGAAGACTTACTGAAGACCAGACGCTGGGGTTGGTGTCTCAGGTCAGCAGGTGGCTAGGGCCGAGAGTGTTCACAGGCTCCATTGCTGTTTTTCTCTCTTTAGGCTTAGGGCCAAGTCGAGGGGAGTAACCCAAGATTCCTTTACCAAGCGTTGACTGGCGTTGTTCTAGAGAACAACCTCTCAAAGTGGGGGTGGGGGGGGTGGGACAGGCAATGACAAATGGTCGCATTCAATAGAAATACTTTGATCCCAAACTCCAGGGTTTAAAGGCGGTGTCTCATCCCAAAACGTGACTAAATGGCCAGCGTATTCAAAGGACATACACAAAAGACAAAAGAAAGAAATCCCTGTCATACTTACTTCATAGCCTTGCTAAATAAGGACACTGTGTACATTCCCACCTGGCGGGAATTTCTAACCATAAATGCGCCTTCTTTTCCCTGCAAAGGAAGCAAAGTGTGGAAGGAACAGAGAACATTTTTGTTATTCTTGGAAACTATAGGTGGTAGGAAGATCGATCTTTTAGGTCCATGTTAAAGGTCACTGACGGTACAGGTCATCCAACAGCTGGCGCAGAGGGGCCCCACAGCTGACCTTTCGTCCTCTCGCTCAGCTCTGAGACCTACCCTGTGTGCTCTGACTCTCCCTCTCCTCTTAGTTTCTAACCCCCACTGGTAATTTTCTCTCTCTCTCTTTTTTTTAATTTTTTTTTTAATTTTTTTTTCAACCTTTATTTATTTTTGGGACAGAGAGAGACAGAGCATGAACGGGGGAGGGGCAGAGAGAGAGGGAGACACAGAATCGGAAACAGGCTCCAGGCTCTGAGCCATCAGCCCAGAGCCCGACGCGGGGCTCGAACTCACGGACCGCGAGATCGTGACCTGGCTGAAGTCAGACGCTTAACCGACTGCGCCACCCAGGCGCCCCTCTCTCTCTCTCTTTTTAATGTTTATTTATTTTTGAGAGAGAGAGAGAGAGAGAGAGAGAGAGGGAGAGAAAGACAGAGTGCGAGCAGGGGAGGGGCAGAGAGAGAAGGAGACAGAATCTGAAGCAGGCTCCAGGCTCCGAGCTGGCAGCACAGAGCCCGACGCGGGGCTTGAACTCGTGGACTGCGAGATCATGACCTGAGCCGAAGTCAGACGGTTAACTGCCTGAGCCACCCAGGTGCCCCAGTTTTCTCCATCACAGCCTGACGTTTCAATCTTTCAGAAATAAAATTTAAAACCACATATCACCGTATCATGCCCTTAGAAGGTATTAGAAAACCAGAGATGCAGAACAAATCGTTTGTTAAAGCCCCATGCTCCACTGGTCTTTCTTAATGACTTGTGCTAATTCTAAGCAGATCCGGATTCAGAAAGAGCAGATAATAGCCTGTGAATGTGATGGGATCCCGAGTTAGGCGGTGAGGCCACCATGTTCTCGCTAGTCCCCCTCAGAGACATCACTGGTGTGCTTTATTAGGTTGAACTGTATCAAGGCGTCATTTTTGCAGGGCAAGAGTTTGCTCCTGGTGATTTCATGCCTTGAGTAACAAAACCAGGGAGATTTATTCCCTATTACATCTGTTGTACTCTGGTTTAGGTGCTAATGAGCAGGGTCAGCGTTGGGCCAGACGGTTCCAGAGATGGCCCCCCAGTAAATCATGCCCCCGACTGTGGCCCTGTGTAGCCCCTCCCACAGGGAGGCTGGGGCCGGGCCACGTGACCTGCTCTGGCTAGCAGGGCATTCGCAAGCGTGCCCAAAGCACAAACTCAGCAAGTGCTTGTGGTGAACTACGGGGCCCTCCTCTCCTGCCACCTCCTTGAGGTCACCACCACCACGCTGTGAGGAAGCCCACGTTAGCCATGCAGAGCAGGACTGTGGCACCCCATTGACTGCCCCCTCCCCGTCCATCCACTGGCTACATGCGGGTAGCTGAGCGGCCCCAAGCCAGACCTGCCTCAGGACTTCGGGCCTCACAGAAGGCTGAGAAATGGCCAATCTGGTTTCAAACCACCGATACTGGAAGCAGAGGAAGCGGCTAAATGGCAAGGGCCCGGTACCCCAGGGGGCGGACCCCGTGATGACGTGACTGTATGGTTAGCCCCCCACTTTCTATGAGAAGCGCGTTCCCCACCCCCCCCCCCCAGGCCCAGCGGGAGAGAGTCTTAGAGGCTACTGTAAAAACTCGACTGTTTACCTTTTGTCTCAGTAACTGCTCAGACTGTGACCTGGAGATGTTACCTGCAAACCAGCTGCAACGAGAAAGAATTGCGTATTTGAGAGTCAGTGGTTTTTGACTGCATCGCTGATGACCCCACCTTCTGGCGGGTCAAAGGAGGTGTCGGCCTCCCTCGGGGACTTCCCAACGTGACTGCTCCAGAGAATCACCTGAGGAGCTTTTCAAAAATACAGATTCCGGAGTCTCCACCACCTAACGATGCTTGTGGGGTGGGGCCCGCATGTCTGTATTTTCACACGGGCTGGCGCTGACGAACCGTTGGCCTCCTAGCTGGTCCCTAAGTTCTGTGTTTCGCTGTTTTGAGCGAGAGCCAGAGATTAGACCGATGAAGAATATCCCACTGGGAAAGCTGGGGTTGCCAAAGATGAAAGTTCCTGTCTTTGTATGTTTTTCTTTTACATTTTTAAAAATATTTATTTATTTTGAGAGAGAGAGCGAGAGAGAGAGAGAGCACGCAAGTGAGCAGAGGGGGGGCAGAGAGAGAGGAGACAGAGAATCCCAAGCAGGCTCTGCGCTGTCAGTGCAGAGCCCAACATGGGGCTCCATCCCGGGAACCGTGAGGTCATGATCTGGGCCGAAACGAAGAGTCAGATGCTTAACCAACTGAGCCACGCAGGCAGCCCCTCAACCCTATATTTTTCTTGTAATAATCTGATAGAAGCACCCTTTATAGCATCCATTTTCAAAGCAAATGCTTTTCTCACAAATCTTTTTTATTTGAAGGATAGCAATACATAAGCCCCTGTGGTTATATTAAGACAGTAAGAGTTATAGCCACCCGAGAAAAAGATGATGTGGGATAGCCGGGTGTAATCTTTAAATACTGCCTGTTTCACTGAGTTAGCCAAGAGCATCACGTCTTACTTTGTGTGGAGAGCTCAACAGTCCACAGAGTTGTTTCTCACGTGGGATCAATGATGTCTGTAGTCTTTTGGCCTTGGCAAAAATGTCATACTAGGGAAGCGACCAGGGTGTGAGGTGGGAGGGGGCATGGGTTTGGGGCTCACAAGGACCCTCTGGCTAGAAGATAACACCCGAGGAGGGAAGAAATGCCTGAGGGTGAGGGTGTGCTCTGGGGGGCGGGGGATGGAAGTGTCAGCTGGTGGGCAGGCTAATGAAGTGGCAAGAGCCATCAGCCAGCTTGGAGTTCTGGGTTCTAGACATAACTTCCTAATAAGTAGTTGTACGGCTTTGGACAAGCCACTTAGCCTTTTTTGACCTTGGAATTACCCATTTGTAAGATTAGGACGAGGGTTGAATTTGAGAAGTTTAAAAGTCTCTTCTAAAAAACAAGGCTCTTCTAATTCTACCTTTATAGATACTATATAATTAAAACTTGAGATATTAACCGATCATTTTATTACTTAATATTTTAAGCTAATCACAGCTAACCAAGAGACTCCTCAGGGAACATGATTGAGGATACATTCCCATGGGAGATAGAAGACAGAGATGGTCAGGAATAAGGAGGGAAGCCTGGAAAAGCAAGGTAAGATTGTGAATAAGCCCCTCCCCCCCATACACGCATGTACACTCTGCCTGTGTCGTCATTTTGCTGGGGTCTGACTCTGTTTTTAAAAAAGATTTCAGTATGTCAGTGTCAGAGCAGCAGAGGCTTAGGCCTTGCCCTGAGGTGTGACATTCCATCTAAACCTCGGTGACTCAACCTTCAGTAGAACAGAATAGAATTGCTCATGAAGTTCTGGCCACAAAACAAATGCTTCAGGGCCACTGATAGAGGGAGAAGCTGGGGGCACCAAGCACAGTGCAAGGGGCTGAGCCCCAGATCACACAGCCCTCTGGATCTGATTTCCCTGCGGCGTGTCTTTGACTTTGAAGAGGGCAGGTCTTTCCTGATGGATTCCCCAATGCACACCTCTCACGTACCATTTGAATTTAGAAATGATGCAGATAGAGACTGTCTTTATGGTCAGATCAGGACTTTCCAAAGCAAAGGAAGACTTCCACTTCATCGAAATGCTAACGTCTAAAACCCACAGTTAGAAGGTCACTCCCTTTGGTTGTCATCTGTCAAAGTGCTATTATCTTTGGATATTTTTTGTTGTTGTTTGTTTGTTTTTCAACTGACTAAGAAAGCCAGGGGCTCCCGGGTCTCTTTTTTTTTATTTAATTTTTTTTAATTTACATCCAAATTAGTTAGCATATAGTGCAACAATGATTTCAGGAGTAGATTCCTTAGTGCCCCTTACCCGTTTAGCCCATCCCCCCTCCCACACCCCCTCCAGTAACCCTCAGTTTGTTCTCCATGAGTCTCTTCTGTTTTGTCCCCCTTCCTGTTTTTATATTATTTTTGTTTTCCTTCCCTTATGTTCATCTGTTTTGTCTCTTAAAGTCCTCATATGAGTGAAGTCCTAGGATTTTTGTCTTTCTCTGACTAATTTCACTTAGCATAATACCCTCCAGTTCCATCCACATAGTTGCAAATGGCAAGGTTTCATTCTTTTTGATCACCGAGTAATATTCCATTGTGTATATATACCCCATCTTCTTTATGCATTCATCCATCGATGGACATTTGGGCTCTTTCCCTACTTTGGCTATTGCTGATAGTGCTGCTAGAAACATGGGGGTGCATGTGTCTCTTCGAAACAGCACCCCTGTATCCCATGGATACATGCCTAGTAGTGCCATTGCTGGGTCGTAGGGTAGTTCTATTTTTAATTTTTTGAGGAACCTCCCTACTGTTTTCCAGAGTGGCTGCACCAGCTTGCATTCCCATCTTTGGATAATTTTTGTGCTGGTGTTTCTCACTTAGTTTGAATTGTTCCATCAGAGGCTTTCCTGAGGGTGGATGTTGGGGAAGAAGGTAGAGATAAAGGGGAGCCAGAAGGTGGTAAAAAGGCCACCAGCCAGAAGGTGGTAAAAAGGTTTAAGGCATACAGCCTGTCTTCCCTAACGTGGCACGGATGGCTAGGGCCAGGCTGGGTTGGAGGTAAGACAAAGAGTCGAAACAGTGACATGTACTTCATAAAACCTCTCACTGTACCTAGAGGCAATACATCAGTGACAGCACTCATACAAAGACAGAACTAAAAACAGTATAATCCTGGTGTTCGAGCAACTTAGCCGCCATTGGGTAGTAGGTGTCTAAGAGACGCAGTCTGTCCTATCACTCCTGCCTCTCCTTAATGCCAATTTTAAATAAAGTTCAGGGGACTTATTTGTCCCTATTTGTAGAAGGATTCAGTCTTAGATGTTGGAAAGGATCCTAACGGCCCCTCAGGCCAACCTGTCTCAGTATAGTTGGGGTGATCACACATTTGTATTTGCCCAGAAGAGTCTGGTTTGTGCCTGATGTCCAGGTGCAATATTTTTTTTAATGTTTATTTTTCAGAGAGAGAGAGAGAGAGAGAGAGAGAGAGAGAGAGCGAGCATGAGCAGGGGAGGGGCAGAAAGAGGGGGAGACACAGAATCTGAAACAGGCTCCAGGCTCTGAGCTGTCAGCACAGAGCCTGACACAGGGCTCAAACCCACGAACCGGAGATCATGACATGAGCTGAAGTCAGATGCTTATACAACTGAGCCACCCAGGCGCCCCAGGTACAATATTCAATAGTGCACTGTTTCTCTGTCTAAATGTCATATCTTGTATCTACGAAGACAAAGTGAAATGAAGGGAACTCCAGGTATACGATAAATCCAATGAATATGTATAGCTAGGTTAGATGATCCAGATTGAGGAAAAATATTTCCCTTAGTAACAATCTAGTTCATTATCACCTGTCATCCAGATAAATGGCCCAGAACCTCACATGAGTTTACCCTTGTAAATACAGCCTCCTGAGCAAGTCCCAGCCATCTGCTTTAATGCCTTTGGGGAAGAATAGAATAGAAACATTTATGTTAGTTTTAGAGGAATACAGAGGACTTTCAAAACTCACTCATAGTCATCCAGGTTTTCCTCTTCTTCAGATGAACTTGACTCGGGGAATCCCCTTAGGAAGAGAGGAAACAACATGAATGCAAAAAACCCACCAAGAAATAATGCAATCACCTAGCAGTGCAATATCAAATCCCTCCCTGCTTTCACCCCATAAATAAAATTTAGACCCTTAGGGTTCCCTCTTTGTACCTGGGGAGGTATCTGCAAAGCGAAGAGAGAACCACTCAAAAGTTGAGCTCATGCACAGTTTAATGAGAAAATGGCTCTTTGATACGGGAGGCCCCCAGGAATGTGGGTTTGTTTGACTCTTTTGAAGAGCAGGCTCATGAAATAGATGAATGCCTTCAGTGACAGCTGTAGTATAACGTTAAAAAAAGCATCTGGGTTGTGTGGAGAGCAATTCTTAGAGAAGAGTTACTCAACTCTAGGTGGTTTTTCCTCCTAGAGATGCCCGAGCCACGTATTCCACTGTTCATGCTAACACCAGTGGATATCACGACCAACGGACAGGACATATCAGTGTGAGGAGAAGTGTAACCCATGAGCCATCGGCTCAGACCAACTTAAGGTTTCAGAGGGGCAAAGTATGTGGATTTTTTTGGTTTGCATTTACCTTAAACATGAAGTCTAGCTGCAAAATGACTGCAAATGTGCTTAGTTTTCCTGCAAATGGAAGCAAATCCTAGGTGTAAAGGAATATCTGAATTTGATTTACCATGACATCTTTGAGGTGCTGTGATTTACGACAGTCCTTTCCCTCTGGTTGCCACATGCGAAATCTTCACTGCTACGACAAAAGATACGTTTCGTAAATTTATGTTTATTTATAAATGTTAAATGACACAAATAGTTGTGTTAGATATCTTCTAGCTTCATTTAACATTTTGGCCTGTCCATTTCACTTGGTTTGGGAATTTAAGCTAATGAGTCATTTTCACATTTTTGTCCTTGCGGGGAACCCAGTAACCAGCAGTAGTTTGACAGTGTTCCTAAACAAAAGACAACTGTTAGTAGAAAAGTTGGATTCATAAATCATCTTGGGTGGGTTTGCCCTGGTTTTCTTACAGATATGCAAGCATTCGGTCCCGTATATATTTTAAAATGTAATTTTCCTCTTGGCTGTTGCGATTGCAATTAAAAGCCTTGAAAATACTGAACTTCTAACTCCACGTGGACACACGTGCTCCCGCAGGATCTTCATCACCCTCTGCCGTGCATCATTTTCCCTCTTCGTCTTGGGCGTTAAGCGGAGCATGAGGAAGTGCCTACCTCTCCAAGTCTAGAGGCTGGTTTGTTTGGAATGTGGGACCTATTTCCTGCTTGCCTTCAGATCTCAGGCTCTTTTTCAAAACCACAACACTGGAATGCCTCCCTCTCTGTCTTCCAAAGAGCTTTGCTCACTAGCGTGGCTTTTTTACTTCCATCTCTTCATAAGACAACTCTTATTATTTTTTTATTTTTATTTATTTATTTTTATTATTTATTATTTATTTATTTATTATTATTTATTTATTATTTATTTATATTTTATTTTATTTATTTTTTATTTTTATTTATTTTTATTTTATTTATTTATTTTATTTATTTATTTTTACAACTTTATTATTTTTTAAGTAGGCTCCGTGCCCAATGTGGGACTTAATTCACAACGCTGAGATCAAGAGTCGTGTGCTCTACTGACTCAGCCAAGCACGTGCCCCACAAAGCTTATTTTAAAGCGCTAAGCAATTTATTTAGCTTTGATTTTGTTTTTAAGAACATGCGGAGAATGTCCGTTGATAGTGTATCTCTTAGGTTTATCTGTATAATAGAGCACTACACAGACATTCAAAATAATCGGGTAGGTTGCACAACAGTGAGAATGTACCTAGCACCTCTGAACTGCACACTTAAAAATGACCAAGATGGTAAAATGTAGGTTATGTTTTATCACCATTCAATATTTTTTTCAAATTAAGACTTGAGTGTATCCTCATGTATTTAAATAGGAAAAAATGTTCAAGATCTGAAGTAATTCTCTATATACAGTAACATGTTCCTACGGAACATTCTAGAGCAATGTATGCTGGATATTCTGCAATTCATGAAAGCATGCATTATGTTACTACTCAGAAAAAATTAAAAAGCACTTCGAGTGAGGATAATTGATAAAAAGTATTATCTACTTACATGAGCTGAGAATCATGGCTGCATTTAAAAATTCAGTCTCCATGAAGACCTTTTAGCAATTATCATCATTCACTCACCGATGTAATGCTACTCACACAAAGAAGTGATTAATCAATTCTTTGTTCAGATAACTAGCTTTCTCAAGTTCTAGGGAAAAATCCAAGGTCAGGACTACATCTTGGGGGGTGTCAGAAAAACTCAGCAGTCAAGATAAATTGTGTTTTCATGAAATATTTTTTAAATAAAAATTCATGCAAAAAAATCCATGCTGAATGACATGTCGATATTTTCAATAAAGGTAGGATCTGGCCATCCAGGAGTTGGGGGCCCTGCCAAGCTCCTGTGACTCAGTGGTGCTGACTGCTCATTTGAATACTGATCGCTTTTGCCGCACGCCTTCCTCAGCAAATCCCTGGGGCTTCCGGCAGCGAGGGGACCTGGCACAAAGTTGACGTGACACCCAGTCTGCTAGGATCTGCGTCTATGGATGGTCTCCTTCCACAGGAACACTGGGTTGCGGGCAAATAAATGTAACACGTCCCCTCAGGCAGCCGGTGTAGATTAACACACCGGGATTCTAGCTCCACTTTGAAACGAGAGGTACCACAACTTGCTAAACCAAAAGCAACTACAGGAATTCCCTCACATTCTTCCAAGTTCTCTGTGGCCCAGGACTGTATCGTGGGTACAGTGAGGCATTTGCTTTAGATAAAAATGATGAGGATGGAAAGAATAAAAGAATCAGAGCCCGAGGGAGAAAACAAAGAAAGGAGAGGCCCGGGGAGTCCGAGAGATGTTGTGCTCCTTGACCCGTTCTCTGTTGTCGTCTTGCGATTCAGTTCGGTCTTTACTGAGCAGCACGGATGGGGCTGCTTTGGTCCCTGGCGGGATGCAGTTTAGGTGCTGCCTTTCGAGGCAGTTTTAATTCTGCCTTTAGGTGGCATCTTTTGGCTTAGAAACGTGAGAAGACCCGGGGCACCTGGGTGGCTCAGTCAGCTAAGCGTCCGACTCTTGATTTCGGCTCAGGTCATGATCTCAGGGTCCGTGAGATAGAGCCCCTCATGGGGCTCTGTGCTGACAGCATGGAGCCTGCTTAGGATTCTCTCTCTTTCTCTGCACCTCCCCCGTTCCCACGCATGTACGCTCTCTCTCTCAAAATGTGAAAAATTAAAAAAAACAAAAACAAAAAAACCAAAAACACGAGAAGGCCAGTCCTGTCAGGAGAGGTGGTGGTGTACATCCTGAGAGGGCAGCCGAAGCCTCGCTGGGAGTGTTACTTGTCATTTGTAAGCACATTACAAAAGTTAGCCCACCCTACACGGTCTCACGTAAAGGATATATTTTAAAGATTCCGAGTTCTGGCACATAAGGTTATCAGGGGGAAAGGGGGAGAGAAAGAGGTGGGAATAAAATGCACAAGTGTTGCTTAGCTCACAGTTGAGATCATCTAAATGGAAAGTCTATGCTGTTCTGTCCCAGTGGGGCTGCCGCTGGCCCAGGCTCCCGGCTCAAGCACTGAGCGTTTCCTGAGAGGACAGCCCTAGCACAGCCAAGGCCTACATGGACAGTTTTGAGGCTGGGGTCCAAGGCAGCGAGGTAACCTCTACCCTACATGCGGGCAGCTGCACGAAAAGCTTAAGTTTACCTTTTCAGTTTTCTTACTTGCCACCAGTCAGGGCAGTCTTCTCTTGGAATATGCTGCAAATTGACGTTTAGCTGGGAGCCATAGTTTTTCTTGGAGTCACTGTCATACTGGGCGACAGTGGTACTTGAAGATGGTTCATTCATTTTGAAAATAGGAACTGCTCGAGGAATCTTCAGCTTTGGAGGAGAAGAGATTTTAATATATCAGAGTGAGGCACAGATTTGTGCACTGGGAAGTAACAGGCCAAGTATATCAGCTCTTAAAAAGGAAAGAAGGAGGGCAAGAAAGAAAAGAAAGGAAACTATGAAAGGAAGGAAGGAATGAAGGAAGGAAGGAAAGAATAAGAAAGAAAAGGAAAAGAAAAAAAAGAGAAAAGAAAGAAAAGGTCGATACTAAGAATTGGCAAAGATACAGACAGAGCAACTGGAACGTTCACGCTTTACTGGTTGGGGTGCATAACCACACTGAAGAGCTGTCTGCAAGATCTAAAGCTGGGCGTGCACATACCCTATGATCCAGAAAGTCTATATGCACACCCAACATTGAAATCAAAAGACATGTAAAAGAATGTTCACAGCAGAATTATCCCAATTAGATAAAACCCGGAAAGAACCGAAATGCCCATTAAAAGGGTAAAAGAATAAACATATTTTATACTAAGCAGAAGATGCTACCCTTCTGGCCCTGAAGATGGAGGAGAGGGCCAGAAACCGAGAATGTCGGTTGCCTCTAGAAGCTGGAAAAGAAGCTGGAAAAGGCAAGGAGATAAATTTTTTCCCCCTAAAGCCTCTAGAAGGAATACAGCTGTGTGGGCCCATTTTATTTTAGATTTCTGACCTTCGGCACTTCAAGAGAATACATTCGTATTGCTTTAAGTCACAAAATTTGGGGTAATTTGTTACAGCAGCTATGAAACTACCACGGTGGTGTCCTCACACAGTACAATTGTATACAGCAACGAGAATCGACTACAACCATACCCTAAAGTCATAAGACAGATAATAAATGGCTCTATGCTTTCAGATTCCATTTATATAAAGGTCAAAACCAAGCAAGTAATCTATGAAGTTATAAATCAAGCTAATGATTACTCTCAGGGGGATGGAGTGACCAAAAAGGAACATGATGGCACCCCTGGGGTTCTGTGACGTGCTGTTCCTTAATTTGAGTGAGAGTTACGCAGATGGGTTCCGTTTGTGAAAAGGCATCAAGCTAAACACGTAGGACTTGTATACTTTTCTAAGTGCATGTTATATTTCAGTTAAAACTTCACAGAACAATGTATAAGCTCTCAATTTTTCATACTTGTATTTTTACTTTTTTTTTTTCAGGGATCGACATCCTGGAAATTTTAGTTATGCAGGACACCGCTGTTTATGAGCTATGCCGTGGTTCTGCCCAGAGATAAATGCAGTGGAAAGTTCCCTAAACGGAAATCTGAACAGACCGGCTAGAAGGTGGATTTTTAATTTCCTCAGCTCCGCAAAGTAAGTTCTCTCCTGAATGTTCTGATAAAAACGAAACAAAGGAAAACATGCTTTTCACGATACTCGCTCTGATCCCTGATCCCTTAGGGCAACTTACAATCAAAACATACTTAGAAACCCTTGACCACTGATGTGCCGGCCTGATAATCTTCAGCACATTTCCCAAACAATTCCTGGCCAGAGATTAGATGCAGTGGTTTCTGGCTCCTAAATTATCCCCAGCTCTTAGATTTGTTTCAAATAAATTGTATTGGATTAGAATTTGCATACCATAAAATTTACCTTTTATAAGGGTAGAATTCAGTGACTTTCAGTAAATTTGTCAAGTCGGGCAACCACCACCACAATCCGGTCCAAGCACCTTGCTGGCACTCCTGTGGGGCCCCTGTGCACATTAGCGGCCTCTCCCCATTTCTGTCCCGGCCCCACTCCTCTCAACCTCTTGTCCCTGTAGGTTTGCTTATTCTGGACATTGCTGGTAGGTGTTTTACAAGGCCATAAATTCCAAGCTTCAGGACTAGAGCATGGACCCAAACCAAAATAGCAATGTTGCCGGTAACAATAAAACCCTCAAGCCTTCATAACTGTATTAGTTTCCTTAGGCTGCCATAACAAATCGGTACGCATCTAGTGGATTAAAACAACGGAAATTTGTTCTCTCACAGTTCTGGATGCCGGGGGTCCACCATCAAGGCTTCAGCATGGCTGTGCTTCCTTTAGAAGCAATTGACACGATTTAACCTACTCCAGTAGTGGATTTCTTTTTGTCCCGCATGTTGGTTCACAAAAATTATATGGTTTTGACTCGGAAAGGGAGAAGTGTGTGTGAATGTGTACCGCTGAAAATAAGTACCCAAGACACTAGAGAGCTGATGGATGGGTAGAGACCCTCCTTTACTTTGAGGACGGCTTCCAGAGGATCATCGGGAGGCCACTTTATGTGTCCTCTGGCATGCGAGGAGGCTGACACCTGCCTGGGAAGCTGAAAAGCAGGAGCAAAGGCTACAAACCCAGGAAGGCAGAGCAAAAGCAAAGCAGCAGCCTGTCGTGTGAGAGGGAGCCACAGACTGTGGTCCTAACCAGAGAAGTCCAGGTTTTGTTTGTTTTCCTGGAGGCCAAGTCCACCCTGGGGAGAGGGTTGGCTGGGAGCCATCTTGAAAGGAACTCTTCCTGAGATGGGTGAATTGGCTCAGCAAAATGCGAGGACCAGAAACCCAAGAGCTAAAGGTGAAGACATTCCCTCTGTCATAAAACTACATTTGGATCTGCGCTCTCGCGGCAAACCCACACAAGTTGCCCAGAGGCTAAAGAATCAGCACTGGAAAACTGTCTCACCCAGAAGCCACCCCTACCGAGTCATGATGGGATCAGCCACGTATGACTGTTTTTCATTAGACCCCCTCTTCCTGGGGCCCAACTGTGAAAGAGTCAGAAATTTCAGCTTCTTCATGACCCTCACCCGAAGCAGGCTTCCATCTGAGCCATGTGAAGGGGAGGAGTTGTCACTCAGAGTGATGTTTGGAGTGGTAGGATTATAACATCGGATGGGACAATTTAGAGGTTCTTGCCATGACTACGAGTCATTGGGAAATTTTATTTCAAAGGAGAGTGACCAGAAAACTGTGGCATCTCCTGGAGATTCTGTTCAGAGACAGAGAAAAAAAGCACACTGAGTGGCTTTGAAGGGATAATGGAGGGAAAGACTTAGGTTAGTTTCTGCTTGTGCCCATTCCTTCTCTAGAATATTCACATGAGGCCGACTTGGCCATGCTGGTGCTGGGGGAGGCATGGCGGTAAGCAACAGCTGCCTGTTACATGTGATGCCATCTTAAGGACTTCTCCTGCTTGCACCCATTGTTTGGTGACTCTTATGTGCTTATAGGTTAGAAAAGGCATGAACTACAACAGTATCATTCGATACTGCCATTGCTCTTGGTGATAACTCACGGTTTCCCTCTCTTTGCTGAGCAGTCTGAATGAGGCCCACATTTTCCACTCTTGAATCCGGCAACTCATGGTTTATATATATCCTGACTATGCAAACATTTTTTTTTTTTAATATTGACTTACCACTCTGTCTGGGAAGGTGGGAGCTCTGTGTTTCTCTTCGTGGGTTGTGACATGCAGATCAGCATCTGAAAAGCAAAGCCAAGTCGTATCAGAAGGAACTTTAAACAAAGCAAGCACCCAGTGTCATGAATGAAAAGAATGAACTAGCTTATGTGATCAGTGCTTCAGATGAAATGAATTCAGACGCACCCTTTGGAGTGATGTTGTTACTTTCCCGTGTAACACCCAACTCGAACACCACTCCTCCGCCTCTGGTGATCAGTATTCTCCCCAAACAGATAAAAAATTCAAATTCCTCTCAATCCTTTAAATTGTTAATTTATATCTCATTTCCACCCTGTATTTGAAGTACAGATGTCTAATCTCATTGGGTAATACCTATGAGGCTTGGGGTCAGAATCCATGTCTGATTCCTCTTGGAGTAACGCATACAAGATGCTTGTAAGTAGCTGATTTATGAGTGAACAAACCTATCCTATGCTTTTTTTTTTTTCATTTCTTATGGTAGTTGTTGGTTTCTCTTTCCACTTGCATCTGTGGGTAGATGCCCAGCCATGAGGGTGAAGCCGTCAGGTGCCTTGTAAGTACAGTGGCCGTGTGGTGTACTAACCAAGCTGGAACATTCCTTACAGGGATCGGTAGCTTTTAATAATTATGCCAGGTCCCCAGCTGCAGAAGGAGACTGATGCAAACAAACTGGGGCGCATGGTAAACTTACTTATAGGCCATGTGCCCCAGGAAAGGAGTGGTCTAGGGCATTTTGAAGACAGAAGGAAGCAAAGACTCTCAACTGTTTCCTTCCAAGTAACTGTACCCAGGGGCTGCCCTGTAACTCAGCAGCGAAGGCCAAGGCAGGAAGTTCTACTTGGGCAAATAGACAATATCATAGCTGCTCATGGGCCACAGCACCCGCAAATTCTGTAGTTTTCTTCAGAGGCTGGCAAAGAGCCTGTGGCACCCAGAATGCATGGCAGATGCCATCCGGGCAGAGCCTAGGAAGATAATCCCGAGGCAGTGCTCTCTCTGGCCTTTTTCCCCCGCTTCTTCCCAGGGAGTTAGGGTGGTAAGGTCAGAGCTAGAATCTGGCCTCCTGGGTAATGATGCCAGATCTTGAACAGAATAAGTGCAGGAGATAATTAATGCTGTAAGGAAACATTATTCCTTAGTCCCTTACAGTGGAGGGAGGATCCATAGACAACAATTTCTATATAGTTCATTAAATCACTATAATTGGTGAGTATAAAGGGCAACGTGGTATACTTAAGATTAATAAATGTTCATTGTGTAGTCTAATTAAGATGGAAAACACAATGAACATTTATTCATTGATTTTGTTGCCAAATTACTAGTAACGCCATCAATGTGACTGTCAGGGGTGAATACCGTGATGGAGTGAAGTTGAATAATAGCTCATGTCCCTGTGTGTCTTATAGTTCATGAAGTGGGATCACACCGCTGATCTCATTCAATTCGTTAAAGGTGGAATCCTCGCATATTTTGCCCAGGCTGGTAAAACCGCTCCCAGAATAAGTTCTCCTTTTTAATTTATTTGCAACTTAATATTGCTAAACAGTGATACACGTCTAAAATACGTGGGACTGCCTCATGTAAGTATCCTGGAGATGGAAGGGGACCCTATAGAGCACAAGCAGAAAACAACCTAATTCCTTCCCTCTGTTAACCCTTCAAAGCCACTAGGTGGGCTTTCATTTCTGTCCCCAGATAAAGTCTCAGGCAGATTTTCTTAGGAATATAACTCTGGACAGAATCTGATTGCACTTAAGGCAAACCCTTCACTACCTTCTGTGACGTTATTAAGAAACCAATAAACACGTACAGAAATGGCCAATCCTTTAAATATGCCTTTTAAAATTAGGTTGTCCATCACTTTGGTATCTATGGTGATTAAAAGTGTTAGTCACATTTTATCCTTTGACATATTTTTTTACAGAATGGTGGTTTTTCTGATTTATTATTTTAGGGTTATGAACCATGGTGATATGTTCACCACATTCTACCCATTTGGTGTTTATGTTAAACCGGGAAGAATTATGGGAGGAAATAAACAGCTTGATGGATTCATGATTCCAATTAAAAAAAAAACCTTTCTCATGAAAGAATGCCAGATGTTAATATTGTTATTATTTTAGTGAACATGACTCAATCGACTCTAGAACTGGGCTTCATCTGCCCGCTAGCATTTTTTGAGGCTGGATTTTCATGATGTCAACCAATGTGGCACATCTTGTTTTCCCGAACTTGGTGAGCTGTTATGGAATTTGGCAGGTTTGCCTAACGGGGCAGCGTCCGCCCCGGGTCCAGCCCAACAAAAGGGTCACATTACATGCTTCCCAGAGGGTACATCCTGGGGCCGCTTTGCAGCTCTGCTGGCAGCACAGGAACTTTCCATCCACGAAGAACCCACTGTGGTACTTGATCAGCAGGTGGGGGTTGCCCCTTATCTCTGGGGAACAGGCAGGAAGAAAACACACCATGAGCAAACGTTGGCCCAAGAGAAGAAACACGTTCAGTAAGTGCTGTTATCACAGAACAATGAAAACCTTATTTAATGGTTCCCGAAGGATATGTCTTTCACTCAGAAGTTAATAAGCCAAAAAAAACAAGAAACCAAAAAAAAACGTTGAACCTGGCATATAGTGAGAACGACACAATAACTTGTATCAGCCTTACCCAAAAAAACTAGAAAATGTATATGCGGATCAACTCGATGATCTAGGGTGTTAGAAATACATCTGTAAAGATAGTAAGGGGGTTATGGTACATGGTGTTCTCTTGTAGGAGGCTGGAGGATAGGACTAAATCTTAGCAAGAGGGAAAGAAGGTTCTCAGGAACATGTACTTCACTCTTCATTTTGAAACATTTCAAACATACCGATGAGTTTGAAGACTGGTATAACATACGCCCATATACCCTTCACCCAGATTCATCAATTTTTAACTGTTTGCCACATTTGCTTTATCTTTCTCTCTGTGCATACATACTATTATTATTAAAAAATTTTTAAGTTGTTATGTTTTGTTAACCATTTGAGAGTACGTTGCAGATATCATGACCTAGAAAATATCACCCATAAATACTTCAGCACATAACTTCTGTTAGCAGCGACGGTCCCTTACACAACTGCAATACCATTATCAAATTCAGGAAACTTAACATGATACAGTAGTCTTCCTGAATATTTTATATTCAATATTGTTCCAACTGTTTCAATAATACCCTTTATAATTATTCACTGTTTCTGATTGGGGATCCAATCCAGAATCACATATGGCATTTAGTTTTCTAGTTTCCCTTGATCTGGAACCATCCCTCATCCCTGCTTTGTCTTTCATGGCTTTGACTTGTTTACACTAAAGAACGAATGGTTTGTGGGGCCCCTTTTCTAGGAATATGTGCATATTTAAAAATATATATATGGGAGTAGGGCAATGTTTAATCCAGAGAAATGAAATTCTAATACTGGAGTAGAATCCCATGTCTACACCAAATTAGCCTCTCTCAAAATACAGCAGAGAAACCCACGAGGTCTTAGTAGAGATTAGTTCAAGAAGGTTTTCTAGGTGGGGAGGGCTGGTTCTATATGTGACTTCAATTCTTTTCTTCTTGATTTTATATTCATCTTAAGGACTCCTTATATTAGTCCCAGGAGAGTTCTGCTCTGATTCAAGGAAGTGTTTGGAGATAACTGCTTGGCTGGGTCAGTGGATCATATCCAATCTTTATGTATGTAAAGCATCCAGCGTAGAGTTTGGCTCAGAGCAGGTGTTCAGTGAACAGGAGGCTTTAGTGTTATCATTCCCTTAGTTTAGCTCAGCTCAGCTTAGCTGAAAGTGCTGGCATTAAAAAAAACTTTACTAAATATTAATGGGAACTAAAGGGAAATTATTACAGAAGTAACAAAAAGCAAATGGGGTTAAGAATACAATACACTAGGGGCATCTGGGTGGCTCAGTCGGTTGAACATCAGGCTCTTGATTTCGGCTCAGTTCATGATCTCACGGTCGTGAGATCGAGCCCTGGGTCGGGCTCTGCACTGAGGATGGAGCCTGCTCGGGATTCCGTGTCTCCCTCTCTCCCTGCCCCTCCCCCACTTGCTTGTGTGCGCACATGCTCTCTCTCTCTCAAAATAAATAAACATTAAAAAATAAGATTGCAACACACTAGTTTCTGACCTTGGTCCCCAAATGGCCATTGCAATTCCTTGAGCATATTACTTGCCTTCCTACTCTCCAGGCTCCTTCTGCCCCCCACCCCTACCCCACCAGGCCAGGATTCCTGTTACTTCCTACTGCACGAATGAATTTCAATTCCTGGGTGAGTAACTCTTTTCCAACCGAGTCCAAAAGTCCACGTTGTGACACTCACACCATTTAATAATGACAAGAAGAGGAACTCATGTCTGTTAACGTGTACATAGGAGTTTCCATATTTCCCCTCACATGTATCGTCTCATTGAATCTACTCAACAGCCTTGCAGGCATCCGTTCTTGTCATGTCACTTACAGAGCTAGGTCAGCCGAGGGGCAGGGAGGTGCTGTAGCTTGCTCAAGGTCATAGACCTAGCAAGTAGCACTTCTGACACTCAGCCCCAACTTGTTTCTACTCGAGTCCAATGCACAGACGCCAGTTTCCCTGTCAACCCCCCTTCCGTTTTCATTTTTGGAAAGGACACGCTTTATCCACCTCTGGACAGCTGAATTCAGAACCATGGTGGCTGACGCTCCCTGAGTCCCCACTCAGTCAGCCCAAACCTCCCGACTATAGGTTACTATCTGGAAAGTTCTATGTTTCCAGCGCCACCTCGGTTTATAATACCTGAGCTAAACAATGGACAAAAAGTCTTCATAGGGGAGAGGATTTAAGTGAGGAAACTTCTTTGTTTTCCTGTGGCAGGTTGGCCAGCCTGACAGCTGATATCATGCTCCTCTTTTGTTTCCTTCAACCTGACAGCCGATCTCACCCACCTTCTCTCTTCCTGTTTTCCAGCATGAAGGCTGGAAACCCCAGATACTGTCTTCCAGCCTCCCCTGCACGTAGAAATGGCCATGGGATACAGTTCTGGCCAGTATGACTCGTGCACAAGTTTGCAGGTTACGCCTTGTGGAGAAGCTCAGAGCCTTTCCCAGATGGCAGAGCAGAAGGTTAGGAGGAGCCTGGGTCTTTACCCGACTTCACTGGGCTGCTGCATTGGCCCTGGGCCATCTCCCTCTGGACTTGCTAACTGTGTGAGGGGAACAAATGTGCATTTGTTTCAGCCAGCGTCCGGTGTCCTTTTTTTTTTTTTTAAGTTTGTTTATTTTGAGAGAAAGACAGAGGGAAGGAGGGAGGGAGGGGGAGGGAGGGAGACACACACACACACACACACACACACACACACACACAGAAAATCTCAAAGGCTCCATGCTGTACAGAGCCAGATGCGGGGCTCAAACCCACGAACCGTGAGATCACCACCTGAGCCAAAGTCAAGAGTTGGAGGCTTGACCGGCTGAGCTACCCAGGTGCCTCTGTTTAGTGTCTTTTTACCTGCACCCCCAACCATTACTAACTGATACAGATGGCTTACTGTGCATGTGGTGGCCCTGGTGATAGGGCCTCTCTGAAGTTTTATGAGGGGCTAGGAGATTCACCTTTGCTTCTCTGTCCCTGCCTTGCTTTGTTTTCCATCTGCCTTTACCCGAGCTTCCCAGGGCCAAACCCAAAGCTGCCTGCCATATATAGTTCCAGAAGGACCCACGAAGGACTCTAGGGCATGACTGATAGCTGCACACAGGAGGTGTCTACATAGCAACTACTCCTACGAAGCCCCCTCGCCCCGCCAAAGGAGACTGAGTGGGGAGCATCTCAAACCCCTCCTGGAGGCCCCACTATAACCACAGGGGCTCACGTGGGTGTGGAGGATACTTTAGTGTATATGTGCGTCATTTGTGTGTGGCTCATGATCACTCGAGGAAAAAAGAAATGTGATCTCCCATTTCACAGGTTGGGAAACTGAGATCCAGAGACATGAGATGGTTTTATTAGGTGACACAGCAAAGCAGGACTTGGACGCGGATTTGTCTGTCTCTAAGAGGGATGCCCTTCTCATTTCACCCCGCTGGTAGCGGGTAGAGGGAGGCTACTCCCCTCACCAGACCACTCGACCTACAGAATAGGGGCTAAACTCTTTCGTGCCAAGGGAAGATGAAGTCCTGCGTGTGGAACAAGAAAAAAAGGATGTATTTGCACCAAAGTCGGTCGTCGTCTACAGTGGTATAATTTGAAGTATACGGAAAAAGAACCCGCATCTAAAACTTAAATGAATTAAAACAAAACCGTACCCTGCCTGGGGGCTTAGTACCTGAAATCACACCAATAGAGTCATTCATTTGAGTCATATACTGTCCTCACACTCTGACCTACCTTTAAAATAAAAACATCCCAGGGAAAAATATCATAGCACGAAATTACTAACCATTTTGTCTCTTCTGCCAAAGGTGGTCACCAGAGCAGCCTAAGAATCCCTGAGTAGAAGCTTCATTAAATCCCCAGTTTTGCCTAGCATTTCTACTGCCCTGGTTCAAAAGCTGGGTTTGGGCCACCAAGTTACGAGTTCTCCATTATTAGGTACGCGACACCGGCCACGTCTCTTTAATTCCACTCATCTGAGAAAAGGAGAATAATATTACCCCCTTCCATAGAGCTGTCGAGAGGATTACTTAAGAAAATATTTTACAGCGTACTTGCCACAGTAGTTGGCAGATATTGAGTACGTGGTAAGTATTAGATAGAACTTTCTGTAAACATCCAAAGTCCAGTAGCCACAGGCCCCACGAGAACCTAGACTTTGCCCTGGTAAAGGCACAGCGGGTGGAGAGCAGGTGGTCTGGCTTCCCCCGCGCTGCTGGGAGGGCACAATAGCCGCTCTGTGTGGGTGCGGAGCGGGGAGGAAGGGAATCGGATCCACAGGCTCGCCCCGTGTAACAATGAGAATGCAAAATGAGAATGAGCATGACCCATTCTCTGAGGTTCCTAGGAAAAGCCAAGGGAGAATCCACTGCCATATCTTTCCTCCACGGAGCCTCAACAGAACTCAATTGGTGGCCATCTTTTATGACTTTTCCAAATTACCTTTTTGTAATGCTTTCAACCACTGACTTCGGCTCTCTTCATTTGACGCGTAGACATAGAGAAGCCCGTCTTTATAGACAATCTGGAAAGGAAGAGATTGGGTTCATTGAGATATAATTGCATCCATGGTTCATTCCGGGGCAACTGCACATTTTCTGGGATCCAAAAGAAAAGTTGAGTTTGCTTATGAAATATGCAATACCTTTGGAATTAGATTAAAAAAAATCTAGTTCTTTTTATCCTCCACCCCCCCCCCCCAGTTTGTTTTCTCCCAGACACTTCTACATTTGGGAAAATCATGGCAGTGAGGCATCTGACATTCGTGAACACTGAGGTCCCAGAGGTCCCAGCATACATGCCCTGGACCATGGAGAATTATGAAAGTACAAAATGTTAGCTATGACACGTGTCTTAGGAATGTTCTGGTCCATCCATCAACCCAGTGCATGACTCTCTTTATACCCCATTGGAAAATGTTTACCTGTTCTATCCTTAAAAATATCTTCAGGGATGCAATGTCCTTTACCTTTGCTATACCACCCTTGGCAATTTCCATATAATCTGATCATTATATAGTTCCTGCTTATATTGAGTAAAAATCTGTCTCCCTGTTACTTTGTTTCCTTGGGTCATGTCCCACCCTGGGAATCCCCAGCATAAATCATTTTCTTTTCTTTAAGATGCTTGTTTAAATGTTGGAACATTATAATGTCTTCCCCAGATCGTTCTCTAGTTTATTGCATTTTCGTGGGTAAATGTTACAGACCATTTATTAAATATCTACTACTGTCTGGAATCTTTCCTAGATACTTTAAGATTTTAATCCTATTTCAACTCTATGAAATATATACGATTATGCCCACTTTGTAAATGAAGAAACCAACTCAGATAGAGGGTTGAATGTGTTGTCTATGGTAATAGACAAATATAAGCCGTGGAGTTAGGAGCTCTGTGCGCCTCCAGAGCCTGTGTTCTTTTGAGTGTTCCATGCTTCTGTGATAAGAATATGAAGCATCTTCCGTGAGCACACACTCCCCTGGTTTCTTCCAATTGGGCAATGTTTGCTTTTAAAATAGGAAGTATGGGGGCGCCTGGGTGGCTCAGTCGGTTGAGCATCCGACTTCAGCTCAGGTCATGATCTCACGGTCTGTGAGTTCGAGCCCCGCATCGGGCTCTGTGCTGACAGCTCAGAGCCTGGAGCCTGCTTCGGATTCTGTGTCTCCCTCTCTCTCTGCCCCTCCCCCGCTCATGCTCTATCTCTCTCTGTCAAAAATAAATAAAACATTAAAAAAGTTTTTTTTAAATAGGAAGTATGGCCTGTTCACCAACCAGATGATTTTATTTCATTTTTGGCCACAGTTCCCTCGAGTCACTACCCCTGGGTAGTCTGACCATCGGAAGGACAGTCGGTCCGTCTGCCTTTAGATTGGAAAGATAAGTATTAATGATGTAATAAAACTAGGGCACGATGCAGATCAAGCCGCTTCCAAAGGGTACTGTAAGCACACTTTCTGCACCATACCATTGCATAAAATACTTCAGGGTAAAATGCAAACTCCTTAGTATGCTGTGCGAAGCCTTTCATGATATGGCGGTGCCCACCTTTCCAGGCTCATGTCCTTCACTTGCTCATAAGGCTGGTGTTATTCCTACTTCACCTACAGGGCCTTGACATCTGCTGTTTCTTTTGTTTCACTGCCCTTCCTGTTTTTGCTGGGCTAACCACTGGTCTTTCTTAACCCGAGGGTCACTTCCAATAGATAGATCATCTCCCTGACCTTTGGGAGTGAGGACTGAGCTTCCGCTTCCTGGGTCACCCCGGCTCCTCTGCAGACCTTCATCTTAACACTCACCCTCACTGCCTTATAATGATCTGGAAATGCCTTGGGGACAAGGATGGCATTTGACTCCTTATAGTGTGTCTAGTACCTTGTAGCCCCTTGGAAGTGCTTAGCAGTGTTTGATGAAATATTGTGAGGCCCCAGGACAAGTCAGGCCACTGTGGCTACTTGCTCATCCTTTCTTTTCTCCCTCCAAGCGAAGCAGATCGGTAGGTAGAATTTCAGCAAAATGCCCAGCTCCCATCTGGGGACGTGTCAAGCCTTGTCACTGTCTTTATCGTTTCGCAACACCTTTGGTTATAGACCATATATTGAGTTCACGATCGAAAATATTAAAACAAAAGCCATCCGCCCAATAGAACGTTGTCCCTGTCCCGCCCCTTACCTGAAACGGATACTGTCTTTCCACAGGGGTCTGCTCCTCAAGGTTTACTTTCTCCACGCATCTGATTTTCTTAATCTCAATTGATCCTTTTCTGCTGCCTCTTTTCTGAATTAAAAACCAAAATATTAGATGCCTCATGCAATGCACAATGGCACACAAGGAAAAGCATAAAGTGAAGGTTATCCTAGGAGGGAGATTGAGAGGTGGGACGGCTATGTGAGAATTCTTCCAATTATTCCATCGTGGTCAAAATCCAATGGCAACAGAATATGTTTTCGAGTGTGGACACAAGCTCATATATACGCCTCCAAAAGCAAGTCTTTAAGCAGTACTTAATTTTTGTTTGATAATCTTGAAACACATTTCCAATCACCTGTCACGTGCTTGCTTAATCCACTTGGGAAAATCAAAATTTAACTCCAGGAAGCATCTTAATTTTGTTCCAATTTTAAGACAGTCTTTCAGTATTTCTGCTCTGATAGAATTCTCAGCTTTATAGAAATAGTCTTATTTCCAGCAGAGTGTTAAGGCAGTGTTTCTTATCTTCAGCACTCTTTGGGGCCAGATCGTTCTCTGTTGTGGGGGCTGTTCTGCACGTTATAGGATGTTTGGCAGTAACTCTGGCCTGTACCCACTAGATGCCAGTAGCACACCCCCCCCATCATGATAACCAAAAATGTCCCCTGGGGGGGCCAAACCCCCCTCAGTTGAGGACCACTGTTCTAAAGGGTACAATTTGCCTTAGTAAAGTTAGCCAGTATTTTAAAGCCCTTTATCTTGAATTACTCATACCTTGGTTAAGAAAAGACCATGTGATAAGTGAGGGCAAGTTGATCTTTACTATGTAAGCTAAGAAGCGTGACATTGTTCCATTATAATTAAGCACTTTGTGGAGACTCAAGAAAAATAAACAGTACAAAAACAATGGAATAAGTAGGGTCTCACCATTTTGTCATATTCATAGTAGGAGAGATTTGTTTTGGTTAAAACAAAAAGCCTCTCTTTGTAATTACTTGGCGACATTTTCTTTTTTTGCTGTGACCTTTTGAGAAGAAGTTCTTCTAGAATGGATTTTGTGTCCATATCGTCGTCCTAAATAAAATAAAATAATGAAAATGAGTGTGTGTAGCACCCAGCGACGTTCTCTTTTAGCCTTCAGAATTTTTAGCCAACTCTTTGTCAGTCAGGGATAATATGAATAATATAATTTCTACAACTTATATTTAGGACTAGAGAAAAAAATTTAATTAAGCAGTCTCTTAAATACACATGCGCTTGCCCTTCATTCCTACTGCTTTGGCTCTGACTGGTATAAATATGTTGATTTGTTTACGATATTTTATGTATCGTACTCGTCCCATTCTGGCTCATAAACCCACCATCGTTGCACCTGCCCCCAGACCACCTTATCAAAGGTCTCCTTATTCCTTAAGCATTCTACGGGCATTTGTTGAATCGAATTGGATTTGCTCAAACTTTGAAATATTTGTGGACTCCAGACAGCTCACCGTGTCTGAAGTGATTGGCCAACAAATTTCTCTCTGTCAATGTGACTCCTCTTTGACCAAATCATCCAAACCACTGTGAGACTCTGATAGCATTGTAAGTGCTACCCACAGTTCCTGATCATAATCAGAGCTTTAACATAAAGGGCACGGATATGATTTTCAGGATTTCTGAGAACAAAACATTTAAAAAATGCTACCCAAATCAATTTTTAAGAAACTGAAAAAAAATTGGTACCTTACAAACTAAAAACCGTCTTGCTTTTCCTTCCTGAACCATGTTGCCGTGAAAGTTTAAGGTATTTCTAAAAAATAAATACATTAACTTTCTGGTGCTACTAAGACTGTTGCTTCACCCTCAAGTCTGATATCAGATCTGGTAACGAAAAGTAATGTTTTGTTTTGTTTTGTTTTATAGTAATGTTAAGTAGTGGGCCGCAAAAGGTAAACTTTCTTAAATTCTTTGTTTTGTGAAATCTCAGGATTATTAGCAGTCAGAGGTTCAATAATTTCTATCGTTCTTTGTCTACTGATAATCTGCGTATCGTTAACTTTACTCACCTTACATTTGATCAGCTCGGGTGTGCTTGTGGGTCCTTAACGTCGAGTCAACTCTCGAGGTCTAAGCAAAAAGTTACTGTCCTGAGGCACAGGTGCTCATATTCCCTCTGGCTATGCCAAGATCATGGATTACAAAGAACATATTTGCATCCTATTTATCACTCTCTATCAGGAAGCACCCACAGAGGCACTGCTCTGTGTGGATGGGAGAGGATGCCAAGTGAACCTGTCCAATCGTTAAAGGCCACTTCTCACTGACCCAGAGCGTGATGGGCCCACTATGGCAGGGAAGCGGGAAGGAAGGGAGACACATTGAATAAACCACCATCAGGTCCAGCCAGCTTCCCTCCTGACATAGACCACACCACTGTAGAAACGGGAATCAAAAAGTCAGCGTATGTTCATTATTTATACAGATGAAGTGACTATTAATCCCTCAAATGTTCTCCAAGGGCATCGATTGCTTTAGAGGCAGAAGTAATGGAAATCTTATCCATTACAAATCTTATCCATCGGTCACTTTCTGTTTTGAATATCGTTTTATCTGGAAAGAAAAGCATAATTCCTTTGGGAAAGTAGAATGGGTTTCTTTTGACCACAGTGGGTGCTATTTGTCATGGTCACTGGTTTCGTGGGCCCTGGACTCAAAGATGGGGCAGAGGTCGGGGGTAGTAAACCCAGCAGGACCTGGGAAGACAGGTACACCTACTTTTCACCTTTGCTTCGTTAGAAACTCTACACATATGCCTGGTCAGATAAGATTTTTTTCTTTTCTTTTCTTTTCTTTTCTTTTCTTTTCTTTTCTTTTCTTGGGGTGGGGGGGGGGGGAGAGGCACAAGCAGTGCAGAGGCAGAGAGAGGAGAGACAGAATCCCAACCAGGTTCCACACCCAGTGTGGAGGCCGACACAGGGCTCAAACCCACGACCCTGAGATCATGATCTGAGCCAAAATCAAGAGTTGGATGCTCAACTGACTGAGCCACCCAGGCGTTCCCAGATAAGATTATTTCCTATACCCAGAGTCAATGGCCGGAAGAGATTTGCTTGAAGGGTTACTGAAACTGTGCAGAGTCTAGTGTTTTTGAGTTAATTCCCCTCTTGGGAAGCCATACCACACACTGGGTATAGTTTTAGGGCACTTTTGCCTTTTATATTCCTGCAATTAAAAGTTTTACTAAGAAAGCATAAAAAAAAAAAACTGTGAAAACTTTTGTCAAACGTCTTTTGTCTCCACAGCTAGAACATGACTCCTCAAAGCAGAATGCAAGTTAAATAGATCTGATTAGTTGAATAGAAAGTTTACTCTTCAAAATAAGAGAGAAAGTTTACTTTTCAGAACTTTTTCAGATACTGAATGGACTTGTCACACTAAGAGCACTGTTTTAAAAATGCAAACTGCAATGTCAATGTATAAGCAGCCTTTCCTAGTACATATGCTTTTCTGTTTATAGAACTTTTACATTCATTACATTAAAATTTGGGGGAGGGAAATTTTATCTAAAAAATCAGTATGGTGAGTCGCAGAAATCACCGAGAAATGAAATTCTCAAAGTTGCTTTTGTATCTTGAGGGGAAGAAGAAAATGGGCTCAAAAGGACCGTTCCAAGTCCTTGGACACACTTTCTGATATATCTCCAAGGCTTTATGCATGTTGTTGCACCTGATGCCACATAATTTGTCAAATTGCAACAAATTTGTTCATTCCAAAGTCCTGCCTTTTGTGAATTTTTTGGCTTTCATTTCTAAAATCAGATGTGATGTATGTTTATTCTACAAAATGAAGAACTACAAATAAGCAAAGGAAAAAAAAACCTGTTAACATCTTGGTGAACACACATCTAGATTCTTTTGAATACATACGTGCACGTATTTATTTTCACAAAAATGAGTTCGCACTCTGTGCAGATAGGTCTGCAATCTGTCATTCTCGTGTAACACACATCTGGAGCCACATGTCTTTGGAGACCTTCAGAGTTCAACTCCGTCAGCAGGCCCCGGAGCTTCCTAACACCCTTGAAGAGCCCCATTTTGATTACTCATGCTTTTTGTCTCATCCAGATCAGTTTCTTCTAAGACCATATCTGGCTCTTGCTCAGGTTTGGACCTGCCTTTCTACTTCTATTTGCTTCTATCTCTTCCTTGTACTTCTCTCTTCTCCTAGATTAGCCTAGATTCCAAATGGAAGGCATTTTTATGGTCTCCCTTGGTATAGGAAGAGATAACCAGTGGTGATGACTAATTTTTAGCAATGCATTGTTTCCTCCCTGTGTTAGGACAATAAGTCACCAGGCTCAGGTACCACTGTTGACTCAAATGCCTGTCCGACAACTGGCAAATCTGGCTCTGTGTACCCATATTTAAGGGAAATTCAATTGGGAAGGCTCAGAAGACTTTCAAAATGAAACAAGATCCTAAAGCTAGTTCGTATTAGCCAGAAATCGATTTCCATAGGGGAGCCGGTGGAATGCGGCGGGTGTCTCATATTACCACCTACATGGTATAGACACATCAATTTGCCTACCAAATAGCCCAGGCTGCCTATTTCCATAAGCGCGTGAAACTAGAAAGAGATTAGAGTGCAGGGGACGCAAAAACAAGAACCAGCACCCAAAACACTGGCAGAAATCGACATAGTATTTTCTCTTAGGAAGCCAGCAACCATTATGTCACTTTCACACTGAAGGTGCCTGCTGAGTGACCATGACTTGGAAGCGCCATGCTTATTTAACATTTGTGAGGAACCATTAGCAGGAGAGTAAGGAGGTCACTCTGCAGGTCTCTCCAGCACACTCGATTTCAATTTCGAGCCTGCAGCGGGCCGGACATCAAGCGAGTGGTTCCCCAAATGAGGACCAGACCTCCACTGCCCGAGAGATCAGGAGCAGACTTGAGAGATAGGTTTCATAACTGATTAGCGTGCCGGGCGGCCGGAGGGTGGTGGACTGAGAAGGCACGGAGGAGCCTATAGGGCTGTCATTTGTGTGCTGTGTCACCCTGACCAAGGCCCTGCCCTGTCCTAAGCTTCGGCTTTCTGACCTGTAAGATGAGATGGGTCACGCCTCTGTCGTTTTCTGTGGCTTGAATGAGAAAGCTACGGGAAAGTTCTGGGCGCATTAGGGGCACTGAATCATGGTTAAGAAAGCAAAGGGTAGAGGGGCGCCTGGGTGGCTCAGTCGGTTGAGTGTCCGACTTCAGCTCGGGTCAGGATCTCACGTTTCTTGAGTTCGAGCCCCGCATCAGGCTCTCTGCTGTCAGCACAGCCCCTCTCTCTGCCCCTCTCCTGCTGGCGCGCTCTCTCTCTCAGAAATAAATAAATGTTAAAAAAAAAGAAAAACAGAAAGGTGGAAAGAAATGACTCAAGGGCTAGAGCAGAGTCCAGGATCTCTTTGCCCTGAAAGGCCTGAGGAAGGAAAGTCATTTCTTAAGATAATCAAGAAAGACATTATGGAAGGGAGGCATTAGAACCAGACCTTGAAGGATATGAGCGATCGAATCCTAGCTCACATTTAAGGAGGGTGTGCCTTACGCCAGGCACTGTTAAAGCAGCTTAAAAATTTGCATTTGTTTACCCTGTAGAATAGGCCAGACTCCCCCCCCCCCCATCCTATGGGGTATGTCCTAATTCAGTTACCCTATGGGGTGGTTAGGAAAAAAGCAAAAAGTGATAAATCCTTGTCCTAATACCTTATGCTGAATTAGTAGCCCATAACACTGCTTAGGTGATACAGGTTGGTGTGGGCAAAAGCACCACACTGGCGGGTTCAAATCCCTGCTCTGTCTCTGTCTCTGTGCAACCTGGCCTGTTACTTAACCCTGCTAAACCCCAGCTTCCCCATCTGTAAAGGGACTAAAACAATAACCACGTCAAAGCTTTATGAGGATCAAGAGAAAATGGCAGTATGATGCCTAGCAGGCTAGTAGATATTCCTAAACTCCGTACCCCTTCCCCTCATCACTCCATATGTAAAATTAAAAAAAAAAAAAAAAGACCACAGGAAAGGTTAGACGCTGACGACAGTAAAATGACCCTCAGTGATAAAATTTCAGTTCTCATCTCCCTTCACCAGATCCTGGGAATAGGGGATCGTGAGAGGCAGGAATATACCTCAGGGATTCTCTGGTCAGCAAGCACCTGACCCATGCATCTGTTACAAGCTTTTGGCCCTGGGACTGGTCACCTTAGAATCAGGTTGAACCAGCCCCTTCCTGACTGTGTATTTGTGCCACTGGGTTTCTCACAAACCAATACGTGGATGTTATTCTAAGCGTGGTCCATGGGCCGGCAGTATCAGCGTCAGCCTGTGCTCGTGAGAGTTCGGAAAGCACTGAGCTAGACCACGTTACAGTTGCGCTACTCTTTAAATCCAGTGAAATTCTCATGGTCCACAAGAACTTGCAAAATTGTATGGCTGTGGTGCAACTGAAAGGTTCACCTCCCCCATCCTTCCATCTCCATCTAAGACACCCCCAAGCCCCAGATTTTGGAAGACTTCGGGAACCTGCGAGCAAATATTTGTAGTTAAAATAACATCATAAAAACACAGATAAGTGAAAGAAGGTATGACTAACATTGCTCTGTCTCTTCAGAAGCAGTTAGGAAGCTGATATGCAAAGGCACGGAAGGGCAATGCGTACAGAACTCTACGGAGAAAGCCACAGAGCTAGCTGGAGCCGACGGTGAAATACACACAACCCGACGGCTTCCCCGAACGAGATTCTGAACGCGGGGGGAATTTACAGCAAATCCACAGCAGGCCTCCAAATTGCACGGTCTCATCCAAAGTCCCTGGAGGAGCCCCGGCAATTTCACATTCATCGTCCTGAGCCTATTTGCCTGTAGGATATGACATCGTGTAGGCACCTGCACGAAACGCACCATTTTGGCTGGGTCCACCGCCGGGGTCCGCCGCGGTGAGGTTGGTCTGCTCTTGCAGGAACACGGCCCCCGCTGCCTTCCTTCCAGCGGCAGCAAATTGTCTCACATTTTCCCGGCTGCTGGGTCAGAAATGGCTACATTACTCAGTGCCCCCAAAACGTTTATTGTCCTGCAAGGGCCTTGCACAATCCCACAGGAAACCACGCTCAGCACTTAGCCAACACTTGTTGATCTGATTGAACGCAACAAAAACGGAGACAAAAGCATTTTTCATAAAGGTTCCAATTTTGATAACTACAGCTCCCGCTTTTCCCAGGCAGCTGTCGGGTACATGTGATAACCCTGCCTTTGTTTATAGAGTTCTGTGCTGGAAAGGACAAGAAAATATCTCAGCAAAACCCCGCTTCTGACGCTGACTTCTCTCAAGAATCAGGAAACCGTGAGGTAATGCCAAAGTGCACAGAGAGAAAGCAATGAACACTCCAAGTGGACCCTGGGCGAGCGGAGGCTGGAGAATATGCAACAGATAAAGACAGTTAATATGACCCAAAAGGGGCACATTTCCCCACCTTAAGGTATTAAGAAATCCAGAAGCAGAAAAGAGATCAGTTTGGCCAATGCACCAAGATTGCAATGAAAAAGAGTGATTGTCACTGGACATCATTCTGACAACATCACCGCTTTCGGCTTTCCTCATTCCACCCTTTTCTCTGGTGCACGCTGACCGGTAACGTGAAATACATCTAATGAGTTCTTTTAGGCTCTACTATCAACGGCCGAAAACCACAGCCAGCCTTTTGGCATTGCGTTGACAACTGTATTAACTTATACACGCTTGGCTACTCAGACTTATTTGGAAACCTCCACGGTGTGATGAAATCTTGGGGTGGCAGACGAGAGTGAAGCTACTAACTTGCAAAGAGTATTCCTTTGGGTGGACGCGGGATTCGCATCATTGCTGTTCACTCATCATCCGGTCGGGTCTTAGTGAGAACCTGCCGTGGGCCCAGCAGAGACAGGAGTAAACAGAACAGAGGCAGCCCACAGCTTCAGGGGCCTTATGTCTAGCGGAGGCAGAACCCCCAAGTGAAGGTTTAAGTCCAGTACTGGAAACACCTGGGCACAATCTCTTAGGATCCCCATCCCTTCTTGGGCCTTGAAACTCTCCGGGGCAGTCGTGGGGAGTGGTTTCCTCTGAGTCAAATGTCGTAGATTTATTGACTTCTATTCATTCGCTTCCTCTGCCACGTCTCCCGAACCTTTCTTTGGCTTTGTATTTGGCACGTCTTTAGTTTAATTCCAACTTGTTGTGGCAACCTGCTGTTGCGATTACGTGATTTAATCTGTTCAAATTATCCTCTGCGCTGGCACCCGTACCCAGTGACACCCTCGGGAACGTTCTCTAAGGCACGAGCGAGCTTCTTCTGGCTTCTGGCTGACCTCTATTGTTCTTTCCCCTCACTTTAAAAAATTCATTTGTGCCATGGCTTTAAACACCATCTACCTGCTTCTGATTCTAAATTTCAGCATTCGGTGGTTTCCTCTGCTTGGCAAACTGCCACAGACATCTGCCTGGTTCATGTCCTCATCTTGGGGCTCTGCTTCAAGTGGCATCTTCCTAACGAGCCCTACCTGGACCACCTTGTTTAGTACTACAATCTCACTCCACCCAGCGCTGAGGATCTCCCTCTCTCTGCTCCGCTTCGTCTCTTTCCACAGCATTTGACACCTGCTGCACGATTTATTTATTACCTTTAATGTCTGTCTCTCTTTGCTAAAGAGTAAGCCTCCAAGGGCTCCAGTAGTGTCTCTGTACAGCCTGCGCTTTTGCCCTGGAATCTCTTCAGTGGGGGTATCGCCCCACCACCTCCTGCATTTACTCCTCTGGTGCTAAAATGATCTACATGGAGGTTGGGATCCGATGTGAATGGTTTACACCTACTGGGATGGAAGATTAAATGTATCCCCTCTCCTAGAGATGCTTGCCTATTAAATCTCGGCCTCGGTGGTGGAACGGATAACCTCGGTCTTGATGAGAGGAGATGGGCGAGTGGGGGGTGGAGGGTGGACGTGATTAACAGAGATTCCTCTTTACCTAGAGACTGACTTGCATAGCACGGCAACCTTTGTTTTCCAAACATCTCCTCTCACCTTCCTCCAATGGTCTTCTTCCCTTTGTGTCCCCACACCCCCATCCCTGTCCTGAGCTCAGGATGCCAGAAAGCCTCATGTTGCCTCACTGTCTTTGGAATTTCACAGCTCTGCGAATTCCCCGTACTCACAGAATTAAATTCGATTTTCTCCTGTTAATCTGTCTCCCGTCGACTTGATTCTCAGTCCAGCTACAAGGACCTTGAAGGGCAGAGGAAATCCTCCCTCCCCAACAGGAGCCATAACTGAAGTTTTATTGAAACAGCCGCACCCGTTTACTTCCATGTTGTCTATGGCTGGTTTGTTGCTACAGAGGCCAACCTTGGAACGGTCTCCACAGAGAACATATGTGGCCTGCAGAGTTGAAAACATTTACCATCCGGCCCTTTACAAAGTTTTCTGGTCCCCGCTTTGGAAGTGCCACTTTCTTTCCTTTCTCTAAACCACACAACAAGCTCTTCTGGTGTTTGGAGGACAGAAGCTGGCGGCCGTGCCGTCCTCCTGGTTAACAACCCCAGCAGGGAGCTGGACGCGCTCACCGGCGCTGCGACTGTGCACTGCCCTGGGAAAACTCTCCAATGCCTGTCCACAAGCACGCCCACGACAAGCGCGCTCTTACCCAACTGTCGCCTGGCGCGAGCCTGTCTCTTCTTCAGGCAAAAGAGTGTCGGCGCCTCCATTCCTGCCCTCACCTCCACCGCTCCCCCCCCCCCCATTCTAAGGGCCAAACAGCAGGCGACATATTTATGCAACAAACAATTGTGTCGTGCTTAGGACACACCAAGTTCGCTTAATTCTCATTACCAGGCTGGTTCCATTATCCCCACCCCCGTTTTGCAGTGGAGGAGCTGGAGGCACAGAGAGGCTGAGCCAGCTGGCCCAGGTCGCACAGCTAACAAGTGCTGGAGGCACGATTGGAACGTGCAGCCCCGCTCTGAGGGACGCGCGACCAGAGACTCCAGTGAACGACGGGCCTCCTAACGAGGTGGGGGCGGGTCCTTGACGGGCCGGGAGCTCCCGCCCGGACGCCCGCGGGGGCGCGCCTCTCCGGGGCGGGAGGGGCGCAGAGGTCGCTGGGTCGCCGAGCAGGCAGGGGAGGGGCGGAAGGGGGCGCGGGAGGAGCCCGGCGGCCTGGAGAGACGGGAGCGCACCCTCGCCCGCCCCCGCCCCCCGAGCCCCGCAGACTCCCGCCTCCCGCCCCGCTGCGGCCGCGGGCGGCGAAACGCTGAGTCACGGTGAGGCGCCCTCGCGCCCCGCGCCGCCGCCCGGGCTCCAGCTGCCGCCGCGTGGGGGCCGCGCGCCCGCGGGGGCGGCGGGGCCGGGAGCGCCGCGCGGGGCCCCGCCCTCCCCGGCCCGCCGTAGACTCCCGGCCCAGGCTCCCGGGAGCTGCCGGCGGACGCTTAAGTAGGACCCTGACGTTTGGCGAAGGTGGGAGGCGGCTTTCCTGGCGGCAAAGCACTGCGATCCGGTAAGCGCCGCGTCCGTGGTTCGGGTGGCTCGGATTTCTGGGCGGGGAGTCCGGAAGGACCTCGAAGTAGTGCAGATAGGTAGGGGCGAGACCCTTCCTGCTTGCTTGTACGTGTGTGATGACAGTTCTGGACGGCTTTGAGGATTAAGCTCATTTCGGAACCCCCCTGTCCAGCACCCAGGAAGTATTTACTGATTGCCTGCTCCCGGGAGGACGCGTGGTGACTGACTGGGGGGGCGTGGCCGAGTGGAGGGCTCTGAGTGACAGCAGCTAACATTCTTAGAGCGCCGACCACACCCGGTTGAGGTTGGCAGGCTTCTTACCCCTATTTCACAAATGGAAAAACTGAGGAACACAGAGGCTTAGCAGGTGGCCTCAGGTCGCACAGCTGGGGCCGGGTGAAGCCCAGATGCAAACCCAGGCTCTCCGGCTCTGGAGTCTCTGCTTCTTGCTAAAGCGACTCTCTAGGTCTGAGTTGGGATCTTTGAAGGAGTGGATTGTGTTTCGCTTGAAGAAGAGTTTTAGGGATTTGGTGGCACTGCCGTCTGCAAGCATTTGAAGTGAAAAAGGGATTGATCATTACTGGTTCTGTGATACTCCAGTCGGCAGAACTTAGGCCCGCCGAGAGAAAACGCTTTTGAATACTAAAGGCGGGGTGTAGATTGGTCCTGAAATACAGGATGCATTGGCAGGGACACCCGGGGGTTTCCCGTGCTCCTGAAGACTTCCTGACAAAGCTCAAAGATTTCTTGCCGCTGAAGTTGCCCGTGAACTGCGGGGAAAGATGGGTCTTTGAATTTGGTGACCCTCGAAGATCCTTTCAGTGCCAAGATCTTTGGCGCGTTCCGGTGAGAGTCACAGACCTCACGGATTTCCTTCGTGTTCCGTGTGTCACCACATAAATCTTTCTACCTCATGGTGGCACCTCCCTGGCGGGACTTGAGAGATTGCAATGAGACAAAGCGGATACAGCGCTCATTAGAGGTTAGTAAGTGCCCGGCCGAACTGTTATTGCTAAGCCTGGTAAGTGATGGCTGAAGGATTGCATGAGGTAACAATTGCAAATAATTAGTGGGGTGCTGGGAACCTAGTTAGTACCATACATGGTCCCCAACATTATTTTAGATGACCTAAGCCAGGTGTTGTACGGAGGAAGCAGTCCATATACTGTAGCTGTTATATTTGGGGCAGGTCTGAATTTAGTACCCTTTATTTCGTAGTCCTTGGATGTGCCCTCCTTTATGATTTGTCTTTTATTTTGTTCCCCCTCTGGCCCTCTCTCCTCTACAGCTCAGCATCGGAACACTCTTATTAGACTTGGACATGGCCTCCTCCAAGAAGGTTACCCTGTCCGTGCTCAGCCGGGAGCAGTCGGAAGGGGTCGGGGCGAGGGTCCGAAGAAGCATTGGCAGACCCGAGGTATGCTGGTTGGGTGGCTATTTGTGTTTTTGGCAGAAGGCACTGGTGGGACAGTGAGGGCTAACTTGGGAAGAGAGGGCCCGGGACAATCATGACCTGCCTTGTGGGGGTGCCAGAGCGTCCAGCTCTAAACTTAGCGATTAGGGTCCCCCCTGGACCAGCCCCGCCCCAAAGTGGGTCCCTCTAACATGGGTACAGAGGTCCTGCGCAGAAGGTGCAACGGAGGCGTCCGTGCCCCTACTCTGCGTTCCCTTGTGCTGTCCTGGGTTGATCTACCTGCCTCAGTGTGCACGCCGCCAAATGGGCCCACCGTATAGCCCCAAGTTCACAGCCCCAGGGAGTAGCTGTAGGGCTCACTTCCAAATTCCCAGGGGAGAGAATCTGATTGGCTCGCCTGGGTCATGTGTCCATCGTTGGCCAGTCAGCCAGTGCCAGGGATTTGGGTTCTTGGAAAAAACCACCAGGACCCAACTCTGTGGGCCTCTCGTGGTAGAGCGGGTACGTGGAGGCTTCTCTCATATGAGGTGATTTTAGGTCAGGTAGACCTCTTTCAACACGAGAGAGCAGCTTTATTTGAAAATTACCAGGGGCATGGTGACTTGCGGAAAAGAAAATCTTATTGGCACAGAAAGGTAGCAAATGGTGGTTATAGCCCAAGGAACACAGCGCTGCGCAGCATACCGGGTTCCAGAAAGATTGTTTTTCATTGAGATGTAATTGACATACGACATCGTACTCGTTTCAGGTGGCCAACATAATGATTTGGTATTTGCTTGTCTTGCAAAATGATCACGACAATAAGTGTAGTTAATGTCGATCACCGTACATAGTTACAGAACTTATTTTTCTTGTGTGAGAACGGTTAAGATTTTCTCTCTTAGCAACTTGCCAATATGTAACACAGTAATACTAATTATAGTCACCATGTCGCACATCACATCCCCAGGACTTACTTATCTTCTAACTGGAAGTTTGTACTTTTTGAACACCTTGACCTATTTCACCCACCCCCACCTCTGGCAACAGCCACAAATCTGTTTTCGGTGTCTGTGAGCTCGGTTTATGTATTTGTTGTTTGATTTCACACATAAGTGAGATCATATGGTATTTGCCTTTCTCTGCCTGACTTCTTTCACTTAGCATAATGCCCTCAAGATCTACCCATGTTGTTGCACATGACAAGATCTCCTTTTTCATGGCTGAATAATATTTCATAGTGTATGTGTGTTTACACACACACACACACACATACACACACACACATTTTCTTTATCCATTCGGTGGACGCTTCGGTTGTTTCCATGTCTTGACTATTGTGAATAATGCTTCAGTGAACACGGGGGTGCAGATCTCTTTTCACATTAGTGTTTTCGTTTTCTTTGGGTGAACACCCAGGAGTGGGATCACTGGATCATGTGGTATTTCCAGTTTTAATGTTTTGAGGAACCTCCATACTGTTTTCCATAGTGGCTTCACCAATTTACATTCCCACCAATAGTCCACAAGGGCTCCCTTTTCTCCACACCCCCCCATACTTGTTATTTCTTGTCTTTTTGATAATAGTCATTCTGACGGGTGTGAGGTGATATCTTATTGTGGTTTTGGTTTGCGTTTCCCTGATGATTAGTGATGCTGGACATCTTCCCCCTCCCCAAATATTTTTGAATAAAGGAAGCAGTATATTAGGGAAATGGATTCTTTTTAAAAAATGAGGTTGGTTGGTTCCTCTTCTTAGATTCTGCTCTGATATTCCCATACTCTTTCTGCCATTAGCTTCCTCTTCACCTGTGAATGTGTTTGGGGGTCCATCAGACATTGTTTTCCAATGGGATACATGCAAACAGGATTATTGTAAGGGCTGAATGCGTGGTGGGTGTTGGGGAGATGCCAGATGGGTGTGGTATCCAATTCTACCAGACCTCATCACGGACAGAACAATTGTATGGAACTCGGACACCCATTGTGTTGGGGTAGCTAATACTTTAATTACCCCATCTGTCAGAACACATCTGCTGAGCGTTTCTTAATTTCTTTTTGTCTTGTCAACCCCTTGGGGCGGGGGGGCTGGTGTAACCTACAAGTTCTTTCTCAGAATAATATTTTTTATACACATGAAACAAAATGCATAGGATTACAAAGGAAAACATATTGAAATATGGTTAGCACAATATTACAAAGCAGATTTGTAGTCTAGTAATTTTGCATTAAATAATAAGACCTGGTGGCAGTTCATAGAACTCCCTAATTGCAAAGCTGTGAGGCACATGAACAATAATAGTTCAGTACACCTGCAACCACTGTCATGTGCTATGATAAGAGCTTTGATTTCTGGAGTCACAGGTCCTGGTCATTTACTGTGATTCTTTGTCTTCATGATTAAAGCATTTCAGCCTGGAGATGGCTGCCGGTGACTCTTACCTACCAATGTGAATGTACTTAATGACACTGAGCCGTATACTTAAAAAGAGTTAAGATGGTAAATTTTATTATATATATTTTACTAGAAAAAAATTCAGAAGAGAAATTTTCAGTTAGAGGTTAGTGAAAATAAAGATGTAATTTTTTTCCCCAGCCAAGTGTATAGCCACCCTGAATTCTATCCATGGTACCCAGTTAAGAGTCCCTTGCTGAAGACTTATGCTTTAAAGATGCCCCCATTCTGGGGCACCTGGATGGCTCAGACGGTTAGGCGTCCGACTTCAGCTCAGGTCATGATATCGCGGTTTGTGAGTTCGAGCCCCGCGTTGGGCTCTGTGCTGACAGCTCGGAGCCTGGAGCCTGCTTCAGATTCTGTGTCTCCCTCTCTCTCTGCTCCTCCCCTATTTGTGTTCTGTCTCTCTCAAAAATAATTAAACACCAAAACAATGTTAAAGATACCCACATTCTACTAATTCAGAGGGTCTGCTGTGTATGCCTCTACCCTAAGAAAAAAGTAAGTGGATAGGAATCACTTCTAATGCCATCACCCTGGTTTAATCACTATTAAGACAGAGGGTGTTTCCTTTTGTGTCCATATAGTTGTATATTTTACATCATGGGGATTATACAAAATAAACAATTTTGTGTCCTTGGTTTTTCATTGAACACAGTAATGTAAACACTTGCCACGTTGTTATCAGTTCTTCATGACCATCAATGAAATAGCTATGACCTGCTCCAGTGTATGGCATACCACTGTTGTCTTCCTCCTGGACCTACTTCTGGCCATTTAGATTGTCACCATAGTTTTCAGTACCCTGCAACCCCTAATTCTCCAGTCAGCAGAGAAGGAAAGCACCAATCTAGCTTCAAGGTAGTTACTTTTCAAACTTTTTGCACCCGGACTTTGTCTCTGAAGAAACATCTCACACACTTTGGAGCACAAAGCTATTTTAGTGTAGAATTTACAAGTGTTTCGTATTAGTGGCCCTAAGTGACATGTTCCCTATGGTGGTAAACGTGGAGGCAGAGGAATTTACAAAGCTCTCACTGAGCCTTTTGGTGATGAACAGTAAAGAAGGAGTGGGGTCAGCTCACGCCTTTCATCATGATTAAATGTGGGCCAAGCTGGAATTTGAATGATTGCACAGCATGATATTAGTGGCTTGTTTTCTGCTGGGAAACAGGAGGGAAGCCCGTCACTCATTTGCACTTGCCTCAATGCTCCACACTCCCTTCCACCAGACACTCCTTGGTGGAGTGCGATTTTCCTTGGACCACTCTTACACGTATTTTTTTATTATGAAGAATTTCTAAAATAGAAAAGAAGATAGTACAATGAATCTCCATGTACCCAACATCCACAGTGATCAACTCATGGGCATTCTTGTTTCCTCTGTGTCCCTCAACCATTTCTTCACTCAAAGTATTTTAAAAGTGAATCATTTTTATTGTACTTATAAATATTTCAGTTGGTGTCTGTAAAAGATAATAGCTTTAAGAAATGAAACTATAATCCCATTACACACTTAAAAATGCTAAGAGTTCCTTAATATCATTAAATAACCTTGACTAATCTTGGTCCTGATTGGTATAGCCTCTGTAGATGGCATTCTCCATTATCAGGATCTCTACGTGTAGAGTCAAGGTGGGGAGCATAGAGTCGTAGCTCAGGTCCATTCAAGGCCAAATCTAGATCTCAGTTTGAACTGCATGCTGGCAATTTCCCTCTACTTTTTCATCGTTACCCCCCAGCCCTGTCTAGAGGTTGAGTAGGCCCGGGAGGTAGTCTGAGCTATTGGAGTTTATCTTTGACAGGACCTCTCCCTTCTGCTGCCTCCATATTGCCTTGATATAGGCTGGCATTTCATTGAGTGTTGGGAAAGTGGGGTCTCAGCTGGTTCTGGGCTGCTGCCACAGGCATTACTACCCTTATATCAGGATTAGGTTCAACTGTGTAACAGAAGGCAGCCTCTAAAACTAATGGTTTGCATACGTACGGATTTGTGTTTTTCTTTTGAAAACCCAAGAGTAGGCAGTGTAGGGTGGGCCTGAAGGCTCCCCACTTATTAGAGACCCATGCTCATTCTATATTAGTTCATCATTTTAGTGCTCTTAGTGCATCACCTTATGGCCCGAGACAGCTGTTGAGGCAACAGTAACCATTCGCCCTTGGGTGCAGAGAGGAGGAAGAGGGGAAAGGGCAAAAGGATCAGTGCCAGCTGTCCATCCCTTTTTTTAAAATAAAGGATTTCCCTAAAAGGCCCACCCAGCCTATTTTAAAAGTCTACCTCAAAGACAACAGGTCCAGATGATCTTACAGACAAATTTCACCCAATATTGAAACTATAGATAACTCCAGTAACACAAACTCTCCACCTCCAGATGAAGCTCCAGGGAGACCTCACATCACTTTAGGAAACTATGTTGCCTTGCAGTCAAGACCAGACAAGGACAGCAACGTGAAAGGATAATTGCATGGCATTTATAAACATTTTTGCAAGAATCATAAGCAAAATATTAACTATGCAAATATAGCAACGTATAAAAAAGATAATATATCACAACAAGGTTTGGATTGTCTGAACACAGCAAATTTGGTTTAATGTTGGAAAATCTGTTTATGTAATTTACCAACATTAAGACATTAAAGGAGAGAAAAATTATCTCGATCAGTGCAGAAAAAGTGTTCGATAAAATTCAACACCTGTGTAGGTTTAAGAAATTAGTAAACTAGAAACGGAAGGGGAATTCTTTCACCTTGTGGAGGGAGTCTGCAGAAAACCTGTATTAAACAACCTGCATGCCGATGAATCTTAAAAAAGCAATCTATGTAAAATCAGGGAAAAGCAAGGACGTCTACTTACCAGCATTTCTACTCAGCATTGTTGTAGATGCGCTAGCTTGCAAAAAGGGAAAAGAAATAGAAAGTGTAAGGATTGAAAACGAAGGGAAAGGACCCCAGTTATTTGCTGATGGGTGTTGGTTGGAATACTACTCCCAAATATTCACTGCCCCCCATAATGGGATTACACACTCGAAACCCACTTTTAGGTGCATTCCCCGTGAGTCCCATAGGCAGGGTTTAAGTGCCTATGGCTTGGCCATGTCACATGCCTGCCTTGGGCTTGGCCATGTCACGTGTTGTGACCTGGGCCGTGTTAATGTGATTGTGCACTATTGACTTGGCTCCCATTTGCTCCTGCCCTTGGGGATGAGAACAGCATGTCCTAGATAATGGCCACTGTTTCAGCTTGGGATGGAAAATAAGCCATGTAGAGAGACCAGCCAAGCCTAGCAGACCCCACAAAAACTGCAGCCTGCCACAGCTTTAATCTAATGCAACCAAAAAATTTGTGAACTGCCGGGCAAAAGCTTATTGGTAAATACACTGGCAATCTGAATGTCTGCAAAGAAAACCCAAAAGAAGCTACAGATAGATTATTATAATTACTATAGCTTAGTGTTCTCTGCTCTTTTACTTGCAATGTTCTTCCTTCTCCCCCCTTCTACTTCATTAACTCCTACATGTACTTCAGGACCTAGCTCAGGTGCCACCTCCCTGAAAGTACCTTCCCTGATCCTTCCCCTTCCCTCGTATGTGTTAAATTGCCTTCCTCCAGAGCATGTATGCTATCACGGATTTTGGAATCTGCTTAGGATACAGACTGTATCTTGTTTGTGCTTGACCGTTTAGATCTTCGGTGATCATGAAATGTTTATCTCCTCTTTGTACCTTTTATAAAATAGGCTCTTCGGGGCGCCTGGGTGGCGCAGTCGGTTAAGCGTCCGACTTCAGCCAGGTCACGATCTCGCGGTCCGTGAGTTCGAGCCCCGCGTCGGGCTCTGGGCTGACAGCTCGGAGCCTGGAGCCTGTTTCCGATTCTGTGTCTCCCTCTCTCTCTGCCCCTCCCCCGTTCATGCTCTGTCTCTCTCTGTCCCAAAAATAAATAAACATTGAAAAAAAAATTTTTAAATAGGCTCTTTAACGTACTTACAGTCCATGTGTGTGTGCATGCACACGTGTGCACGCGGACGTGTATAAGGCATTCTTTCCTGAAAGTGATTTTCATTTCAAGATTCTCATCAGCTACGTTGTTTTCAGTGAGTTTCGCTAGATCTGTCCATGAAGATAGCCCCCAGTAGTGTGGTTTAAAAGGCATGTCTAATCTGTTGGATTTAATTTTTATTTCAGTTGAAAAATCTGGACCCATTTTTACTGTTTGACGAATTTAAAGGAGGTAGACCAGGTGGATTTCCTGATCACCCACATCGAGGTTTTGAGACAGTAAGTAAAATAATTTGACTGCAAAAGTGTGTATTTTTAAATTTGCTTTCGTAATTAAATTGAGCGATCACTTCTAATGGAAAATTCAGAGTTCGAAACAATGAATAATAGTTAAATTAATTCTGAAGGTCTTAGCTATGGACTGGCTACTCTGGGAAACCATATACTTTACATGAAGTATATTCATATTTAAATATTTGCTGCTTTTAACGTTCTTTGAATTTGTGCCACTGGAGACATTTTTATTTGTGCAGTTAATAAAGAGCAAGGATTGGCTTCTTCAAATATTTATGTAATTAAAATAATTTGTGAGAGAAGAAACAATTTAAGGTGTGATTTAAATAATTTTATGTAGAAAACTTGTTTTTCTTCAAGAAAATTCAGAAATGTTTAATCTCATGTAATATTTAAAACTCCAAAGACAATCCAAGAACACTGTTAGTATTTCAATTCAGTTCTAAGGAATTCTAGAATCAAGGGGCTGAAATACAACATAGCCTAAAAATTAGAATTTTAAGGTCATACCTGTACATTTAAAAATTTAACTCTAAGATTTACAGAGATTCTGCTGAACACTTGTTTTCAGTTTTAGTTAGATAAAGAGACAAAAATGTATGATGCAATGTGGTGGCACTTTAAAAGATTCTCATTCTCTACACATACGTATACATATGTTCTGGGAAAATGCAGGGACAGTTACCGAGAAAATGTAGCCATCTGCTCCGTGAGAAGAACCTGTATTAGGAAGAAGACCAGGGCTCACTTGTGTTTGTCAAAGCCAATTACCGAATGAGTAAATACTTGCTAAAGACTGGTGACATGCCGACATTGGTGTTGGGCAATCCTTTGTAGGTTAGATGTGTCTGTGTTGTGTTGGGGAGTGGGTGGTGGGCAGAGGGACAGAGGCTAAGGAAGCAGGAGGCTTGGTCCCCTGCTTGCTTCCAGTTTGCATTCTGGTTAAGGAGGTGAAAGATGGACCGCTAAGGAGTTAACTACTGCCATGTAAAGGTTGAGTTAACCAAGAAGATTCTGGAAACAATATGAAGGCTCAAGGTGGTTGGACCGGTTTCCGTTCGCCACTTAGTCATTGGCTGTCCAGTTCTCTGTTAGCACTTTGGGGGCATTGTGTCTTGCCTTACAGCAGTAATGGAAGCCATTCCTTTCACTTATCCTACACCCATGCTGGATTCTGATGGTTTCCAGAACACATGTCCCCACTATTCTCCTCTGCTTCTGGTACCAGGATATTCTCATCACTCCCATCGCACAGCTCCAGTTACCATTGTACCAGTCCCTCAAGGTCTTTTTAGATGCCACTCTCTCCACCAGCTTTTTTTTTTTTTTTTTTTTAAATTTTTTTTTTTTCAACGGTTATTTATTTTTGGGACAGAGAGAGACAGAGCATGAATGGGGGAGGGGCAGAGAGAGAGGGAGACACAGAATCGGAAACAGGCTCCAGGCTCTGAGCCATCAGCCCAGAGCCTGACGCGGGGCTCGAACTCACGGACGGCAAGATCGTGACCTGGCTGAAGTCGGATGCTTAACCGACTGCGCCACCCAGGCGCCCCTCCACCAGCTTTTATAAGACAGTCCCAAGAGGGTACACTCTCTCCTTCATTTGGTTCCCATAGTATTCTATTTTTACGAGTCTCATGCGCGTTAGACCTCTATGGTGACCTCGAACACATTCTGTCTGTTGTGTATTGGAGTTAGGAATTGGCCTCAACCTCCCCGCCCGTGGTCAAGAGGACTGTAAATTGCTTCAGCTGACATAATCCCACACATCACCATGTTCTGCAGGTGGGGATGCTCAGTAACTACTGGCTGAATTTAATTGGATAATAGAGTTTTTGCTAACACAGTGAATGTATTAAATAAAATGAATCATGACACGCATTGCTTTCCTTTCTGTTATGGAAAGGAAACTTAATTTCCTTTATAAATTGCAATTTATAAATTTTAAGGTGCTCAACTTTCACCTGCAAAGGCGTTCAGCTGTTGAATATTGGGATTTGGCCCTTTACTTTTGAGTAAGAATTTTCCCTAAAAGCAGAGTTATAATTGCAGCCATTACTCATTATTTGTGGATCCTGTATTCACGAATTCACCTACTCGTGAGATGTCTTTAAACAGAAGCACACATAAAACAAGGTTCTATGTTGATCGGTTGATGAAAATGTGGTTAGAGGCTCAAAGGGACTAGGCCCTGTATTTCCCCAAGAGCAGCGGTTCAGCGTTTGTGAATCCGATGGTCATGGCAACTTTATAGAACATAACTACCTGGAATACCCAGAATCAACTGTATCGGTTTTTCCCAGGCGTGTAGGCAAGGCAAGCATTCTTCTGTCTCTTAATGTGGACGTTAAGAGTCTGCAGTTCAGAACCAGGCCCCCTGATAGGCTCTCATCATCTCCTCCCTGGTGCATTTTCTACAGGCTTGGTATAAATTTTGAAAAGGCTAATTAGTATAAAGAACAGAACTAGAAGGGTGCTTGGGTGACTCAGTCGGTTGAGTGTCTGACTCTTGATTTCAGTGTAGGTCATGGGATCGGGCCCCACACTGGGCTCCGAGCTGAGTGTGGAGCCTGCTTGGGATTCTCTCTCTCTCCCTCTGCCCTTCTCTATCTCTGTCTCCCTCTCTGTCACTCAAAAAACTAAACAACAACAACAACAACAACAACAACAACAAAACCAATCATTTGTTATGTTGTCTTACCATCCAGAAATACATATCGTTATTGTTTGGATACATTTCCTTCTAGTATATTTTTTCTGGTATTGTGCTGTTTTCTTTCTTTCTTTTTTTTTCATTTACCATTATAAGGTTAGCATTTTCCCAGTATTCAAACAACGACTCTTGAATGGCTTCATCAGGCACCTGCCATGGAGGTTGTACCAATCAACGTTAGCACAGCAGTGTGTGGGGGTGCCAGGCTTCCCTCAGCAACACCAACATCACAGGCTGATCCTGCTGTTCCAGCTCTTTGCCGTTTTGATAAATGAAAGAGAATACTTCAGCGTGGTTTTAAGTTTCCCTTTTCCTAGCTGAGCGAGGTTATGTTTTTGTTTTCATTTTTAAGTATTTGTTTACCTTACATATTTATATCCTTGGCCTATTTTTTTCTGTTGGGTTGCTGGGATCCTTACTGTGTTAGAGCAGCTTCTTGTCTATCAAGGAAATCCGGCCGTTTTCAGGGATAGGAGTTGCAGTAGTGTTAAGAGGGATTAGGCTTATTTTGCATGCCCGAAAAGGTAAACCTTTGGATGCGAAGCATAGATACAAACCAATAGAAGGAAGACCTTGTAATAACATTTATATATATACATATATATGTTTATTATATGTGTTATAATATACATATAAAACATAGAATAGGCTTCCTGAATCAGAGTGATTTTCTTATGCCTGGAGAAATACAAGCATTCGCTGAATGCTAACATAATGGGTGCGTTTTCAGGATCAGTGGTCCTCAAAATAGGCTGTGTGCCACATGAGTCAGTGCTGTGCTGGTTTCCATTAATTTGTTAAAATAAAAATGAAATTACGTTGTACTATCCCGGGAATACACAACCTAAATAGATATATGCATTATGAGTGCATGCTCACATTTTTTTTTTTGTAGCTAATAGTGATACGTGATCAAAGAAATGTGGAGAATATTATCCTAGAAAATTCCGATCACCTGAAGTGGGACCCACGCAACGGCGTATTTCAGCAACAGCCCCGAGGGGTTGGTGAGCACATTAAGATGATCTAGATGATCTTCCAAACCGGAAGTACTATAATTCTACCAGATGGGAAAGAGCGAGGACCCATTTATAGCGGTTGTTGTTGTTTTCTACTTAATGGTTTGGAGAACTGTATATTTTCGCCGGAGAATTGAGGGAGCAGGAATGCCCTGGAGAAGGAGGTACAGCTGGAGGTCACAAGAAGAAGGGGAAAATGCAGTCAGTGTTTCCTGCCAGGAGTTAGGCCTCTGGGAAGCATTGTTTTCAAAAGGCCTGGGTGGTAAAGGGTGGAAACTTTTTGTATTTACCTATTTCTGGTCAGGCCTAATAGCTTGAGTTGCTTAGGGCAACTCTGGTTTCTGGGAAACAGAACCAACTGAAGAACCCATGCCCTGCCAAAGTTGAGTTGAGCTGGAAAAAGAAGCCCTTCAAGTTCAGCACGCTGTTGATGAACTCTTCTCTTCGCCTGTTCTGAGAAGAAGCGTGTTGTATGCCTTTCAAAATCATCGTTTAAATTATAGCTTTGGGACTTTCCTGGTTTTAGCGCTGCAAGTCCCCGGTCACTCCTGCTTGGTTACATTTAAGAACAGTTAGGAGTAAATCATCATGTGTCAGGGACATTTAAGGATGATGGTGTCTATTATGCTCTTAGTTGGGCTTAGAAGTGTTTTTTCCCCCCAGGTTTTTCACTACAAGCCTCAGCAGGTTCTCTGACTTTGTTCAGGAGAACAAACCCGTCCTGTTTCCAAGGGTGTGCCCATCAGAAAAGCCACACTCCTATTTCCTGGACGGTGGCCAGCAGCCTTTGCATGCACTGCCCGCACCATATCCTGGAGAGGGAGGGAAGGGTGCTGGTGATTCACACCGAAAACTCACAGCTGGAATCAAACCCCCGTCTCCCACACAGCCTGTTTTTCCTACCTTGCTGTGTACTCTCAAAACCACACTATCCCATTGTTGAATCAAAGCTGGGGGTAAAAAGGAAGCCTGATCGAAATCAAACGCATGGGGCACCTGGGTGGCTCAGTCCGTTAAGCCTCCGACTCTTGATCTTGGCTCAGGTCATCATCTCACAATTCATGAGTTCGAGCCCCGCGTTGGGCTTTGTCCGTGCTGACTGTGTGGAGCCTGCTTGGGATTCTCTCTCTCCCCCTTTCTCTCTGCCCCTCCCCTGCTTGCTTCCGCACATGTGCTCTCTCTCTCTCTTAAAACAAATAAAAAAATCAAAACCCATTTTGGAAAGAAAAAAATACTCTAGGAAAACCGGGAAAGAGGGATACTTTCTCAGTATCATGAAGACTATTGTTCGGTGAACTTCCCATGTCACATCTAACACTGAGATATTAGACATAATCCTGTTAATTTGAGGGAACAAAAAGACAAGAATGTCTACCGGCGCCATTACGATTTAATATCGCCCCAGAAAGTTCGAAGCTACTAATATGAGTTACAGCTGTTGGAGAGGAGGAGGAAAAATTATTCCTTTGTGGGACTATGCTAACAAAAGCAAACCCCACTGTGGCTGCATCCAGCTCTGGGCGGTGGCGTGACTGGAGGAGGAGGGAGGGCACAGGACGTTTCCAGAAGCTGGGCTTATGGCGCAGGCTTGGAGGTTGTAGCTCGTGTGTTTGGCATGGTTTGCAGTTGAGGCGCAACAGATTATAGAAAGCCATCCTCACCCCCAAGACCCCTTTGGCACCACTGTGCTAAGAGTATCAACCAAAACTTCTTAGTAACTTGCTGAATTTAAAATAAATACGCAAAAATCACCCACTTCCCTGCAGGAAAGCAATAACCAGATACAATGGAGGAAATACCCCCTTCATTGTAGCAACGGGAGCCCCATGTACCTCAGAGGAAAAAGGCGTTCCCCTTTAACCCATTTAACCTACTTCTAGAAATCTCAATACTTTTCTGGGGGAAAGAAAAAGAAACCAAAGTAAGAATAAAGGCTCACTATACAAATGTTTATTCCATTTTTTAATTTTTTTAAAAGAATTTTTAAAATATCTATTTTTGAGAGACAGGGAAAAAGAGCGCAAGTGGGGAAGGAGCCGAGAGAGAGGGAGGCACAGAATCCGAAGCAGGTTCCAGGCTCTGAGCTGGCAGCACAGAGCCCGATGCAGGGCTTGAAATCACGAACTGTGAGATATGACCTGAGCTGAAGTCGGACGCCCAACCGACTGAGCCACCCAGGTACCCCTGTTTATTCCATTTTTTAAAAGTTGAGCCAATTTCTCAACCTGGGCATTATTAACATTTTGGGAGGAGAATTCTTTCCGGTGGGGTGGTCCTGCGCACTGTAGGATGTTAAGCAGCTTTCCTGTCCTCTACTCACTAGATGCTAGTAGCGCCCCCCTACCGCCAGGGGTGACAACAAAAAGTGTCTCCAGATATTGCCAACTGTCTGCTTTGGAGGACAAGGGCTACCAAATGACCCCCAGTAGAGAACTAGTGGTTTAAACACACGCATCCATACAAGGATACTACACAGCTGTTAAGAAGAATGCCACAGCTTGATATGTTCTAATATAGAATAATCTCCACGACGGTTGGAAAGTGACAGAATTATTATGGCATAGTGTAGGATTTGTATACAAAGCAAAGGCTATACCTTTATTCTTTAAAAAAAAATAGTGTATTTTCAGTTGTACTGTGGGGAAAGATGGGCTATTTTACTGAGTGATTACTTCTACATACTACATTGATTCAGAGAAAATTCCAGAATTCACATTACACTGTCCAAAAGACAGTGCTTAGAAAACAAGCACATAATGGCAGATACAAATACATATTCACAAAGTTTTTAAAAAAATATTTGGTGGTTTCTAGTATTTTCACAATATTGTGCAACTGTCACCTCTGATTCCAGAACAGTTTCATCAACCCCAAAAGAGAGCCCATACTTACTCAAAGTCACTCCCCATTTTCTTCTTCCCCCAGGCTCTGGCAACCATACTGTCTGTCTCTGGGGATTTGCCTATTCTGAACATTTCATATAAAAGGAATCCTGTGTTGGTCTTTTGTGTCTGGTTCCTTTCACTTAGCAAAAGTTCTCAGGGCTCATTCAAGTTGTAACATGTCAGAACTTCATTCCTTTTAATGGCTGAATAATTGTCCATCATATGGATATGACACATTTTGTTTATCCAGTTGTCTGTCGATGGGCATTTGGGGTGTTCTTACTTATGCCTTGATTCTAGGGTATGCCTAAATGATCTCAATGGGGAGCCTGGCTGGCTCAGTCAGTTGAGCGGCCGACTTCAGCCCAGGTCATGATCTCACAGTTCGAGAGTTCGAGCCCCGCGTCGGGCTCTGTGCTGACAGCTGGGGGCCTGGAGCCTGCTTCGGACTCTCTGTCTCCCTCTGTCTGTCCCTCCTCCTCTTGCACTCTGTCTCTCGCTCTGTCTCAAAAATAAATAAACGTTTTTTTAAAAAGTCTGGATTTTAGAGTGTCTATGCCAGTGATTCTCTTCTGGGGGTGCCTTTGCCTACAGGGGGTCAGTGTGGCAATTTCTGATCATACCATCTGGAGGGCGCTAGTGCCATCTAGTGAGTAGAGGCCAGGGTTGCAGCTGAGCGTCCTGCAGCATAGAATTCAACCCAGGTCCATGTCAGGAAGCATAGGTCACACGAAGGAAAGTAGCAGTTAACTGTTTTTCAAAAGTTTTCCAAATAAATTCCCAGCAGATTTCCCCCTCTGTCCCACTCCTACCCTATGACGATTATAGGCAGAGAACATTCCTAAAATTCTCCTCCTTGGAGGAGGGGGTGTGATAAAGAGTGTAAACCAGTCATTAAATGTCCTTTTATGTCGCCAAATAACGCTTTTTAAGTGAGACTAAAATTAAGTCCAGAGTAAACGAACATAGGCCATGACGTGATAAAAAGCTTCTCGCAAAAATCTTCAACACTATTAGCAAAGCTGCTTCAGAGTTCTGCCTCAGTAGACACTCTTAAAATGAAATGCCTGACCCTATAGGACTAAACCTAAAGGAAATTTGCCATGCCGCATCGGCTACCAGTTTTATGAGAAGTTTCACATGCCTTCTTAACCGACTGAGCCACCCAGGCGCCCCTAGTTTCACATGCCTTCTATACATTACTTGTAAGCTTCACAGCAGTCCTGAAAAGTAGGAATTGTCAGCTCCCCCATTTTACAGATGAGGAAACAGAGGCGCAGGGAAGCGGTGACCCATCAAGGTCACACAGCCCATGTAGGGCAGGATTGGGCAGGCCCATCTGATCCCGGGCCCACATGTGTCCTGTCTTCCACGCCACCACTCCTTCTGGAACAGAGTTCCCGTTCTATACATCTGATGTTGTTGCGAGACGTTGTCAGGTTAAAAACATTAGAAATGACACCCCCTGTGACACAGGTCTCCAGCTGTGGACACCGCACGGTCTTTCTGTTACTTACTGTGGGGCCCAATGCTTTCGTGGTTCAGGGATCCGAATCTCCCACCTGTAAGTGCGAAGTAATGCTCTTATCTCTCTGAACATCGGTGCAATGAGGAAATGGATTAGGTTGGTTAACTGCCTGCATGTTTAAGAACATTCATTTAACTTCTTGTAGCCACAAGACCACTCATGATCTAGTCATAATGTGATAATTAACAAAATCCTGCTTTCATTGCTCATGGCCTTTTAGTACAACCCACAAAATTCTTTTCCTCCTTCTCTACTTTTTTGCCCCACCCACCCCAGCTTTTCCCCAGTAACGAGACATTTTAAAATCATTGGGGGGCTGCCTCCTCCATGAGTGATGCCCCCATTCCTTCAGATTCTTGCTCATCAGAATGAATCTTCTGTGTTTCCTTGGGGACTAATTGTACTTCTTTTTAGTATTCACTTCTCTTACCTGCATGTTTTAGTAGTGTTTCCCCTGCTAGAGTGGTGGCTCCCTGAAGGTAGGGAAGTATGTTCCTTCTGGAGGCTTTCTAACTTCCTGTTTATGAGTTTCTGATGACATTTTCCCTTGTGCAAGCTGCAATGAAAGCAAAAAAAAAAAAAAAAGAGAGATTTAAAATTACCCCCAAATGAAAAGTTTATTTAAAAAGACAAAAGATAGGGGCGCCTGGGTGGCTCAGTCGGTTGAGCGTCCCACTTCAGCTCAGGTCGTGATCTCACAGTTTGTGAGTTCCAGCACCGCATTGGGCTCTGTGCTGACAGCTCGGAGCTTGGAGCCTGCTTCGGATTCTGTGTCTCCCTCTCTCTCTGCCCCTCCCCTGCTGACACTCTGTGCCTCTCTCAAAAATAAATATAAATTTAAAAAAATTTAAAAAAGACAAAAGATAAAAAATGACATCCCTATATCAGACCCCCTTATTATAAAATGTTTTATTGCTTCTTGAAGTCCAGAACCTGTGGCCCAAAAACCTCAAGCACAATGAACACGTTAGCCAAAAATTTGAGAAGTTAAATCCTTGCAGTGAATTGAATCAGAATAAGAGTAATGCACCCAACAAAAGATGTCAGCTGCTTAATTAAATTCAACGTAATGAAATCTTAACAAAATAGTAAACCAAGAGGTACATCCCTTAAGCCTAACTTGGCAAGAGTTCTGTGAGCGCCAAACCTTCATTGTTAGCTGTCTGTCTTGACAGCCTTCGACTAGAGACCGTGTGAGCAGAAAACTTCCCTCTACACCACAACACAGCTGGTCCCTTGACGTCTAGATGGCAGCCTGCCACAGGGACACACGGTCCTGAAGCAGAGACCCCATGCACGTGCTAGAAGATATGCGTGGTTCTCAGTGGCTCTGTTAGAGAGCCCCCTCCCTGTTCCGGTGAGGTCTGGTAGGACAAAAACAGTGTGCACACATCGTTAGGATCAGCAGAGGGCACTCTTAAGCAGCAATACTTCCAACGACCCGCTTTCGCCCTGGCTGCAGACACTAGGCTTTTGCATGTGGGAAATTTGGGTGATCATAGAAGTCGGCAAACCATTCCCTGGAGGCCCCTTCAATATGACACAGGAGGTAAAACGGACGACGTGAACACCTTGACCACGGTTTTTCTTCTTAATTTTTTAAATGCTTATTTATTTTTGAGAGTGAGAGAGAGAGACAGAGTGTGAGTGGGGGAGGGGCAGAGAGAGAGGGAGACACAGAATCCGAAGTAGGCTCCAGGCTCTGAGCTGTCTGCACAGAGCCCGACGCAGGCTCGAACCCACGAACCATGAGATGGTAACCTGAGCGGAAGTCGGACACTTAACCAACTGAGCCACCCAGGCACCCTGCTTGACCACAGTTTTAAGAGATGTAGGTGGTGTTAGCCTGATGATTACACGAGGAGCCAGCGGTAGTTTGGCTGAAGAGACTCCACGAAAGGTTGAATCCTGAGTGGGGTTTGAAGGGAAAGGGCATTCCTGGCCCTGGGATCCTAGAAGCAGCTGGAAGGTTCTGAGGAAGTCTGCGATTCAGCTCACCTGAGTAGTTAGATTCAGGAAATGATTGTTAAAGAACCTTGATGTGCGCGTCAGAAATTTTACTCCCAGGGAAAGGAAAATGAGTGCATTTTGGAGACTTTTGACAACGGGAGCAACAGAAAAATATAAAAGGAAAATTGCCTTTAAATCAGTTCTTTTCGCTGTAGTTAGCCATTGTTGGGTGGAACTCTCCCACGTCCACACCAGGGAAGGACCCTGGGAGCACGTCCTGTCAGGAACCTGTGGCTGCCTGTCCCCTGCCCCGCCCCCCCACCTCTTCTCCACCTCACCCAGGAACCACGAGGCCCGTTGTCATCTTTGCGTACAGCAGCACAAAGACCCTCTTCTTTGCCAGAGGTGGCCAGTTCGCCTGAAGTCCTCGCAGCTGGCAGTCCTGGCTGTTTTTGCAACTCCCGTCAGACCTCACAACACGTCTGTTGCCGCCAAGATGGCAGGGAGGTTGCCCTTTCTTAGGGAAGGCAATGAACAACTAAGTAATTCTATATTGTAGGGTCCCTCTGGGAAGAAGCTAGGGAGAAGGAACAAATCAGCAGAGGATAAAGAATAGACCGACCAATGTGATGGGCTGGTGGGGGGTGTCCCCTCTTAGGCAGTGATGTTTGAACAGAGGCCTGAACAAAGTGAGGAAACGAGCCACGAGACTATCGGGAGAAATACATTCCAGGAAGCAAGAGGGAAGACCCCCGAGTGGGATCTCTGCCCGTGGAAGTGTGGCAGGAGTGCCAGTTCTAGAACTTACCGAACACTTGATATGTGCCAGGAACTTTTGCACTCATTACCTCGTTGAGAACTCACCACGCTTGGTGAGCTCATCTCCTCTGTCCACATTGTACTTGAGGAAACCGGGCCTCCTGAAGTTAAAGGACTTGCCCCACATTTCACACCTAGTAAGTGACAAACCCGAGACTCCCTCGGGGGAGCCTGAGTGGTTCCCAGAGGCTGGGCCACGCCTTCAGGGCCAGAGCGCCCCCTTTCCCCCCCCCCAGCATTGGCCCCCAGGCAGGGTTGTGGCAGGAAATGGCAAGGCAGGCCCCAGGAGAGCCTTTAAAATATTTGGCCAAATACCCAAAAACCATGTTGGTTATCTTTTCCTTTTTTGTTCAAGCTGCCTTCTGGCACTTACCAAGGTGTTTATGTGGGGTCGAGATTGGATGAGCTTATTTAGTGCGGTGATATTTGAGAATTCTCAGTGATTACGCAACTAATTAAAACATTTTTGTAAAATAACTTGGGTCCTTCACTGCATGGGTTCAAACATCACGTTTCTATCCTTGAAGAATCCTTGAAGACCCACTAGCCGCTTCTGTTATGCAATACGTTCCTTGCTGGCCTCTGGCAACAGCCGTGACCTCAATTCATGTTTGTGTTTTGTTTTTCTCTTTTTCCTACTGAGCTACCAATAGAAAAACAGCCACCATTTGGGGCACCTGGAAATTAAAAGAAACTATAGTTTTACCTATAACGTCAACTTTTTGCTTTAAAGAAAAAGTCTTGCATCTAGAAACATTGAATGAGGTCAGCACACTCCTCCTCCTTAAATACCAGAAAGAAACAACAAACTTTATGGTATCTTGTGCTGTGATTCTGCAGGATTAATTTATAGCTCCTGGAGGTACACCTTGCTTCAATTTCACATCGCAAGAGCCACTTTTGTTTCGTTCCTGCTTTGGCTTTTTGTTTCTCTCCTTCCAAATATACAAACACACGAAGAGGTAAGAACCGACGAGGAAGCAGAGGTGTTCGGTGAAGACCCCTGGAAAGTGGAGGACGAAGAAGGAGGAAAGGACGGAGCCGGATCAGGCAGCATGGACCCTCTTGCAGAAAACACCTGTTTCTGATTACAGATTTCTTAATTAGACACACGCAACTCTTGAGTTTAAACATAACGCCCCCAATTCCGTCAGCCACCCACGGCCGTTCTCCAGGTGTTTGCGATTATGTGACGTCCTAAAAAATCATCTGGATCGTGTCGACTCTCAGAGCACTGCTTGCGTTTAGAAAAATGCTGCGCAGGAATTCGTTTAAGCTTGAGATCTCAGTGTGGCATTTACAGCACTTAGGACAAAGAAATAAATCAAAGATAATCATAAATAAAGGGTCCTTGGTTTCCAATTTTTCTTTCCTCCCAACGGCAAAAAGTATGGTTTTTTGCTTTAAGAAGTAAAAGGTAGGCATTATGGGCTCAGTAAAGCCTCATTAACCAGACTTCTCTAATTCAGATTTTATAGTACTTAGAATGGGAGAAATGATGTTTACTTTTGTATTACCAGAGAATGGGGTAAAGTGGGGGGTGGGAATAACCACCTTCTCAGTCTTTGAGAAACAGTGTTGGCATCGCTTTCTAAAATAAAACTTGCAACACACACACACACACACACACACACACACACACACACACACACACACCACCCCTCTCCTGGTGTCCACATAAATTTTCATCTTTAAATGAGTCATGCTCACTACAATTTACTTTTTAAAGCTGCCTGACGTATTTTTTAGATGATTAACAACTTGAAAGTCCCTAGGCTTGGATAATTGAAAAATCTTTGGGGATGGAAAGAATACGATTTGAAAGAGACTCCTTTGAGAACCCAGAGCTTGAGGCCAAAGAGAATGAGAATTGCCTTTGTTATGCAGTTATTTTAATTAAAAATGTATGCATAACAAGAAAAGGAAAGCAATTCTAGACACTGTTTCTTCTAGTTTGGTTGTTTGAGATTTGGAAGCTTTTTCTCTTCATCAATGCTTTTTTTTAAGTTTATTTTTAGAGAGACAGAGCGAGCGCGAGCACAGGCAGGGGAGGGGCAGAGAGAGGGACAGGACAGAGCATCTGAAGCAGGCTCCGTGGTGACAGCAGAGAGCCCCGTGTGGGGCTCTCAAACTCATGACCTGAGATCGTGGCCTGAGCTGAAGTCTGACGCTTAACTGAGTGAGCCACCCAGGCACCCCTCCCCTTGTTAATGTTTAAGCTTTGTATGAGGTCCTAAGTCCTTCATTCCTGTTTTGGCCTCTATAGGAGTCCCAGGTCTTTTCTGCGTGGTAACATATGAAAGTCAGAGCTAGCTACATCGTTCTCTTCCATAGGATGGCGCTATTCTTCCGATTGTCTGTGTTTTCCCTTCTGTCTCACTGCCTTCTTGGCCACCCCGGTTCGCCCAAAGAGGGAACAAATAGTCACCAGCTTCTCTGCAGAATAAAGCATATCACTTCTTTTTGTTCACTGATCAGTGGTAATATCTTTATATTTTCGTAAAATAAAAAAGTGTTTTCCATTATAAAAAAGTAAACGACTCATTGTGGAAAACCCAAACTGTCAGAAAAGTGGGAAGGGGATAATAAAATGTGTTTGCAATTCCACCATCTGGAGATGACCTCTGTCCACGTTTTGGTGTGTTTATCCGGGCATCTTCAGGTGCGTCCTAACATGATGGGGTACGATTTTATTTAAATGAACCCGTTTAAACTCATCATTGCATGTGACCCCTTTAAGTAAAATTCCTGTTCAGTAACCTACTTGCTTTGATTAAATAGTATCTCATTTTTCTGTGTCGGTGAATAGACATCTCCATCACTTTTTAACAGTTGCAGAATGTTCTCCTGTCTTTTTGCTATTATAATAAACTCCAAAGATAGGTTTGTGCTGACATTTTGTATTCTTGTTGCCTCCTTAGATTTAAATCTCAGAAGCCTATTTTTAACATTTAAATCTTTGTCCATTTGGAACATGTTTCCATATGTGGGGGCGGGGCTTACTCTCTTTTCTCATATGGTCAGTCCTTTGTTCCAATACTGTTTATTGAAAAATGCACCCCTGCTCCCCTGATTTGGAATTGCTGTCATCATATAAATTCTCCACGCAAATGGGCCTCTTCTCGTCCCGTGCCAATGTTGCACTGTTGCCATTTAGTATAGCAAGTTGCCCTGTGGGGGTTTGAGAGTAGGAATCTAGTCAGGGTTCTCCAGAGAAACAACCACTAGGATGTATAGAGATGTACAAGAGGGGGGTTATTATAGGAGCTGGCTCACGCGGTTATGCAGGTGGAGAAGTCTCATAATCATCTGCCCTCTGCAACCTGGAGAGCTAGGAAAGCTGGCAGTATAATTTAGTCTGAGGCCCAAGTCTGAGAACTGGGGGCAGGGCCCGGGGCCGGGAACAGGGGAATGGGAGATAGGACAGGGGTTGCTGCTGGTGTGAAGTCTCAGCGTCCCAAGGCCAAGAAGCAGGAGCTCCGATGTCTGAGGACAGAAGACGGATGTTCCAGCTGAAGAAGAGAGAGGAAGAATTCACCCTTCTTTTGTTCTCTTTGGGACCCCAGCAAATTGGATGACGCCCACCCGCACTGGGGATGGCAATGTTCCTCACTCGGGCTACCGATTCACATGCTAATCTCTTCCAGAAACACCTTCACAGGTGCACTCAGAAGTGATATTTTTCTATGTATCTGGGCGTCTCTTAGCCCAGTCACATTGACCATCACAACCTAGAACCTCCAATTTCTGTAGCCATCTGCCTGTCACCTGCTGAGGCCATTCTGTACACAGTGTACCTCATTGTCATCGCTCGGCAGGATGACATGTGGAGAGTCCTCATGTCAACCAGCCCTGATTTCTATTGTCGTTAAGTGCCCGATAAGTCTTTAGTTTCAGGAAGTGGCATCCAACGAAGCTGGTTCAAGAAGAAGGGGGTTTATTGTAAGGCTACACTATAAGATTTCAGCAGCTTCACAGTATCGGGTCTTTAATTGCCCTTAGTTTGGGGTATGAGGAGGCATAATAAATGATGGCTGTTTTCCCAGCATGAATTCTGAGCCATTTGAGAAGATGAAAGAGAAAGATGGCAGACACACGAAAAACACTTTGTTTCCGAGATAGCTGATATTGGAGAGTGTGGCTTCTCTCTACATGCAGCTGGGCTTCCAAATACTGTATGCAAAACTTAGGCAGACTTTATTCAGATCTCACTGGCTGTGCTGGACCCCTGAAGGCCACTGCCATGGGGGCTGGCCCCTCCCAGAGGCACTTGCTTTCTGTGGGCAGGCTGATTACCAAAAAGGAAGGGGAGAGGCAGGGATTTGGCCTTGAAATGTGGCTAGTACAACTGAGGAGCTGAATTTTTTTTTAATTTTTGTTTAATCTGTATTTATTTTTGAGAGGGAAACAGTGTGTGAGCAGGGAAGGAGCGGAGCGAGAGGGAGACACAGAATCGGAAGCAGGCTCTAGGCCCCGAGCCGTCAGCACAGAGCCCGACACGGGGCTCGAACTCACGAACTGTGAGATCGTGACCTGAGCCGAGGTCTGACACTCAACCGACTGAGCCACCCAGGCGGCCCATGAATTTTTAATTTTCGTTCACTTTAATTGATTTAAATTTCAACGGCCACACGTGGCTAGTGGCTAATGGCTACCCTATTGAACAATACAGAATTTCTTTCCGTTCTTAGCATGGACATGCCCCTAGAAAAGTTGACTTTAACGTATATGAATTTGGGGCACCTGTGTGGCTCAGTCAGTTAAGCGTCCAACTCTTGATTTCGGCTCAGGCCGTGATCTCACAAACCGTGAGATGGAGCCTGGTGTCGGGCTCTGCACCGACAGTGTGGAGCCTGCTTGGGATTCTCTCTCCCTCCCTCCCTCCCTCCCCCCTCTCTCAAAGGCGTCATATGGGCTAGCACGGCCCTTTCACTGAGATTCATTCCCTCAGCTCGCCCTACTGTCTTCGTTGCTCCTGACACTTTCCTCACCACATTTTCTGTGGAAAAAGTGAACAGTTCTTCACAGCTGGCCAAACACCTACTTTTTCTTCTGCTTGTTTTCTCAAAGGTATCTTACCTCCTGGAAGGGGGCAGCATGGCCCATGAAGACTTCTGTGGACATGTTGGTCAGATGAACCCAGGAGACCTGCAGGTATGGCCAAGGACATGGAACTGCTGGTGGTTTAATCATCTGTGGGTGTACATGCTTCGTCTCACCCACTTCTAGTACATTCATGCTTTCCTCCCCGTCTCTTGTGTATTTTTGACCTCTTCCTTTCTGTGGATCCTTCCACTTAGCCTAGAAACCTGCACAGGTGTCTTGTATTCTTCTCTCAAGCTTTCCTTGACCCCCCCTCAATCACTTTTTAGCTCCCAACTAGTCCTTCTCTTAAGTTTCTCCAAAGCATAATCAAGAATGATTATCTTAACCTCCTCATCCATTTTATCCTTCACTCACTGAAATCAGTGCTGGCCTCACAACCTCCACCCAGACCCCTGCCGAAGCCGTTCAGACAGTGGTCACGCATGATGTCCCCATTGCCAAAGTCGGCACACCAGTTTCAGTTGTCATCTTTCTAGACCTTTCTGCTGCATTTGCAACATTGCACTGTTTATCTGCCAACTTGTTCGCAGGGGTCGGTGGTGTCACTTAAGACGATGACCCAAACCTTGCCGCCATCCTGGGCTTGTTTGAGACACGTTTCAATCTCCAGGGAATGCTTGGGTGTTCTTTGCTGGGTTTGTAAGTCTGAACTCTGTGTCAGGAACTTTCTGGGGTTATTTACATATCTCGTGGAGTGATAACTGCAGATATTTGCATCGTGGTGTTTCATGAACATGAAATTGAAAGCAGTTTCATACACATAATCTCTCTAAGGTAAGTATTCTTTTTACCTCATTTTTAAAATGAGAGAGTGGGGATTTACTGATGTTAAAAAAAAAGATGCCCATGGCATCAGAGCTAGTAAATGGTGAGGTTGAAAAGAGGAATCTGGGGGTGCCTCGGTGGCTCAGTCAGTTAAGTGTCTGACTCATGATTTCAGCTCAGGTCATGATCTCATGGTTCGTGAGATCGAGCCCACACTGGGCTCTGCGCTGACAGTGTGGAGCCTGCTTGGAATTCTCTCTCTGCCCCTCCTCTGCATGTGCCTGTGCTCGCTCTCTCGCGCTCTCTCAAAATAAATAAAAAAGAAAAAGGGAAATCTGTTCTCCCCCCCTCCAAATCCGATAGGTGGGCCGTATTAATAAAGTTGCTGCCAAACTAGGTTGTGCCTAAAAAAGGATGAAGAAGGTACAAAAAGTAGATCGAAAATATGGAGAGCTGAGCTATAAACGAAACAGGAAAGCAAACAGGAGGACACATCCCTGAGGACCAGCACCGGCTGCCGTCAGATGGAAGCCATGCGGCACGAACGGCACGGAGATCTCCCTCACTGCCTTAGAGCGGGGGGCAGCAGCTGCTTTAACTAATGACCAGGTGGCGATGTTTTAGGCTTTGTGGTCATAGTGCCCGACGTGTGGCAGCTCCTCAACTCTGCCTTTACGGCACAAAAGCAGACAGGCAGCGCGTCCGTGAGCAGGCACGTCTGTGCACCAGGAAAACTGAACGTACGGAACCAGGTGGCCCGCTGGGTTTGGCCCCTGCGCTGTAGTCTGCAGACCCCTGGGCTAAGTTTAATCGGTCTTCTCAAATGGAAGATGGAAATCAATCTAGATGTGTCCCGGCCTGCTTGCATGTTGGGGCTGATCCTGCTCCTTCTTGCCTCAGAGCCTTTCCGCGTGCCGTTCCCCTTGTGTGGAATACCTCCCTCTCCCCCTAACCCTGGTCACTTCTCACTCCCTGTCCGGGTCTCGGCCTGAAGCTTGCACCCTCGGCCGAGCTGCCTGGAACAGGCAGGCCATTCCACGTGCTCTCACACACACCTGCCGTGCCCCCCAGTGCCCCAGGTGCAAGCATATGCCGGCGATTATTTGATTGTTTATGGAGTTGTCGCCCCCACCGTGGCCGTCTGGAAGATGCTGTCGACGGCCTGCGTCCTCGCCGTCTGGCCCGCCTGAGGCCAGGTGGCAACAGCCCCCATGAGTGTGTGTGGCTGCCCGTCTCCCGTGCCGCTGCTCTGCCTGAGGGCTTTCTCGGCAGCCGGGCGTGCTGGGGATTAAACACCCCCCGAGGAACTGTTGTCCAAGAGGGTCGGGAGTTGGGGGGTAGACGGCTCGCCTCCCCCACCCCTGTGTGCACCCGTCTGCCCCGCTCGCGGTGGGGCTGAGGCCCAGGTGCCCACAGATGTCCCCTGCTCATTCACACCCTTCTCTCCTACCTAGCTCGCTGTTTCCCACGTCACCTGTGCTTCCTGCAGCAACCCTCCCACCCTCCCCCCCATAAATACTTGGCCTTAAGGCCTTTTGTCAGGATTTCTGTGGCCGGACGCAAGCTAAGACAGGCAGGAAACCTGTCGGCCACGTTCCATCCCTTCATCCCCAGATGCCCAGGTTGGCGTCTCGGGTTGGCCCCTGACGTGCTCTCAGTAAAGAAACGGACAAACGCTCGAAGACTCTGCACGACAGCGGAGGCGACGGGCGTCTCTCCACGCCGCGAGGGCTCCCTGACCGGAACCGAGCGGGCAGCCGCGAGCCCCCTGCCGCGGCGCAGCGCATGCCGGGAGCCTCCGCGCGTCGCGGCAGGCCCCCTCGCTCCCCCACGCAGCCGGAGGTCCCCACGCACGCGGCGGCGGGCCCGCGCGAGTGGCCTCCCGCTGCCGCGAGTACTGGCGTGACGGCTCCCAGCTGCAGCCCGTGCCAGGCACTGCCCTCTGCCGCAGGAAGCGCCTCTCCCCGGGCGCTTCTCCCTACGGAGGGAGGGTGGCCCTCGGCTCACGGTCTGCCGGTGTGGGGACAGCAAAGCCCGCTTGCCTCTTCTGGGTTTGGGACGATTGTGCAGGCTCCCCCAGTGCCGGCGCTCCGTGTCGGACCGGCCGGGGCCTCCGCCGTAACCGCAGTGCCGCTTGGCTTCTCCCGCAGCCCGATGGGGTCTTGTTTTTCACTTAAGGTGTGTCTACCCAGAGTGCACCCCGGTGTGCCCTCTGCCTGCAGCTCCCCCCCCCCCCATCCCAGAGCTCAGTCGAAGACTCGGGGATCCCAAAGAGAAGATTCTTCCATTTGTGTGAATTTCAGAGCTGACGCCTTGAATTTAAGTGAGGAAGGTTGGGAAGCTTTTGGAATCCCGGAAAAGGCTTCAGCAATGGTCACTGTTGCCTGGTTACTCCTCACGATGCCCAGGGACTCCGAAAGCGGCACCTGTAAGGTGCCTTGCGTCGTCCCCATGACCTAACTGCCCCCCCCCCCCCCCCGCAGGCTCCTTAGAGGCCGGGTGACATTTCCTTCTCGTGGGTCTCCCCTTTGCAGTGGATGACCGCGGGCCGGGGCATTCTGCACGCGGAGATGCCTTGCTCGGAGGAGCCAGCCCACGGCCTGCAGCTGTGGGTTAATTTGAGAAGCTCGGAGAAGATGGTGGAGCCTCAGTACCAGGAACTGAAAAGTAAAGAAATCCCTAAACCCAGTAAGGATGGCGTGACAGTTGCTGTCATTTCTGGAGAAGCCCTGGGAATAAAGGTGAGCCGTGCTGTCACGTGTCTGTGGAAGCTCAGGTGTGCAGTGACGGGAGGCCGGCCCCATCCGGGTCACCGCATCCCCCTGGGTTGATCACGGTTCACATCCCACAGGGTGGGCTTGCTTCACAGGTCTCAGAATAAGTGGAACCCAAGGGAACCCACACATTTTTTGCCACGTGCAAACCCACAGAGTGAGGAGAATTACAAGAAAGTAAGCTCATGGAAAAAATCTGGTCAGAAAGCAACTTTGGGGGTGCCTGGTTGAGCATCTGACTTCGGTTCAGGTCATGATCTCGAGGTTGGTGAGTTTGAGCCCCGCATCACGCTTGCTGCTGTCAGTTCAGAGCCCGCTTCAGATCCTCTGTCCCCCACCCCCCCAGCCCCACCCCTTCTTGTGCTCTCTCAAAAAGTAACATTTTTTTCTTTATAAAAAGCTTTCAAGGTCTGTCTTAACACATGTGTGAGTTCTCACCTTTCGCCTCTAGTACGGTTTTATAGCTCCTCGGTACTGCAAGTCTGTGACCTTTGAAAGACAAACTCCACTCTCCACAGATTTATTTAAAGCACTTATGCCCAGCTTCTTGAGGGAAACACACTACTGCATCATGGGAAGGTTTTGTTTTTTTTTAATGTAACATTTATTTAACCCAAACGTGCCATGCCCTATACCTTCTTCTCAACTGAGACTGTATAATATTTAGGTTTAGGGCCCCACCCTTTCAATCAAATAAGATCAATTTAGGCTAAAGATTCTGGACACACTTGTGGTAGGAAAAGGGTGTGGCAGATACTGTGTTAATTAACTGCACGCCAGAGCCACCACTGGGGACGCCACGTGATTCACGGTGACGGCCAGCTGGGTAGTGAGCTGGGTGGTGTGGTCTCTTAGGTGGCGTTTCCCAGAGGCAGACCCTGAGATGGGAATTCATGTGCAAGTGATTATAAACAAAGTGTCCCTAGGAGAACAGAAGAAGGAACCAGGACGGGGAAGGGAGCCAAGCAAGAGTCAGGCAAAGTCCCAAAGAGGACAGGGACTCTGGAAGGTTCAGTCTGCCTCAAAGTTGTCCTGACCCACCCTGGGCAAGGCAGCTGGGCTTTCATGTTCTCTTACTCAAAGGCATTACTTAATGGCCATTGAGTTTGGGCCCGGGAGCGGCTGGAAATGGTTCACAGGGTTCCTGGGGGATCTGAAGGTTCTGACATCTGGTTCCACAAATGCCACCATATTGGGAACCACTTTGCCATTCTCCCTGTGGGCGGTCAGTGCTTAAAACTACCTTAACTACTACCTTACCTACATTTCAGTTTTGTTTATATGCGCCCACAAGGATAATGGCTCGGCAGTGGTGACTAGCCAGCCACTCGGAGATCCGTGTTGTGGTGAACAGGTTGGTCAGGATTGTCGGTTGTGTCACTTTGATTTGTGTTTCCAGGGCAGACAGAAGTAACCGAAGAACAAAAATCAAAATTTGCTCTCCATTGAGCATATGTATATCTGACTGTTTATACCCCTAGCACGCCTGTGCCTTACTTTGTGGTTGGAAATGTGACCCTTCCTTGTGTTTCTGTGACCCATTTCTGTTTTGCCAGACGCTGGACAGTGCCCTGTTCAAATGTGCGTCAAGACTTTTCTTCCCTTCAGCTCCACAGCACAATTCAGATGCTGTGCAGTCTTCCCGGTAGAAGGCGAACGACGTCGTCGTGTGTGGGGTCAGGCGGGGAGGCCTAAGGAGAGCTGGAATAGGGCACATGCTAAGCGGCTCCTTCTGATGCCTGTGGCAGTTTTCATTCTGCGTGTCCGGGACTCTAGAGTTCTAGGGACACGCCTTCAGGGGACGCCGAGGTGGAGGGTGGAGGTCGAGATCATTTTCCCTCTTCACTCTCGCCAAAGCACAAGGTCTTGTGCAGTCACGTATATTGGAATCGTCCTTAAGATTTCATTTAGAAAAAGAGCTGTCTGCAGCTAAAAAAGAGAAATTAGACCACAGATTTGATAGATAAGCAAAGCCGGCAATATCACGAATCCTTAGAGTTCACAACTGCTTCTCATTTATGGCAAACATGATGCAGTTTTAATGTTGGAGCCGGTTCCAATCACAGGCAGAAGGACGTTTTAAAGTACTTCCGTGCAGCAGACCGCCTGGTCTTGCAATCACCACCAAGAATGAGAGACCAGAGGTAATGTTTTAGCTTTGTAAAATCGCGTCTTCGTAGCGCTGCCGGCCTCCCTCTTTTCCGTTTTGTCGAGTAAGGTCTCGGAAGTGAACTACATTCTCCTAAATAAAAGATCAGTCTTTATCATGAGAGCGTCTTAATAAGGGACTCTTGGAACCTTGGGCAGCATTAATTTGAATCTTGAGAGGCAGCGTGGTGCTCTGGTCACCAGCGTGGCCTCTGGAGACAGCCTGAATTCGAATCTGTGCCATGAATTAGCTGTGTGGCTTTGGGCAAGCCGCTTAACCTCTCTGCGTCGCTTCATAACATAAGGTTGCTGTGAAGATTCACTGAGCTTTTGATCTATTTAATCTATCATGACAGCACCAGACACATCGTAAGCACCATGTAAGCGGTAGCTGTTACTATTTGATTACTTCATGTTAACTGGGGCAGGAGCTGGGCTGAGATTTATGTTTGCTGTCTGTGCTAAAGAGGCTTGCTGGGATTCGGGAAAGACCGTCAGCCCGCTCTGAGGAAAAGATACCAGCATGAGTCATTGTAAAGATGGTGGAACTATTGGCCATTTCTTTTTGGGTCTCCTAAGAAACATAATTTTGTACATCTGCAGCCTTAATATCGGCTCACCAAGGAAAGACTGAGCCTTAAAAAGCCTACATGTACCTTTTTTTTTTAAATTTTTTTTTCAAAGTTTATTTATTTTTGGGACAGAGAGAGACAGAGCATGAACGGGGGAGGGGCAGAGAGAGAGGGAGACACAGAATCGGAAGCAGGCTCCAGGCTCTGAGCCATGAGCCCAGAGCCCAACGCGGGGCTCGAACTCACGGACCGCGAGATCGTGACCTGGCTGAAGTCGGACGCTTAACCGACTGCGCCACCCAGGCGCCCCGAGCCTACATGTACCTTAAATCAAACTGCAGATTGTTTTGCATCGGGAAGATAATTTTAAGCTCAGTTACAAGGTGAGGCTGGGAAAATACCTTTCAAGAGATTGATCTGTTTCTACTCAACAACAGCTCCTCTCCTCTAACCAGGATATCTAGAAAACGGAATTAGTGACCGTCCCAGCCCCTTTCCAGCTTTATTCATATGGATCACCTGATTCAGCAGGTGCGGGTGAGGCCCGAGTCTTCATTGTGAACCAGCTCCCAGATGATGCCAATGCTGTGGTCTAGGGACCACCGTTTGTAATACCTGTAATGACTGTGGGACCCACGACGCAGGAGTTGACTCATCAGGAAGAACAGGTTGATTATGTGCCTAGAGAAGATACTAAGGTTCAGCTCTGTGGCTTTTGGCAAACCTTACTTAACCTTTCTGGACTTGGGTTGTGACACGCATGAAAGAGGTGAGGGAGTGTTGTGCAGGATGCTATAAGCTTTTGCAAGCAGTGCAACTGTCTTTTTTTTTTTTTTTTTTTTTTTTTTTTAGTTTGAAAGGTAGACGTGTCCCTATTCCCAGGTTGTATGTGTCTCTGCACTTAGGGTTGGGAAGCCACTGCCAGTTTTGAGCCAAATTCTGCCAGGACATCACCATCTAAAGTGAAGGCTGAAGAAACGAGGAAAAGATAAAAATGGGATACTTTGAATAGTTTGTCACTTCTGGAAGGTCAAAATCACATGTTTATTTTCATGACCGTATGAAATTCTCCAAAGCCCATTCCATCCTTATCAGGATGAGCCATGAGCCGTGTTTATTGGAATATAATTTCTGCCACAAATGCCTCTACTTGCCTCCTGCTGTTGTAAATTCCATTGTGTGGAAAGCAGACCTTAAGGAGGCCTCAGCCCCACTGGGGTCAGAAAAATGGCAATCAGGAGCCAGACTGCCTGTGGTCAAGGCCAGCTCCACTACTGCGTAACTTTAGAAACGTCACTTAGGCTTGCTGGGCCCAAGTGTTCTCAACTGTAAAATGGCTCGAGAGGATTAAATCGGTTAATATATGTCAAGAACTTAGAACAATACCCGGTGCGGAATAGGCTCTAAGTGGTTACGGCTCTTACTTGCCAAAGCTTTGTACTGTGTTCATGTGGCCTACAGACATGACAGAAAGGATCTTCTTTTTTATTTAAAAAATATTTTTAAGTTTATTTATTTTAGAGACATTGCACAAGCAGGGGAGGGGCAGAGAGAGAGGGAGACATAGAATCAGAAGCAGGCTCTACGTTCTGAGCTGTCAGCACAGAGCCCTACCTACTCTGGGCTCGAACCCAGGAACTGTGAGATCGTGATCTGAACCAGTGTCGGATGCTTAATCGACTGAACCACCCAGGTGCCCCAAGGATCTTCCTTTTGACGGACAGATTGTATATGCATGTGTTGGACGATGAGCAAAATTTTCAAAATTCACTTTCCAAAAAGAGTTGACCGAGCATGTCCTGTAATTCGCTGAGATCTTACCACTGTGCCCCAACACCTGACACACTGCCTGATACATACGAGACAATAAACATTTTCTGGGTGCGTAAGTGAAATCGTTAGAATGTAAATGAATGCTGGAATATGAGAAATGGGTGAAGTAGTAAGAAGGTGGAAAATTAGGGATTAAGAATGATTGCAATAAACTTAATATGAGCTAACTAAAAAGTTGAGACAACAGTAAAAATAGCTAAATTGTATTTTTAAACTAAGGGATTAGGAAGTAGGGAAAGAAAAAAGTATATATTTTTTCTTTAAACGTGAATACTAGGCTGTTTTGCAAGACCCACATTGTTCCCTGCAGGTCTCTTAAATTCAAGCAGTGACAACAATGATGAGCAGCGGTGTGGAGGCTTAGGGGTCCACAGGCACGTGTCTTCTTGCTTTAGCATCTTTCCTGTGGGGTTTCAAGGTGTGGCTTGATCTCTAGTAGGGAGACATACTTCCCAGATTTCACTGTAACCCTGTTGTGATATCTGCCCCCCCTTTTTGGCTTTAGTTTTGCCCTGGCAGGCATTGGAAGATCCCGTGTCCCTTGGGCAAGTCTCTCCACAAAAGAGCAACCTGCCCACTAATCAGCCTGTGTTGGTTGTGGCTTGGCATATGACTTATAACCAAGTCTGATTCTTACCTCCAATGCAGAGAGCCGATGGGGGTTTTTAGGCTGTGTACCCGGCCACTGATGCACATGCACACTTTTTCCGACACCAGAGCTAGAAAGAGCCGCCCACCACATTTGCCAACTTTGGTTTTCATCTGGGAAACTTTAAGGGCCTAATGTCATTTGAAATACTTCATCACCAGTATACAATTTTGTTAGTATCCCTTCTACCTTAGTTTGATTAAAAAAGTGTGTGTGTGTATGTATGTATGTGTGTGTAGTTTACGTGGCTTTCAGGGAAGTACTGTGATAGCACATCCAAACAGGTGTGGGTTTTGGGCAATCATAATACTGGATAGTAGACTTAGAACATTTTTTCGTTGTACCTATTTCTCTATTTCAGGGATAATTTGAACTCTCTGATTACATCTGGCACATTTCAATGGATCTTGCTGACTTTATAGTTGACCCCCCTCCCCCAGGTCTCCACTCCCCCTGCCCCTCTTCTCTTCTGAGTTTGCTTCTGTTCACTTTGTGATGTTGGGAGAGCTGGCCTCTCCTTCCTTCCTCAGCTCAGAACGGCTTCTCAAAGTAGCATTTGAAACACTATTAAATCATGGAAACAGGTGGCACGGGCCCACTCTTTTCTTTTCTTTTCTTTTCTTTTTTTTTTTTTTTGCCTTTGAAGTATTCCACCAGGTTCATGGGCGCAGATGGAAAAAGAATGACGAATATTCTCCTGATCGCAGAGGTGGTACGTGGCATGGTGTGTTTCTGACAAAGGGAGCGTGAGAGAACAGGCTTTAGCTGCCACAGAGAGTGAGCAGACGGAAAAGACACTTGCCCAGAAAGGAATCGTCCCTTCCGAAGCCTTCTCTGTTCACTCATTTGATCTATAAGTCAGAGCGCTCTGTGATCGGCTTGAAAACTGGATACTTAAAAACCGTTCCTTTTGGGATGGGGCTGGGGGATAAGGACGGACCTGACCCTTCTCTCCATGTCTTTTTTCTTTTCAGTTTTGAAAGCTGTATGTGATTACACATTTAAAATAACCAGTCAAACCAGAAAAGGAAAACAAAACCCACATCTTAAAATCAAAACCGAACAGAAATAGATGAAGACCTTAAAATTTGTGTAAAGATACCAGCAACATAACCACACAGAGAAAGTATTTACTTTAAGGGCTTTTAACCATAGGTCTCTGATACATTTTTAGTGGAATGTACTTTCTAAAGACAAAAAAAGGCACAAAGATTTTAAACTTGACTCCATAGTTTATTGTTAGTGTTGGCATTATAATTTAAAATTTTTCACATATATTGAAATAAAACAAATGAGTTACCTTGATAATATTTTGAGGAGTCAAGGTTCTCACTGTAAGAAAAAAATAGGGATAGATATAAAAGAAAGAGCTAAGAAAAATACTGTAATGTCCAACATTACATTGAACACTAAGTGGACATGTAAAAAAAAATGGATGGCCATTATGTCTATGAAGCAGTTTCTGGAAACCTAATATGATTTGACCATTTTAGGAATCTGAAGCTTTTTAATCATGTAATTTTATGTTCCTTTCTGATAAAGGTCTTTATTTTACTCTAGTTTTTGTTTCCACTGATTATTTTATTTTTTTTATTATTGTCCATGTTTAATAGATGCTATAAGGGAGGCTAAATTAAAGTCTCACCTAAGAAAACCACAATCACCCAAATGAATCATGGCTGAATTTCCCTTTTGAGACCTTAAATAAATAGTGGATGGGTATAGGGAGAGAGGAAATGAAATACCAGCATAAGGCAGCCTTCTGGTCTCCTTTGACATAGCATGAGGGAAACACCATTTGCGGGGAAATGATATGGTGAAGTACAGTCCTGTAGAAACGTGAACTTGAGGATTTCACCACCTCTGCCTCATTGCTGCTGTTCGCCAAGGTCCAGCCTATGTCCCCTCTCTTCAGTGAAGCCTTCTCCACTGCCCTAGATCTACACAATCATCTACCTTCAATCCCAGGGGATTTGGAGACTGACAGTTATTTAATCCATGTGTCCCATTTGTCTGTGAGCTCTGTTCATTTAGTCGTTAGGCACCAGCTGTGTGCCCATCGTGCAGTGCCCTGGAGATACGATGTGAATGAGGAATGTCCACCGTTCTCAAATAAGGTCACGGTCTAACTGGGGAGGGAAACTGACACACGTCGACAGTATAATGTGGTACGTGAGAGGCTAAACCAGCAGTATGCAAAACTTCCATGACAGTCGGAGGAGGGACAATTGATTTTGCTTGTGTGCATAAAGCGAGGGAAAGAAAGAAAAGAGAGGGGGACAGAGGTCATGTCCTAGAATGGCTGGTATTAAAGGCATGGATGATAGGAGTGCAATAACTCTTTGGGGATCTTGATGTCAGGATGCATGGACGACCAGATCCTGGTGGGGTTGTGACGGGGCAGAAGGAATTGGTGCAGAGTACTGGGCTGGAGGGAAATCCAAGACCAAGTCTGTCTACTCCTGGATTTTGCCTATGGCTGATGTTGGCTGTATGTGTTCCGGTATCCCTCTCTCCCAGGGTTGTCAGTAGCGTGGTTTGAGGATAAGGTAGGGTGGAGCGCTGCGTGCAGTCTGCTGTCCTGTCAAATTTCACAAGGCAGTTCGTTCTGTAGGAGCGGCTGCCCCACAAGGACCATGTAGCCCGAGCAGATGATCTGCATCATTCCACACACAAGAACAAAACTTGGTTCTGATTCAGTGTTGAGAATAGGCACAATTCGGTCTGTTGGTCTTGTTTAGTAACGAGGAGGACACCAAAGAAATGCATCCAGCAACTTCAAAGACAGGCACTTCATTTGTAGTGAGGAATGTCCAAATAAACAGTGGTCAGGATTTGCTCAAATCAGCTGTACGAAAGGTTGCTCTTGCCCAGGGCGGTCCACTCACCCCAGAAATAGCATTCTTGGTGTGCACAAAGGGTGCCAGATGTTATTATTCCTTCACGATGTCCTTGCGGACCTAGGAAGTACATTCCAGTGGTGGTAACAAGCCCTTTTCTGGCAATACATGAAGAATGGATAGGTGTGCTTTTAAACCAGATGTTATATCCCGTGCCGTTCTTACATCGTTGGCCTTGGTAATGAGGAGTACAGATTAGCAAGGAAATTTAGAATCAGAGTATAATGAAAGCCATAAAAAACCAAGGCGTCGCCTTCAATAAAAGTGAGTGGACACTTTATAGCTCATTGTAATCACTCGGTCGACTGTCAAGGCTTGCACTTTCAGGATGTAAGAAGTCTTTCCCCAGGAACACATTACATATGTTTCTCTAACCGGAGTGAAAGCTACAGGACTGCTTCAGGTAGCTTCGGAGGCTCTTGGACGTTGCATTGGAAGATAAGCTCTTGTGGATATAAATGAGGTAAACGGCAGTATTTTAAAGACTGCTATTGGTGTCTATAAAGCCATGCTGCTGCGAGCTGCAAACACGGTTGTTTATTTTGACCGAAGCACAGACGCTTAGGATCACGTAGCTTATAAACAGCTTGACCAAACTCAGGCTAAAACGTGATGAGAAAATATGGTGTCAGATGTAATTTTGATTACTTGAAGCTTTAAGAATTCTGTTCCTGTGGCTAGGTGTAAGTCCTCTCAGACAAGAATTTTTAAATTTCAACTCACGTGAGCTCTAAATCATTGATAGGGTTTACTCTATTAAAGGAAGAGCATGTTGTGGTCTTAAAACCACAGGGGGATCCTTTTTATCTTCCCTTGCGTGCCCTTGGGCTGTTTGGTTTTCCCTTGGCTCAGTAAAATGAGATGAGGAAGCGTCCTGATCCTCCCTTTCCTGGAGGAACTTCCATACTGGCCATGGGGAATTGGAAGGATTTCCCAGAAAGGTATCTATGCCTTTATAGTTTGGTTGAGCTCAGCAAATAGGTATTGAGGCCAACCGCGTGCAAGACACTGTGAAGGTATGAGGGAAAAGATGAACGGAATCAGGGAGCTGGAAGGGCACGGTCAAAGGAAGGGACAGGCACGTCAACTGCTAACACTAGTATACTGTGTGGTGAGTCACCAGGCTTGTGAACATGGTGGCTTTAGCGGAAGGCAGAATAGAGAGGAGGCTCAACACAATCAGAAGGTTCAGGAGAAGCAGGCCCGTGTCTCAAGGAGCCAGCTGATAGGACAAAGATCTTTTTAACTTTTCAATTTCCTTTTCTTTTTTTAAAAATGTTTACATTGAAAGAGAGTGAGCGCTAGTGGGGAGGGGCAGAGAGAGAGGGGGAGAGAGAATCCTAAGCAGGCTCCATGCTGTCAGCACAGAGCCTGACGTGGGGCTTGATCTCATGAACTGTGAGATCAGGATTTGAACTGAAACCAAGAGCCGGACGCTCAACTGACTGAGACACCCGGGCACCGCTCAATTTCATTTTCTTTTGTCTTGAGAACTATCTTGAATATGCCAATAGTGTTTCACCTGGAATAACTGCTCTTCTGTCTTCTCTGCCTTTTTTCTCCCTCTGAGTGAGCAAAATTAAAATAGTACAAAATTCCAAAGGTGCAATGCTTTTGTATCATTATGGGAGTCCTCCGTGTTGAGAATAGAGCTGTTCCATTTGGAACATGACATGAACTGGTTCAGATCTGGTTCATCCAGGTTCATGGAAGAATAAAATAATGGTAATTTGCCTCTGTCTTATGAAATCTTAAAGCCCCCTGGTTCTCTTTGCTTCCATAGAGGTGGGTCATTTTTAAAAAAAATTTTTTCTTTAATGTTTATTATTTGAGAAAGAGAGAGCAAGCAGGGGAGGGGCAGAGAGAGAGGGAGACACAGAATGGGAAGCAGGCTCCAGGCTCCGAGCTGCCAGCACAGAGCCCGACACGGGGCTCGAGCCCAGAGACTGTGAGATCATAACCTGAGCTGAAGTCGGCCGCCTAACCAACTGAGCCACCCGGGCGCCCCTCATTTTTAACATTATGGAAGGAAAGCACGATGACCAAAATTTTTCTTTATCAGTCCAACTGTAGGTAGCAATTGGAGAAGTTTAAATGAGTCCTTCTGGAGGAAATCATTTTGAAGTCCAGACCACAAGACTCTTCTTTCCCACCACCTTCAGACAACCACCTGTGGTCAGTTTCCCTCTCATCCCTAGTCTCTGAGAACAATGCTGGCTTCCCTTCCCTTCCCCACCTGCTCTTCTTTGATGACAAGAAGGAATCCACAAGAGAAGGAGAGCTGGGCTATGAAAAGGAGGAACATAAAGACCCTGACATCTTTTCCACTCCATCCCAGTTCCTTTAGCATTGATTTTTGTGCCTTTCCTTCCTCTCCACTAGAGTGCTTTCTCATAAACCCACCTGCCTCGCACCACCCCATCACCACCACCTATTAGAGGTTCTGCCAGTTGAGTCCTCCCGGCCAGATTCCTTTTTCGGTAGTGTCCACGCTGGGCTGTGGCAGCTCTGCTTGTCAGGGGTCCGTACCCACTTACGTCTTTGTGTGCCTTGGGGACTTTGAGTGTCTCCGAGTAACTCTTGAAGCTTGGCCGGTCGATTTTCCCTGACATCAGATCCTGATTCAAAGCCATCTGTTACTGATCGGTGCAAGTTTCGAGTAAGAGTTCCTGGTGACTGTGATGAGATATTGTCATAGGTTTTAAGTGAGAGTCTGTCCACCAAACAAAAGCAGAAGAGGACTTCGAATTGGGTACAAGTCGAATGTAGGGAGTTGAGGTAGAGAGAAGACCAAGAGGTAATTATCATTTCTTCCCCTCCCAAGTTCAGGATGAACTGACATGTAGACTTTGAGGAGTTAGCCAGATGGGGATCCAAATATCATCTTTATTACAGTAAAATCTGGATAAGTATACATGACTGGTCTCTTGAGAATCCTGTGAGCTTTTTAATACTTTCTCTACTTCATTAAGCATGTCCAGGCAGAGCTTACAGTTATAGGCATCCTTCTCAGAGGCTGGCCTCTTACCTCATAGGAGACAGAGAGGGAGAGGGACTAGCCCAGCTGAGCAGGCTCAGTTCCTTGAATGGCCCTCACCAACTGGATCCCATCCTTCCCTCTCTCCTCCACCCCCAGGAATGGATGAGGAAGGCTGAGAGCAGCTGGATGTTGCCTTATGGGAACATTAAAGAGGGGTCTGGAGGCTCCCCCAATATTCCCCAGCATTTTGTTTTGTTAATCTATTGGATTGGACACTTAGCGATTTAGCAGTGACTGCCTCCCCCCCACCCCCCCACCAGCCTCAGGGAAGGAGAGAAGTTTGTCGTTGTGGACCTCCTTTCACCGAAACTAACGTCAACTCTCTGGGATAAATTTTACCTGCAGAAGGGTCTGAAATGAATATAGAGAGTTATTTTCATTAAATAATTACCAAGGCACATCCTATTCTATGCTGCACATTTACTCCCTATCCTAGTTCCCTGTTGAATTATTCCCAGCCCTGTCGAGAGGTGTGTGAGAAGCCCAAGTAGTAGCATCAAAATTACCTAAATATGAAAATGTCCTAGTCTTCACTCATATGAGGACTTTAAGAGACAAAACAGATGAACATAAGGGAAGGGAAATAAAAATAATATAAAAACAGGGAGGGGGAAAAAACAGAAGAGACACATAAATATGGAGAACAAACTGAGGGTTGCTGGAGGGGGTGTGGGAGGGGGGATGGGCTAAATGGGTCAGAGGCACTAAGGAATCTACTCCTGAAGTCACTGTTGCACTAGATGCTAACTAATTTGGATGTAGATTTTAAAAAATAAAAAATAAAATTAAAAAAAAGAAACGCTAAAAAAAAAAAAATTAAAATGTCCTAGTCTTGAACACACATCTCCTTCATCATCAAATTTCTAAGAAGAAATCCAAGCTCCTGATCTAAACCCTCTTGCTTTATAAACCAAATCAACAGAAATTGTAATTTCTAAGTACATTCTAAATGAAGTCCCAAAGCATCCTTACCCAGCTTTAACTCTGCTTTGCTTGGGTGTGGTACAGACTCTCTTCTTCATAAGCACCGCAGCCTGGCTTTTCCCCAGGCTGGATGTGGCTCCATCAGGACTTCCCAACTTGAATTCATTGTACACCAGTTCTCCTTTATCTCACTTTGAAAGTAGACCCAGAAGGTAGTAAGAGACACATTTATTGGAATACCAGCCCTAGTTCCATGAGATTTCATTACACAACCAAATCTCCAAGCCCTAGAGCAGTTATAGCTGCAGAAAACTGATAGATGTGGTCAGTCCAGGGCATTAACATAGTTGGGAGAACAAAGCCATGTCTCTGTAGTGCCTCTACCCTTTGGAGTGAAACATTCCTGTCTTCTTGTGAAAAGATGCTTGTGTCGGTGGCAACTCCAGGCACTAGGTCTTAAGAAAATCCTCCACCCAACTATTGACGGCTGATAAGAATATGAAGAGATGTTCTTCTAGCCAACACGCAGAGAAATGTAAATTCAAATAATACGCTGCCACCGAACACCCGTCAGGTTGGCCAAAGTTAGAAAGTTGGGTATTGGCAAATGCCGGCAAGGATGGAAAGAAATAGAGGCTTCATGCGTGGCACGCGAGTATAGCTATTCATTGTGGAGAGTGAACTGGCATTGCTTACTGAAGGGAACACTGAATATGGAGTGTGCCCCAGTAATTCTACTCCTGGATATTTGCTCCAGCAAAACTTCACCAAGTAGACACAGCAATGATCATCTCAGCGTCCAGGGTGGTAGAAAGGAGTCAGAGATGATGTCGGTGTTCGCCACTTCGGGAATGGATAAGTCAAATATGGTGGTTACGTATAATGGAGTGTGATGTAGCTGCCAGAAGCAATAGACTGTATTTAATTCTATCCATATTATTAGATTTCAGGAAATAATGTGGCATAAGTCAGAACAGGAAAGCATTTATGCCACAATATCACTTATTTTTCAAGGACACCTATATATTTGAATAAACATATGAAGGGTATATTGAGAGGAATTTCATTACGGATGCCCAACCAAGAACCAGTGGGAGAATGGGATTGAAATTAGGGATAATGGGGAAAAATACAAAACAAGGCGGGGCCTCTCATGGATGTACGATGACCATGTGATGTGGACTGTGATGTATGATCAATTGAATTCCATTCTGTGCACCCAAGGCCAGAGAAAGGGGGTGGAGTAAATATTGATTGATTTGTGTTCAGCAGTAGCTTTTAACTTGGTTAGTGTAGTTGACCTCCTATTAAGTGATTTAAAGGAATTCTGGGAAGCCCTAACATATGTCAAAAAGCCTCCATTATCAAAACCATACTGTACCATTAGAGCCAATGCTTGGACAGTATGATAGATCAAAAAAAAAAAAAACATGAACTGTGGAGTTAAGCTGACCTGGGTTCAGTTTTCAGCTATGTTGTTTAATACCTCTGTTGCCTTGGGAAGACTATTTTTGAGCCCTTATTTCCTTATCCGCCAAGCGGGGATAATAACGAATAGTTTTCGAGTTATTTGTGTGATATATAATGTGTCTAGTGACACTAAGCGTACTTAATACATATTCGTCCCCTTTTCCCTATCTGTCTCCCTTTCTATTCCCACATTCCTTTTTATCATCAGGCTTTATTGACAGCAAATGTCTAGAACTTCTTGGGAATGGAAATGAAAATGGTAGCACCTTTCGTGGACTTGTGAGGTACTAAATTCTAGGGGCTGTCCAGTAAAAACATAATGGAAGCAACATCTAATTCAAAATATTCAGTAGTCACATTTTTAAAAAAGTAAAAAGAAACAGATGAAGTTAATTTTAATCAGATATCTGAGTCCAATTATCCAAAATATTGTCATTTCAACATATAATCAATGTAAGTTCATAATGAGCTATTTTACATCATTTGGACCAAGTCTGGGAAATGTTGTGTGTCTCTTACACTCACGCCACGTCTCCGTTCACCTCATATGGTTGGTGGTAACCGTACTGGCAGTGAAGTTCGAGTGCTTTACGCGTTTTCTTCCTCCCAATTTAACTTGGGTTCTCTGGAAGACAGAGCCTAAGGCAGGACTTCTGTACAATCCCGGGGCAGCGAGTGTGAGGGAGAAGGGAAATGAGGCAGATGCTTGGAGGCACAGGATGCCTGATGGAAAACTGTACCTCGGGACTTTGTAACGGAGAAAGAGAGACGAGTTTTCCTGTCATTCCACATCTTCCATCCCTCTTCGGCCAAAGTTGGCCCCACTGAGGCTAATGCCCTTCCTTTCTGGATTGTGTCACCCAGCCACTTCGGGCAGCCTCTCTGAGGAGGGCACATACCACATCCAGTGACTTGGATCCTCGTTCCAGTCTGGGCTTGGATCCAGAGCTTCCATGGGTCTGTCAGGTCAAGCCCAGGAGCTCTGGAGCTGCTGCAGCTCCCGCCATTCAGAACTTGGCAGTCAGTGTGGCGGGGGCGGGGGGGTGGGGTGGGCAAGGGCTCAGGAGCTGGCGAGGCTGAGAGACTCTGAGGAGGCATATTACGTGGTTTAACTTGGGTTCTCACAAATGCTCACAGCAACATAATGAGAGAAGGAAGGGAGGCTAGTGAGACTAGCTGTGCATCTAGTGAGTGACAGAGCTGGCATTCCAACTAGGTAGGTGTCTGGCTCCAGTTTGGGCTCTTAGCCACACGCTCATAGGTCCTTACCAGTTTGGCACAAGCCAACATAAATCAGACTTTCTGACGAGAGCAGGTTTTTATCTGTGGAAACTTTTTTTTTCTCTTTTTTAAATGTATTTATTTTGAGAGAGAGAAAGAGAGAGAGAGAGAGATGAGAGAGCATGAGTGAGGAGGGGTAGAGAAAGAGGGAGAGAGAGAGAATCACAAGCAGGTTCCACACTGTCGGCACAGGGCCTGATGCGGGGCTCGATCTCATGAACCGTGAGATCATGACCTGTGCCGAAATCAAGAGTCAGACGCTTAACTGACTGAGCCACCCAGGTGCCCCTATCTGTGGACACTTTAAAGACAGGGAGGTCTAAGAGGAGAGATGGATTATTGAAGGGTTCAGAGGAAGTTCTTGACCGATCAGTAATTTTCCTAAGGAGCCGACCACTGCTTACTCGCCTGCGTGGGAGGTAAGTACTGACCCCTTCCATAGGTCTCAGCCCTTTAGTTGATTTGGTCAACTCTTCAATTCTGTGGAGATGTTGCTGAATAGTAGGGAACCTCCTTTTTTGTTTGTGGGTAGAGGGGAGGCCAAATTTAATACTTTGGGAGCCTGCTTGTATACTTACTTCATTTAGAAGGGTTGGTGTAGTAAGTTTGGAAATTTGAAAGTTGATTAAGGAAGAGACAGGTGTGAGAGAGGCCGTGACACCCAAGCTTTATTTGGGTGGTGTGTCGACAAGCTTGCGTGAGAAAGTAAGTCCCTCACGGCTGGAGACCTTCTGGAAACAGTGACGTAATAAGGGGAATAGGGCAAGGGACCTCCCGGGGGAGCAGGGGAAATCAGGGAAGGCGCTTACCTGTCTAGGTGATGTCACTCAGCAACAAGGTAGAGGGTCTCTGGGTCAGAGGGCTCCAAACGCTAGCAGCAGGTGGAGGATTTTTCTAGCTGCAGGGTGTTGCTTACTCCTAGCAGATGGTGGGTACAATTTCGCAGGGCATGTGTGGGGTAGGCAGGCTCTAAATGGCTCAGAATGTGTTTATTTGGAATATATTTAACGCAACCGGATGTATGAGAATTCGAGTTGGCTTCATCAGGCTTTGGACTAAACAACATAGGGTCCGTCTGCGGCCTATTTATGTAGCAGGTGGACAGGAAGTTTCCCATTCATTTACCTCTTCCATTGTTGTACTGGGGTATTAGGCTATGAGTGAAGTTCTTCGGGCAGCAAGAGTTTAGAGTTCCTGATACGATGAGAAGCTTTGCAGAGCCAACCAAAACCTACTCTTCCTTTTTCTTCTGTTGGGGTCAGAATGTCAGGCAGCAACAGACATGAGAGATCAGCCCACCTAGGTGAAGGTCTTCTCCAAGGTCACACAGCTCATTGTGGAAGGAACCTAGGCCCAGACTCAGGTTTCCTGAATTTTGCCTCCTTTTATTTGTGCAGTACCTCTGCCATCGGGCCCTCGTGCAGACACTTACTAAGTGTGTCTCTTCCCACTTTGGGAATGCCTTGTTTCTTTTTCCTGGAAGGAAGCTTCTGAGTGAACCTCCCTCTCTCTCTTTAGACACCAAAAAGGTACCTTCAGGTATATGTCTGTACAAGCAGATACCCCTGACTGTATCAGATTGTCCTTCAAATGATCACGTAGGAGAAGCCCTGTGCCATAATAAATTCCCCCTTTATCGTATCTGCACAGAGGTATCCGTTCCAGCTCTCTGTGAAGTCTTATCTTTGCCAAACAGCTTCCCATCTTGATGCATTTTCTTTTCTTTTGAATTTTTTTAAATGTTTGTTTACTTTTGAGAGAGAGAGAAAGAACACGAACAGGGGAGGTGCAGAGAGAGAGGGAGACACAGATTCCAAAGCAGGCTCCAGGCTGAGCTGTCAGCACAGAGCCCAACGTGGGGCTCGAACTCATGAGCTGAGCCGTGAGATCATGACCTGAGCCAAAGTCAGATGCTTAACCGATTGAGTCACCCAGACACCCTATTCATGCACTTTCTTGCAAGAACCCTTAAAAGCATCTTAGTAAATACCAAATGTAACTAATAGCGATGAAAAAATATTAAAAAGCCCTGTGAGGAATATTCTAGCATCTGTTAATAGATTTGCTGACTCAACCTTGGAACATATTACCCATGGGTAGGAGACAAGGGATAGAAAGGTTCCCTGTTGGCATATTTGGAGGTCATTGTGGTTTTATTGTACTGTTGCCTTTGTAAAATTATGGATGGGTTACTCATATAAAGGATGGGTATTTGTTCTTCGTCTGGTTTTAATTTTCCAAAAAGTTAGAACATCTGTAACCCAACTTCAGGCGAGAATGCTGACTCAAAGAGTGAAGGAGTCCGAGACCAGTTTCACAGTCAACATGCCTCCGGTTAAATGTCAGGTCTGCGAGCCCTGTCAGCACCTTTATTCCCTTCCCCGTTCGCTCTTCTCTCCTCACTACCCCTCTCCTAAATAGAAGGTGAGGAGAGGGCTGAGAATGTTACTATGGACAACAGGGCTGCTCGAGGAAAGTCGAGGAAAGGACTAGAGAATAATTTGACTATGTCCGGAATTCTTGGTCAGCTGGACAGCTTGATGCTTGAGACTTCCCACAATCCTTTATGTTTGATAGAAGTTAAAAATGTTGTCTGGTCCTCTCTCTCACCCCATAAGAGTTGTTGGCGGTTTGCCCAAGTGTTCCTTGTCGTTTCTTTGTGTAGCACTTCATGTATATGTCAAACTACGATTATAAGGTTTTAGGCCCCCCATGATAACCTTTGGCACTGAGGATGGAAACTCATCTTTCCCACCCCTTATCAGAATATTTTAGAATAATCAAGAACTCAGAAATCCGAGTGCTTTGGATTAGGGACAGAAGCCTTACCATTTCAGCCTATTCTGAGCAACGAGAATTAGAAGTTTGCTTTAAATAATGTGGTAAATGTACTTTTCACTTCCTCAAAGATTTAGGATCTCCGGGGGACAGAGGAAGGTATGGTTCTCCACACAGGGGCCAAAGGTTCTGGCAGTGAGTTTCTTGAGTGTGTGTGTGTGAAGGTGTTCGTGGTAGAGAAAAGGGGTCTGTGCTGATGGGTTTTCTCCCCCATGCAGAGCCCAGCAGACCGTGAGAGTAGGGAAGTAGTGGAAGGACAAGGAGATTGGGAGGCCCAGTGGGAAGTGTACTAGATCATGACAAGAACTCCTTATGGAGTAGATCTTCGTTGATTAGTTTGGACTCTTGAGCTACTTGTGAAGTTGTCTGCATTAAGGCTCTTCCTTGTGATGGGCAGAAAGGGAACCTACCTGCAAAAGACTCCAGAAGACTATCATCAGTTGAGGAAAAGACAAGAATATGTCAGCTGGGACAAGTGATTCACCATTCAATATAAAAGGACACCAGTTTAGCTCATGATCTCATACCTCATAGCAAAATAAATTCAACAGAGATCAAAGAATTAAATGTTAAAATGTAGAACTAGAAAAATGTAGGAAGACATTTACGTGATCTGTGGATGGGGAAAGACTTTCTAAGTTTAAAAGCATCAGAAGGAAAAGACTGATAGATCTGACCCATGTTAAAACTGCTGTAAATGAAATTAAAGTCAGAAACAAACTGGGAGATTTTTACAGCAACTGTTATTAAAGACTAGCAGCCTTAATATATATTTTTAAAAAAACCAGCACCTTTCAGGAGCACCTGGGTGTCTCAGTCAGTTAACCTTCTGACTCCTGATTTCAGCTCAGGTCATGATCTCACGGTTGGTGGGTTGGAGCCCTGAGTTGGGCTCTGTGTTGACAGCATGGAGACTGTTTGGGATTCTCTCTCTCCTTCTCTATGCCCCTCCACCGCTTGTGCACGCTCTTTACCTCTTTCTTAAAATAAACATTAAAAAAAAAAAGCCCACCTTTCGGGACGCCTGGGTGGCTCAGTCGGTTAAGCATCTGACTTCGGCTCAGGTCATGATCTCGTGGCTTGTGAGTTCGAGCCCTGCACTGGGTTCTGTGTTGACAGCTCAGAGCCTGGAGCCTGCTTCGGATTCTGTGTCTCCCTCTCTCTCTCTCTCCCTCCACTGCTCGTGCTCTGTCATCTCTCTCTCTCAAAAATGAATAAACATTAAAAAAAAAACCCTTTTGTGTAAATTGATAAGCGAAGCACCAAACTCTGTTGACACCCACCCCCATTCTCGGGTCCCTCTTCGTAGCCACAGAAGATTTGTCTGCACATGTTGTGTCCACTCCCCCACCTTCCTGATGCTCTCAGCCTAGCATCCACCCCCATCAGTGCCTAGAGTCACCACTGGCTTCCCTGTGGCCCAACTCAGAAGTCATTTTTTTCTTTTCACATTAACTCTTCCTTACATGGTTTGACTACTTCCTCCTTCTCGTCACCCTCTCTCTTTTCTTTGGTCTCCGAGATGGTGGGTTCTTGCATCTCTGGGCGCTCCTTGCTCCTTCAGTTTCCTTTCTCAGGTAAGTCCCTTGTCCTCTACCAGACCCCTACACCCACGAGTTCTCTGGATCTCAACCAAGTCTTCTCTCGTAGAATATCATCTTCCAGGGTGGTCTTGTCCATCCCATGAACATAGAGGCCATTTATAGTCCTATAAGTCCCACGCTGATATTCACGGCACACGCCTCACCTCTGAGTTCTGTGGACTCATTCAGGCACCTCTTTTCTCATGTTCCCAGGCCTGTCACGTTTAAAACATTGGGGGAGTCTGGGTGGCTCAGTCGGTAAAGGTTGCGACTTCGGCCCAGGTCATGATCTCACAGTTTGTGGGTTCGAGCCCCGTGTCAGGCTCTGTGCTGACAGCTTGGAGCCTGGAGCCTGCTTCGGATTCTGTGTCTCCTCTCTCTCTCTGCACCTCCCCAGCTCATGCTCGCACTCTGTCTCTGTCAAAAATAAATAAAAACTTAAAAAAAATTTTAAAAAATAAACAGCAGAAGTTGAAGTCTTGTTCCCCCTATTCCCACGTGTCTTGACAACAAACAAATGAGAACTCCTTTCTCTTCCAGTCTTTTCCATCTTAATGAATGGCATGCGCTGCTCAAAGAAGAAACACGGTGGTCACCATTATTCCTTTTCCTCCCCCACCCGCATCCAGTCCCTCAGCAAAACCTTTCTATTTCTGAAATCTATCTGAAATGTATCTACCTCACTCCTGTCCCCTGCCCAGTCCCAGCCAGCCCACTGCAGCAGCCTCTTCAGGGGGTTGTTCTCTACTCCCTTCCAGTTCTCCAAATAGTGGCTCAAGACATCTAAGATAAAAATTGGATCAGCATGTTCCTGTTGTACTTTATTATTTTTTACTTAATTTTTTAAATGTTTATGTTTCAGAGAGAGAGAAAGAGACAGAGGGTGAGCAGGGGAGGGGCAGAGAGAGAGGGAGATACAGAACCTGAAGCGGGCTCCAGGCTCTGAGCTGTCAGCACAGAGCTGGACGCGGGGCTCAAACCCACAAACCACGAGATCATGACCTGAGCTGAAGTTGGACGCTTTACCAACTGAGCCACCCAGACACGCCATTCCTGTTGTACTTTTAAGGAAATCTCAGATACTTTACAGTGGCCTGCACTTGACCAGGTCTTTTCTGACTCTCTGAACTCATCTTGTGCCATTTTCTCCAGCCACCTCTGTGTCTGCATATCACTCTCTTCTTACTGCCTTAAGGCCTTTGCAATGCCATACTCCTGTCCTGCCCAGAAACCACTTACCCCCAACTCTGTTCATTTGGGGCCATCTATTACTCTCCTCATTTTCTCTCTCTGCACCCTATTTACTTCTTTTATAGCATGTGTAATTTTGTATTTACTTTGTTACATTGTCTTCCTCACTAGAAAGTAAACTCCATAAAGGCTTAGCAGATCTGTTATTCATTCACCAATATGCATATCCAGTGACTAACACACTACATGCTCTCAATCAGTATATCTTGAATGAGGGAACTAAGTAATGAGTGAAAACTTAAATGGGTAATGAGCAGTATTTCATAAAAAGTGATGTACAAGTGTGCTAATTAATACATAACCCCCCCAAATAGTTCCTAGTACATATGAAGCCCTTACATACTTAGCTATTGTTATTCTTATAGTAATCATACTTAATAGTATTTATTAAGTTAATAGTAATATCACCCAAACTAATAGCAAAATTAAAAGAGCAAGGAGATAACAATTTCGGCTTCTTAAATTAGCTAAGATTAAAAAAATATGATGGTGGGCACCTGGGTGGCTCAGTCGGTTAAGTGTCCAACTCTTAATTTCAGCTCAGGTCATGGTCTCACCATTCATGGGTTCTCGAGCCCCATGTTGGGCTCTGTACTGACAGCACAGAGCCTGCTTGGGATTCTCTCTCTTCCTCTCTTTCTGCCCTGCCCAAATTAAATAAATAAAAATATATAATATGGTCAACATTTTGATGAAATGGGCACTTTGTACAGGCAGTTATTAAGCGATTTGACAATTTGCATGAAAGCAATTCAGTTAGTATAAGAATTTGTAAAAATGATTTTTTGTTCAAAAACAAATGCTGCTAGACCCTGGCTGTCCAAATGTCAGTGTTTGTACTATGGAGGCCATGCCTTTAAACTTTTTTGTAGGTTAGGCTTTTTTTCTTACTTTTTCTTTTTGTCTATTTTTCCCAAGAGTTTCAGATTTCTTTTCTTTTCCTTTCCTTTCCCTCCCCTCCAGAAATTAATCCTTCCCTTCTGTGTTTGTGACAAGGACGCATTGGGGAAAAAATCTAAATGTGCAACAATAGGTGATTTGTTGGAATGAGTTAACTTTCTAACAATAGGGGGTTAAATGGGGGGGGGGACCAATATTTAGAGCATGTAGAGTTGAAAAACTGCCCTGTGGTATAGCAAAATTACGAAGACTAGAACAACCAATGACTAACAGTAGGCATGTTCGGCAAAATTGCTGTTTAATCACTTGATTGTGTTGACCAGTTTGCTTTTGGCCACGTGACATTTAGCCATAAACCTACAGATACACCAAGAGCCCTTAACATGTCTAGACCTTCAGGCCCCAAATTTCACCTTGAAGGGAAAAAAAGAGAAATGTGGTCAGAGATTTGTGTGCGAAGATATTTATCAAAAGTTAGCAATGATGCAAAAAAGAAGGCCCAAACAAACCATAAAACATGATCTCTGACAGTAGGGAGATTATCCAACATGAGGGTGAGGGTCCAGGAATAGCTAGAAGGAAAATACTGTTTCTTTCTCTTCTCGGATATTGAGGATTTACACTCGTTGGTACAATTACTTAGAGGAGTCTGCTTAAGCAACGTATAGTAAGATTGAGGATTTGAGTGCATTTCCTGAGAAATCACCAAATCATAAAAGGATTTTGAAATCATGCCCAAAAAGAAATGGGCATTTATTTCTGACAGCTCTGCCATGTGACACATTGCTGTCACTTGCTTTTAGGGAAGGCCAGCACCGTGGCAAAATGAGCAGCATTCAGGGATAGATGGGTTCCGATTACCTGTGAAAGGAGCAGAGGCAAAATGAGAGAGATGCCCTTTGCCATGCTCACACAGCACAGCCAGAACAGTGTGCTCTTTTCTCTTTCTTGGGAAGACTTTTTGAGCCATATGGCTTCCATGTGGAAGTGATTTCATCTCCTTAATTAAGATCACATTTACGAATAAACGTACAGGCAGGAAGCCAGCTCGACAAGGGTATCATGCTAAAAGCCAGGGCAAGCAGGAAGTCTTTGAAGGATAGAAGATGAAGGTAGCTGGGGTTCGGAAGGAAGTGATTTCGGAGATCTTGTTTGGTCTTGGGTGTTTTGTGGTCGTTATTGGAGCGGTATGTTAGGTTCGTTAAAGGTTTGACTCTGACATATTTCTAGAGAAAGAGAGACCAGGTTGTCTGGATTGGGGAGCCACCCCTGTTGGTCTAGGCTAGCCAGAATTTACCCTTAACCTTTTCTGAAGAGTTTTCTGTTCCCTTCCCTGCATATTTGAAATCTAAGATTTTTAAGACATTTGATTTTTCAAATGCAGACTAAAACCTTCAAAGATAAGTTTCCTAAATACTTTTAATCTATGAAATGAGAAGAAAGACTAAAGAGGAATAGCCTTGGATTTTAGTCCCTGTACAGGCACTATTGATCAGGACCAAAACAGAGAAAAGGAAAAAGAAAACAATTTCACTGATGGACTTGAAGTGCATTAGTTCTGTTCATGCTGAAACAGATTTGTGGAATAATGTTTTATTTTAGGTTGTCATGGACCGATTTATTTTATTTTATTTTTTTTTAAATTTTTTTTTTCAACATTTATTTATTTTTGGGACAGAGAGAGACAGAGCATGAACGGGTGAGAGGCAGAGAGAGAGGGAGACACAGAATCGGAAACAGGCTCCAGGCTCTGAGCCATCAGCCCAGAGCCCGACGCGGGGCTCGAACTCAGGGACCGCGAGATCGTGACCTGGCTGAAGTCGGACGCTTAACCGACTGCGCCACCCAGGCGCCCCCCGATTTATTTTAATAGATACACATTATAGCTAAGTTTTAACCAGAAAAAGAATGATTTGTTTAATTAAATTCTCATTCTGTTTTTGAGGACCATATTAATAGTTTAACACTATACATAACAATAAACAAAACAGAACACAGTTAAGAATGTGCTAGGTTTGCTCACAGTGCATTCGAGGCTAGCATTATCCTTGTGTTAAATGAACATAGTTTACATTTGCTATTTCAACAGTTACCACGGAGGGTCAAAATTAAAAACCTATCTGCTTTTCAAAAACTATGCGTATATATAACGCATGATATGTGTGTCTATATATATGTACATGTATATATACGTGTATACACCTATACCCCCACTCATGGGGACAGCTTCCAAATTGATTTTATCTCATTATGGATTAATTGAAATAGAACAGTGTACATTTATGTTTTGGGTATTGATTATTCAAGATGTGTTGTATTGAAACCTTTAACGTTCCCATTTTCAGTACAGAAAAGGATATTAGAATTGGAATTCTGTTTTAGGCTATAGATGTGGAAAACACTTAAAAATGAGTAAAAAAATCCCCTTTAGCCCTTTTCACACTTGTAAGATGGTAGGTTTTATCTGTGGCTTTATAGTGTCTCTCGTTGGTTTCTGTTTAAATTTTTGTAAATGAGTACATAAATACAGAAGTCTGTGTGTGTATGGACACATGTGTGTCTGTGTCGTTGCAGTCTTAGAGAGGTGACTGGTATTTGGACAGTATGGATCAGGTTGAGAAGCTAGAGGCAGGAAGGATGGCGAAAGAGATAGCTAGGGGAGCAAGACTGATGACTGAGTTTGAGGGCAAGAGTAGAGCCCATTAACCAGTGGCCCCCTTCTTACTTAACACAGTTCTAGTTGTCCTTCCTTGCCCCCAGCCACATTCTCCCTTCTCGACAGCTCTAGTCTGAGAAGTCAGAAGGGAATGTTCAAAATTAAAATGTGGGGGAAAACACTAATTTTCTGACTCAGGATTTTAGAACCAGCAATGAATTTAAATGTCAGTGAGTCCTATCATGGGATTTTCTGATGAGTGAACTAAGCCCAGAAGAAGATAAGTGCTTTGCTAGTCAGCAGGAAAAGCCATGCTAGCATCAAAGCCTCCAGGTTTCCAGCTCAAGAGTATTATGACTACATTCTGGGAGAATTCTAGTGAAAATTAAACCAAGAGACTCTCTGTGATTAATCTCTTGGCTGGAGGCAGGGATACTGCATCAGCCACTGAAGCAGAGGTTAGGAAAGACACTTAAACCAAACAGGGATTCTTTTTCTAGAAGAGAGCCAAATATTGCCTGGGCAGGGGAGTCATCGATATTAGATGAAGTTTACCCTTGATCTTTTTATTAAAAAATTTTTTTTAAGTAATCTCTACTCTTAACGTGGGGCTCAAACTCATGACCCTGAGATGAAGAGTCGCATGCTCCACTGATGGAGCCAGCCAGGCACCCCTACGCTTGATCTTTTTAGAGGTAATTTTAGAAGTCCTCATCAGACAAAACCAGATCCTTTCCAGATGGTGCCATATACATCTAAGGGTCGTAGAGAATTTGATCCTGTGTCCCATGGGCGCTGCCCTTGTTTTATGTGTTTCAAGGTCTTCAGATTGATTGTGAGTCTTTGGCCTGAGGTTGTACTTGATGCCATAGGTCTCTCTGGTTTCATTTATGTGTGCACAGGGGCATTTGCTTTTGTAGTCTTTGAAGCTGTATTGATGCAGCGTGGCCTTCTAAGCCACATAAATCCACCTGCCAGAACTTTTAAAGCCCGAAGCTTTAATACATGAGACATTCATAGGAAAGGAAACAGTCTTCTGATAGCATTATTTACAGTTCTGTAATTCCAAAATTTAATGTACAGACATACAATTTAACCATACCAAATCACGTGTCCTGAAGAGAGGCATTTTGCTACAGGTAGGTAAAGATACTGATGAATACCTTATGTATACTGTAAATAAATTTATTATTCATGGGATTTTCCATTATGAAAGTCAGCCAATAACTATTTATTGAAGACCTACTATGTGATAGGCAGCATGGGTTGGCCCTGGGTGAAAAAGGCAGCCATGTTCCTGTCCTTATAGCATTTACATAATTATTCTCTGCAAAATGATGCATTTATCAAGGGTAGTGAATAATTGTGGGCTCTGGATTCTCTCTTTTGGTCTATTTACACAGTCTATTTACATCTCTTTATTAAAATATAATATAGACACAGAAAAGTATACAAATCAAGTGTATAACTCAGAAAATTTTCACCAAGTGAACACGCCCATGGAAGCAGAAGCTAGGTCAAGAGGCAGAAATTGTTCGTCCCCAGGAGTCCCCTTTTTAACACCTTCCAGTTACTAAGCTTCCCAAGGTAACCACTTTTCTGACTTCTGACATCATAGATTAGTTTTGCCTCGTTTGGAACTTTATAGAAATGGAATCATATGGTATATGATCATCTGCCTTCATTTGCTCAGTATTATGATCGTGAAATTCATCCAAGTCGTTGCATATAGTTGGGTTCATTCACTGTCCTTGCGGTATAGTATTTCATTGTGTAAGTAGATTACAATTCATTTATCCCTTCTATCGTTAAAGACATCTGGAATATTTCCAGGTTTGGGCTGTTACTGACAGTATCACTATGAAGATTCGTATACTTGTCTTTAGGTGAACATTTCTTTTGAGGGTCCACATATGAATGGAATGCTGGGTCATAGGTCATGCATATACATTCACGGGTACCGTGTACTGCCAAGCAGCTTTCTACCGTGTTTATACAAAGTTCTAGTCCCACCGGGAGTGTATGAAAAGCTGCATTTTTTCCACATCCTTGCCACATTTGGTGTTACGTGCTTTTTCATTTTTGTGTGTGTTTTCAGTTTCTAAAAAGTCAAACAGAACCACCGGGGCTTTGTGATAAACAGTGAGACACATCATAAAGTTCATAGCAACAGCGATAATCCCTTGGATTTTGGTCTGTGCCAGTGATTCAAAACATGGTATCCTATTGGCTCACAAACTCTGCTTAACTGTTGATGGAATCGAAGCCACTGTTTACAGTGGAAAATCTTGCAGAAGTTGGCCTTTCTTGCATTTGAAGTCGTGGCTTTTTCAAGCCAGTGGTGGCGGATGACCTTTTTTTGCCTGAGGGCAGAGTTAGAACAAATACAAATATTTACTGGCCACTTAAAAAAAATTTTTTTTAATGGACATGGCTTCATCGAGACCTGGGGAAAAAGCACACACTGGGACATGAGCTACCCTGCTATTATCAAGTGGAAGGCTGGAGGCAAGCCTTGGCCAATGAACTATTAACCTGGGACCCTATTTGAGAAATGGTTAGAGGGAGATAGCTGTCATCCTGAAATTAGTTTGTCAACCATATTGTAAAGCTAGGAGGGCTAACTTTTAGATGAATACCCTTCAGAGGGGCCTGTATGGTAGCCCATCCCCTTGCTTTAACAGCACTTGCCAAGGAGGAGTTGTTAATACAGTCATCCAGGCCCCAGGCCCATCAGAGAAGCACCCAGCTGAAGTGAAGAAGAACTTTATTTTTGGAAAGATTCTGATGGTTTCCTTTTCCTTTTCAGTCTAAGATTTACACTCGCACACCGACCTTATATTTGGACTTCAAACTGGACCACGGAGCAAAGCATTCCCAGCCTATTCCTAAAGGTATGGTGGCTTCTGGGGTTTAGGGATCAGAAAAAAGGGACTGCTTTCTCTGAAATGTGCTCATTTTTGAATCTGTAATTACACTTAAATTAACAAATATTCCTGGGGCTTTTCAAGCAAAGAAGATCAGGAAGAATTCATAGAGTGTTAGGGCTGGACTGTGTGGGCCCTGTTTTTTTCCACCCCCGTTTTATGGGTGGAAACACTAAGATCCAACAGATGAGCTACTTGCTCACATCCTCGTAAAGACTTGCTGGACAAGCCAGGACTTTCACCTGCATCTTCTGATTTCCTAGCCACTGGTGACTCAGAGTGTTCCTGCAGGCACATTCCAACCTTGTGACTTATGAACAGGTGTATTCCTGAATGAGATACTGGTATCTGCTGATAAAGGTGCTGTTATGGAGGGCTTACCCTTAAGTGGACTTCTAAGTTCAAAAGCATACTTAGAAAACTCCCAAGTGTATAAGGCCAGTTTCATTTTTAAAAATGGTTGCATGAGGGGCGCCTGGGTGGCGCAGTCGGTTAAGCGTCCGACTTCAGCCAGGTCACGATCTCGCGGTCCGGGAGTTCGAGCCCCGCGTCAGGTTCTGGGCTGATGGCTCGGAGCCTGGAGCCTGTTTCCGATTCTGTGTCTCCCTCTCTCTCTGTCCCTCCCCCATTCATGCTCTGTCTCTCTCTGTCCCAAAAATAAATAAAAAACATTGAAAAAAAAATTTTAAAAATAAATAAAAATGGTTGCATGAGATCATTAGGCAGAAACCTTGGAGCCATTATTTTCTTCTTTGGGTTTTTCTGGCTATTTTTGAGTATAGAAAAACTCTGCAGATTAATTCTCTGAAACATATGCCTACCCTTATACATAATTTTTATAACAATAAGTGTGAAAGTGTTAAAGCCCATATGCTTTAACCTTGAGTACAGTGCTTTTTTCTTTTGCTTTTGAGTTTGCTTCCCTCCAGTTCCTTCCAGTACCTTCCCTATACATCGCAGCTCTAGGATATAGCCGACACAGATCCTCAAATTAGATCTTGCTGTGTTTTTCTCCACACTCACTTTTCTACACTGACATATATATGCATGGAAATGCACCCCTATACAGGATTGTTTTGTCATTGTTTTACTAAAATGGAACCATATTATAAATGCATTTTTGCATCTTTTTTGATCAAACAGCTCCTCATGGGAATCCTTCCCAATCTACTTATAGGGGCTCTCTTTGTTTATTTAAGTAATTAATTAAAAAATTTTTTGAAGTTTATTTTTTTGAGAGAGAGAGAGCATGCGTGTACACACGCAAGTGGGAGAGGGACGAGAGAGAGAGAGAGAGAGAGAGAGAGAGAGAGAGAGAGAAGAGAATATCCCAAGCAGGCTCTGTGCTGTCAGCACAGAGCCCAACGTGTGGCTCAGTCTCACAAACTATGAGATCGTGACCTGAGCTGCGATCAAGAGTCGGACGCTCAACCAACTGAGCCACCCAGGCACCCTGACTTTGAAAAATTTTTAATTGAAGTATAGTTGACATCTCAGTTTCAGCTGTACCACATAGTGGTTCGACAACGGTGTACGTTGCGGTATACTCGCTGCGGTACATCTGCCTACCGTCTATGACCACACGGCGTCGTTGTAGTGTTAGTGACTGCATTCCCTATGCTGTACTTTTCATCCCCGTGCCTTATTTTATAACTGCAAGATGGTACGTCTGAATCCCCTTCGCCTATCTCCCTGTCCTCCTTCCCTTTGGCAACCACTGGTTTGTTCTCTGTATTTGAGTCTGTTTCTCTCGGTGGTGGTGGTAGTAATGGCAGTATGCCGTGCCGTGGGTGGACTGTGATGCGTTTACCTACTGCCTGTCAGCAGGCACTCCCTTTGTTCCTAGAGCTCGGCCACTGCACACTGGTCTGCAGTGAACATCCTTATACACGTGTCCTTCCCTATGGCACTTATTTTGATGCAGTAGATTTCCAGTGATGGTCACAAGGTATACGCATGTTTGATTTTAAAACAAACACGTCAGGGTGATTGGGTGGCTCGGTCGGTTGAGTGACTTCAGCTCAGGTCGTGATGTTGCGCTTTGTGGGTTCGAGCTCCATGTGGGGCTCTGTGCCAACCGGCCGGAGCCTGCTTCGGATTCTGTGTCTCCTCTCTCTCCCCAGCTCACACTCTGTCTCTCTCTCTCTCTCTCTCTCAAAAATAAATAAACATTAAAAAAATAAGTAAAACACATTTTCAGGCTGCGATCCTGAAACACAATTATACTTTTTCCATCAGCAGTATCTGAGAGTGCCAGTTTCTCCATGACCCCACTGACACTAAGTGTATGGTTCATGTTAGGTTCTGTTCTACCCTTAGCACCACTCTATGTTACCTAATGAGAGAATGCGTATATGTCACTTTGAAAGGCTGTACTTCTGGGGTGACTCAGTTGGTTGAGCGTCCGACTTCGGCTCAGGTCGTGAACTTGCAGTTCATGAGTTTGAGCCCTGCGTCGGGCTCTGCGCTGACAGCTTGGAGCCCGGAGCCTGCTCCGGATTCTGTGTCTCCCTCTCCCTCTGTTCCTCCCCTGCTCAAACTTTGTTTCTCTCTCGAAAATAAATAAAGATTTAAAACAATTTTAAAAAGGCTACACTTCTGTTCTACTTTGTCTTTATAAATTCTAAACTTGAGATTTGTTTTCAAAAACGTTTTTGGAGGGATAGAAAAGCCAGTAGTTTAGAAATGCATGTGCATCATCGAGTCAATATAAACCCATTTGGAAAAAGTCTCTTATAAACCCAGCAACGAAGCGTCCTCTCTCTTCTTCTCAGTGTCGCTGTCTCTCTGTCACACGTGCGTGCGTGCACACACGCACACACACACACCCATGTTCACATTGCATTAAGTGACAAATCCAAAGTTTGGGGCATCTCTGTCCAGTACCAGACAAACAGTTTAATTCAGGTATTATAAAGTACTTACTGCCTACAGACTTGATAGTTTTGGCTGTCTGTAATCAGCCATATTGGCTGGTGAAATTATGCTGCATAAATTTTATTATCAAGTCATTTAAGTCAAGGTGACCCTTTGTCTTTTTTTTAAAACCACCTTTCCAGGTCAAATTCCATTATAAACCCGAAGGACTGTTTAAATTCATTTTATTTGGGTGCTTTGCTGCATCAGATATTTTTTGAAATGCTTTTGTCACTGGCAGGGTCCTAGACATGTTCCGTTTACAATATTTTGATGGTTTTGTTACTCACGGTAAGGGGATTTGACATGGACGTCTGGGTTATGTTTGGCTTTTGGCATAAGCTTTGCGATCTCACTAATTTAATGTCGACATGATTGTATCATTACCGGAGTAGAGGGAGAGAGGTAGGGGCATACACTGCTACCATCTCATCCCTGATACCAGGAAAATACATGTTTCTCAAGGGACATCCAGTTAAGGGAGATTGGAAAGCTTTCTCGTGAATCAGACTCGGTTTCATCTGAATTCTTTCCCCTAAATAGTTATTAGAATTGATTTTTAGCATCTCTCTCTTTCCTTTGGTTAAGGCCCATTTCTGTGGAGTTGGGCTAACCTTGCAGAAAACAGATGTTTCATGCCGTGGCGATTGGGAAGGCAGCTGATACCAGGAATTGAGCTGGACAGTGCATCACTTACAAAGAATCCAATCTGTCAGGTCTCTGACAGCACCACATTCCTTTCCCATTGGCCGCACATTTTTCATGTTAGCTCTTGGCTAAACCAGGAATAAGTAGTTGTGTTGGGTTTGGGTTTGTGGTTTTTTGTCTTTTTGTTTGTTTTTTTTTTTTTTTTTTTGCAGTGACTTTTACCATCTCTTACAAAGCAATCTGATTTTCCTTGCTGCAAACTGACATACAGATAACACTGGCATCATTCATTCAGAAGGACATAAACCTGTATTTCTAGGAAAATATCAGTCTTGCCCAAGAAACTGGGGCCTCTGGTCCTCACGTCCCCTTTGTCTTCTGACTGCATCACAGTTTGGCCCTCAACAGCCACTCTGTTGCTCCCCATCTTCCTTCACAGTGTCTCTGCTAGTAGGTATTTTAAAGTATCATCTGGAATGTTAAAAACGGAGGATGGTTCTGGTATGGAAGAACTTCACCTAAAAAATTTTTTTTAAATGTTTATTTTTGAGAGAGAGAGAGAGAGAGAGAGAGAGAGAGTGAGTGAGACGGGAAGGGGCAGAGAGAAAAGGAGACAGAGAATCTGAAGCAGGATCCAGGCTCTGAGCTGTCAGCACAGAGCCTGTCGTGGAACTCAAACTCACAGACCACAAGATCATGACATGAGCTAAAGTCAGACACTTAACCTACTGAGCCACCCAGGTGCCCCTGGAAAAACTTAATTTTGTAAGTTTTTTCTTTTCAGTTCCCGCAACCTTTTAGTTTTCTTTACAGTATATATACGTCAATCCAAACAATTTCTTTGGAGAACATAGGGCCTACCCCACTGTGGTAAGCTGAAGAGTAGGCCCAGAAATGTCCACACTCAGGGTGCCTGAGTGGCTCAGTCTGTTGAGCATCCGACTCCTGATTTCAGCTCAGGTCATGATCTCAACAGTTCGTGGGATAGAGCCCCACGTTGGGCTCTGTGCTGACAGCGTGGCGCCTGCTTGGGATTCTGTCTCTCTCCCTCTCTCTGCCCCTCCTTGGCGTGTTGTCACTCTCTCTCTCTCTCTCAAAAAAAAAAAAAACATTAAAAAAGTTATATAAAAAAACAAACATGTCCACACTGTAATCCTTGGAACCTGTGAATATGTTACTTTCCATGGTGAAGGGGATTTTGCAGGTATGATTAAGTTAAGGATCTTGAGATGGGGAGAGTAGCCCAGATAGTCCAGGTGGGCCCAATATAATTGCAAGGGTCTGGGTATGTGAAGGGGGCAAGAGTTGGAGTGAACGAAGTGACAGTGGAAGCACAGGTCCAGGTGATGCACCTGCTGGCTTTGAAAATGGAGGTGGGGGGTGCCTATGTGGCGAGTGGCTCAGTCTGTTGAGCATCCCACTCTTGATTCCGGTTCAGGTCATGATCCCAGGGTTGTGGGATTGAGCCCCGCTTTGGGCTCCGCACTAAGCATGGAGCCTGCTTGTGATTCTCTCTCTCTTTCTGCCTCTGCCTCTCTACCCTGCTTGTGTGGTCTCTTTCTCTCTAAAATTAAAAAGGGTGGGGGAGTGCCTGGGTGGCTCAGTCGGTTAAGCATCTGACTTTGGCTCGGGTCATGATCTCGTGGTCCATGAGTTCAAGCCCCATGTCAGGCGCTGTGCTGACAGCTCGGAGCCTAGAACCTGCTTCAGATTCTGTGCCTCCCGCTCTCTCTGCCCCTCCCCTGCTCACACTCTGTCTCTCTTTCTCTCTGAAAAATAAACATTTAAAAAAATTAAAAGAAAATGAAAGGGGGCCTCGAGCCAAAGAATAGGGGCACCCTCTAAAAGGTAGAAAAGGCAAGGAAATGAATTTTCCTCTAGAGCCTCCAGAAAGAAGTCCACCCTGATACCTTGATTTTAAACTGTTGAGACCCATTTGGGGACTCCAGACCTCCAGAACTGTTAGATAACAAGTCTGTGGTGTTTAAAGCCACAAAGTGTGGTAATTTCTTATAGCAGCCATAGGAAAAATACATTCTCTTGTTGTCAATGTATTTTTGCTTTCATGGGAGGAAAAAACAGAAAGGAGCCCTGTCAATTACATCTCAATAAAATTGGGAGGGGGAATAGAAATCACTGCTTCAAAACACTTTTTTAAAAAGTAGATTCTAATGCTGTACATACGGTAGCTACTCAGTAAATCCTGGTAGGTATCAATCTCACTGTATTACTTATCTATATTGTGGCATAACAAATTACTCCCAAATGTAGTGGCTGAAGATAACATTTGTTATCTCACAGTGTCACTGTGGTCTTTGGCTCAGGGACTCTTATAAGGCTGCGGTGGACACATCAGCAGGGCTGTGGCAATCCCAGGGCTCAACGCGGAAGGATGCGCTTCGAAGCCCACACCCTTGTGGCTGGTGACAGGCGTTCAGTTTCTTGAAGGTTGTTGGCTGCAGTCTGCCGTCACCTCCTTGCCACGTGGGCCTCTCCAGAGGGCAGCTCGTGGACAGCATGGCATCTAGCTTCATCAGAGCCTACGAGGCAGAGAGTAAGAAGGAATGAGCAAGTGGAAGCCAGAGTCTTCATGTAACCTGGTCTCAGAAGTGACATCCCAGTACTTGTGCCGATTCTGCCAGTTAGAGCCACACCACTAGGTGCAGCGCACACTCAGAGAAGAGCTTACAGAGGGCGTGAATACCAGGAGGCAGAGGGCGTCTCGGGGTCAACTTGCCAAGCCTATGATCTTGGTTCACAGTGGCATACGTTTCCCCCTATGGTCAGTGACTCGAAAAGTACTATTTCTCTTGTTGTTATTTTTTTGAAAATGGAAGGCACGGTGAATTCTCAAGAGTTCCTGCCTAAATGTCTTTTCACTATCATTATCTACGTTTTAAGGGAGAATGCCCCAAACATGAATGATTCATGTGGAATTTTAGATTTTCAGGTGGTTTCATAGAACAAAGGCTGGCTGATTTTTGTCCACTATACAGACTCCATGATTTAATTCATGCTCTCTACTTACCAGCAGTACCTTAAAGTAGTCAGTCACCATGCCCCCCATACTTAGAATGTGCTCGTAATGGTTATGGATGTCAATCAATAAGTCCTCAGAGCAGTGATGAACATGAACCAGAGCCTGAACAAATTATCCAGTGGAAAGCTTCATATCATTTTCCTTTGGGTGGGTTGTCTGTCTTTTTTAATACTGATTTGTAGGGGCTCATTACACATTCTGAATGCTCCTCATTGTCAGTTACTTGTGATGCAAATATCTTCCCCCTTTTGCCTTGTTTTTCACTCATATTTTTCTATACGTTAATAAATACAAATTTCTTTTTTTTTTAAAGTGTTTTTTTAAACTTTTTTTTTTTCAACGTTTATTTATTTTTGGGACAGAGAGAGACAGAGCATGAACAGGGGAGGGGCAGAGAGAGAAGGAGACACAGAATCGGAAACAGGCTCCAGGCTCTGAGCCATCAGGCCAGAGCCCGACGCGGGGCTCGAACTCACGGACCGCGAGATCGTGACCTGGCTGAAGTCGGACGCCCAACCGACTGCGCCACCCAGGCGCCCCAATAAATACAAATTTCTTAAATGTATTGCTCTGTTCCTTAATGGTTAGTGTATGCTTTCTGTGGCTTCTTTAATAATCTCTCCCAGCTCCAGATCATGAAAATGTTCAATTATAGATGCTTTGTTGTTTGCCTTTTGTAGCAAAAACCCTTAATAGGGAATCTTATGAACATTTTTGGGAGCTCACAGTTCACTGAATCATCCTGTAGTAATAATAGTTACTATAGCTAACATTTAGTAAATGCCCTATTATGTATTTAGACACTGCTCTGAGAACTCCCTCTGTATCAACTCCTGCACTCCTCATGAGTCTATGAAGTAAGGTCTGTGATTACTCCATTTTTCAGGTGAGGAAACTGAGGTGCAAAGTGACTTACTTTAACTCAAGGTTGACTAGCCAGGGAGTGTTGGGGATGCGATTCTACCTTACACTATGACTCCTAACCACTAAGGTCCAGACATGTTAATGGGCCAAAACCCCATTGATAGTGCTTTGGGAATATTGGCAAATAAACCCAAGGCTTTGCAGATAGGTTTAAAAAAATAACAATTTTGAAACAATTTTTTAATATTTGTTTATTTTTGAGGGGATTGGAGGGGCAGAGAGAGAGAGGGGGACAGAGGATCTGAAGTGGGCTCTGTGCTGAAAGCAGAGAGCCCGATGTGGGGCTCGCACTCACAAACCATGAGATCATGACCTGAGCTGAAGTCAGACGTGTTATAAACTGAAACACCAAGGTGCCCCCAATTTGTGAAACTTTTTAAGTGAATCTCCCCAGTTTGAAAATTATATTGTTTTTGTAATCATTTTTAAGAGAGAACAGATTAAATTAATAATCAATGCAAAGTAAGAAACCATTCTAAGAATTCAGACACATTTCAGTTTCAGTAAGGGTTTATTTTCCCATAGTTTCAGGTCCTACTGAAGAATCTCGTTCTCTTGACGCGCCTGGGTGGCTCAGTCAGTTGAGCGTCTGACTTCGGCTCAGGTCATGATCGCGCGGTTCATGAGATGGAGCCCCGCATCGGGCTCTGTGCTGGCAGCTCCGAGCCTGGAGCCTGCTTTGGATTCTGTGTCTCCCTCTCTCTCTGCCCCTCCCCCACTTGCACTCTATCTCTCAAAAATAAATAAACATTAGAAAAAAATCTTGTTCTCTTAAAAACAGTCAGGTGCCAAGGGGCACCTGGGTGGCTCATCAGTTAGGTCTGATTCTTGATTTTGGCTCAGGTCATGATCTCGCGGTTCGTGAGTTCGAGCCCCTCATTGGGCTCTGTGCTGACAGTACAGAGCCTGTTTGGGATTCTCTCTCTCCCTCTCTCTCTGCCCTTCCCCTCCTCACCCTCTCTCTCTGTCTCTAAAAATAAATAAAATAAAACTTAAAAAAAAGTCAGGTGCCAAAATGTGCGCATTATGACATTCTCTGCTTATTTCAGGTTCTGTGGTTTTCCGAACTTTTGTTTAATCCTTAAAGTGGTGTGTATTTTGGTTCTTAATTGTCTTGGCCTTAGTCTAAGTTCCGATGCCTAAAGCCATTTCTACTTTATAGCCTTCAGTATAATTTTATGATTATAACTACATATTTGAATTATTTTCTGATTTTTTCTGAACAATTAAAACCCAATTGTGAGCACTGCATAATTGAAGATGAGAAAAAAGTCTGTTCAAATAAAGCTAAGTAATAATAGTAACATGTACTATTTTAGTGAAAAATTACCACATTAAATGTCTCACTGGTGGGAAAACTTCAGTGTAGATTTAGCCTGTAATGATCAGGAAGCTTCCAGGGGATTCTAATGCATTTTTCTTCTTGCTGTTTTATTAGCAAGAAAGTAATCAGCAGAACTTGTCCTCCAGAGGGCTAGGCTCCATTCTGGGCACACACAAGCCTGTCTTCTGAGAGTTTCCATTCCAGAGACTTTGTGTTGCTAATACATTTCTCATTCAAAATGTTAAATTTTGTTCATTTCATAGTTTTTCTGTTAGTCACTGGTGCAGTGAACGAATGTTCAGTATTATCAATAGTGGACCAAACCATAGGGGAAGGTTTTCTTATAGGTTGCAATTGTTCTTGTTAAGATGTAGTATCTTTAAGGGTGCCTGGGTGGCTCAGTCAGTTAAACATCCAACTCTTGGTTTTAGCTCAGGTCATGATCTCATGGTTCATGGGTTCGAGCCCCGCGTCGGGCTCCATGCTGACAGCATGGAACCTGCCTGGCATTTTCTCTCTCCCTTTCTCTCTGACCCTCCTCTGCTCTGTCTCTCAAAATAAACTTAAAAACTTTTTAAAAAGATATAGTATCTTTAGAATGGCCCTTAATGTTACATGCCTATGGCTTATAAACATAGACTGTAGTATGATCATTCTGGAATATAGGAAACATGTTCTGAGTATATCTTGCTCTGGAAAGCCAGTCATCTCAAGTGTCTTTGTGTTGGTAACATTCTATGCAATATCATTGGGCATTTTATTACTGATGTCACTCACCAAATTTGGTAAAATGGGCATTCTCTTTTACTGGAATTCCTACAAGGTCATGTGGTATCCTACCTCTTTTCCTACCCCTTTTGCAGGGCTGTGACATTGACACCTCATTTGATGTTTGTGTTTAGTTGTGAGATGGGGGTTAAACGCCTGTGCTCGTAGGCCTGGCGAGCTGTCAGCTGCTGGCTGATCAGAAAGCCCACCTTATGCTGCTAGTTGTAGACTGCGGTGTTCAGCGGGACACAGACAGCATCCTAAGTGCCACAGCGTTCTTGATGAGGACAGCAAGGATCCATTGTCTCTGTTTTGGAGTTGAGGGCGGTGCTTTCAAGAGCGTGGGGCCATCTCTGTGACAGTGACCCTTCTGTGGGCTGGGCCACAGCTTACCGGAAGCATAGATAGCAGTCACTGCAACCCCCTGACCTGTATAAAGTCAGAGGAAAGTGGAAAGAGAAGGAAGGGGCAGGAAAGGGAACGGGCATCTGTGAAATGCCTACTGAGGGCATTGTGTAGATAAGGCGAAAAACATCGGGCGCGTGCATATATACGTAGATAGGTAAATATGTACGTACCAGCTACACAGTGTCACTTGATCAGCACAACAGCCCTGTGTGGTACATATTATTTCCTTATTTTACAAACCAGGAAACTGCCTCAAAGAGGCTAGCAATCTGGTCCTAGTCCCCCCTGAGTGTCTCTTGCTGATTTTTAAACCTGTATTTTCTGCCTGTGATTATGTACCTTCGATTTTTTGTTGCTCTTTTATAGTTAAAGGTGCTTTGTTTTCCATGGCACCACAAGGCCCCTGTAAGGTTTGCCACTGCCCTCTGCTTCCTCCTCCCCCAGAGGGGTTTGCTGGGTTAGAACTAACTAGAGAGGTGGGACAAGCAGAGGGGCCACAATGCTGGAGAAGGGTATGCATGTCAGGGTCAGGAGTCTGGGCTTGTCCTGAGAGAACAGGGAGCCATTGAAGGGTTTTAAGTGGAAGGCCCCATTCATTGTGTGTAGGAAAAGGACTGAAGGCAATCGGGGGACATTTCTATCACCTATAAGATTTCATCTGTAGGGGCGCCTGGGTGGCTCAGTCTGTTGAACGTCTGACTTTGGCTCAGGTCATGATCTCATGGCCCACAGTCCATGGGTTTGGACCCCGCATCAGGCTCCATGCTGACAGCTCGGAGCCTGGAGCCTGCTTTGGATTCTGTGTCTCTCTCTCTCTCTCTGTCCCTCCCCCACTCGTGCTCTCTCTCTCTCTCTCTCTCTCTTGCTCTCTCTCGCTCTCTCAAAATAATAAATAAACATTAAAAAAGTTTTTTAAAGATTTAATCTGTAAAAGAGAAGAAAGATAGGAAATACAGCAACATGGACGTTCATTATTTCCTCCTTTGCACCCTTCTGAATTAAAAAAAAATTAAAGCATGGAAAATAAGTAAACTCTTCTCTAAAGCTGAGGGATTAAACAAATTTGGTCTGATGATGAGGAAACATCAGACAAATCCCAATTTAGGAACATTCTACAAAATAACTGGTCTGTGCTTTTAATGGAAAAGACTGAGGAAGTGTTTCCCATGGAAGGACATTCCATGTAACAACTAAATGCAGCCTGTGAACAGGGTTAGAGCCCAGCCTCCGCTTTTGTTTTGGGGTTTGTTTGGGTTCTTTTCTTTTTCTTTTCCTTTTCCTTTTTCTTTTTCTTTTTCTTTTTCTTTTCCTTTTTCTTTTTCTTTTCCTTTCTTCTTTCTTTCTTTCTTTCTTTCTGCCATAAGAAGCATTACTGAGGCAATTGGCACACTTTGGATATCCATACATAGGTGATAGTGTTGTATTTTCTCATTGGTATTATATCAATTTCAGAATTTTTATCAATACCCTATATTCATGTAGGAAACTATCATTGTTTTTAGGAAATATATACTGTCAAAGAACAAAAGTTGAAGCGAGTTAAGTCTGAAGATCTACTTGGCTCTATTCCACAATTCATGATTCAGGCAGCATCCCATGGAGTAAGTAGACAGGGGCTCCTAGGAGTTGTACCAAATGGAAGATTTTTATAGGCAGAAGAAGGATGGGGTAAGATATTAGCAAAGGAAAAGAAAGGATTGTTTCAGCCCGTGACGTCTTCTTTTTGCGAGGAAGGGAGCCGGCAGGGTTTTCTTCAGGCAGATGACCTCACCAGTGGTGCTCAGGCCATTTCAGGTTGACTCTTAAAAGGTCACATTCCTGGGAGAAGTTAAAGCTTGTGATTACGTCTTGGCTTCTCATGGGGGAAAAATGATTCCATTTTGGACTTCTTTTTTAATGATACTGAATTATTTTGACGTTAAGGGACATCCTATCTATAAATCTCAAATATTTCAGAAGAAAATAGAGACCTATTTCTAGAGAGAATGATAAAGCATATTGTGATAACGCATTAGCTCTTGGAGAATCTGGGTGAGTGGTATATGGTAATTATTATTTTTGTAACTTTTCTGCTTGTCTGAAATTATTTCAAAACAAAAACCAAAAACATAATTTTTGAATGAGGAGAGGGAGGAGAGGACCAGGCAGGTCTGCCTCCCGTCCCCGATCGCCAGGCATGAAGTCCCCGGTGAGGGAGCTACCTGCCCAAGATGAGCGTAGGGGCATAGAGGGGTCGGGGAGGTGTCACGAGCTCACCGTGAAGGCGCAGGCACGAGTTGGGTCTTTGCGCAGCACCAGCGGTGCTCGGTCCTAAAGCAAGGTGAACGTAATGAGAAAGCGGGTTCGGGATTCCAGACCCAGTGACATTGGAGCCCATGATTAACTTGGCCTCTTCCTCGCACACGGCGCAGGACCTAGGACGAGGCACACGACGATCGAGATAACACAGGCGGTAGGAAGTGAACGAGGCCTCCGCGAAGTCTGTGTGTGGGCGCGCAGCTGAGAGGAGGCCCCGGGCCGGGTCCGCGCTCGGCCCTCCCGCTCCTTCTGTTCAAGCGGTGGAGGCTCTCCGTTCTCTTCGGCCGGAGCCTTCGGCGGCAGCTGCCTTTTCAGGCGCTCAGACGCAGAGGGTCACGTCTGCGGGGCCCGACCGCTGCAAAAGCCCTCCCCCTTTTAAAGGGATTTGGTCAGTCCTGGGCACCTACACCCCTCCCCTGCTTCTGCTGCTGATCGGTTCTGGGACGTCGTCAGCCGGTGCCGGTCTCGGGGAGAGCTCATCGTTGTTAGTACCCTCAGCCGCTGGTATCATTGCTCGACGCAGGCCCCTGCCGGACAGGAGTGACTCTGTCTTGCTCTCTACAGGAGCCTTTTAGAGCCAGTGTTGCTTTGGGATCTGGCAACCGGTGTGACCCAGAGTTTGGGGAGAGGCTCATTCTTTCCTTAGCCCTATTCCCTCTCTCCTTCCCTCCCCGGCATTGACTTTTGTCAAAGACTTGCTCTGTCAGCAGTTTCTCTTTTTCGACTTTCTCTACACATACATAGATAAGGAGTAGTTGTGAAGTTCATCGTTAGGGTGAACTCTATAGACATAGCAGGAGGAAAATGAGCTGGGTTAAGGCAAGGAATGGAGGCCAAGAAAAGCTCTCACTAGGGACATTTATAAGAATTGGGAGCCTCCCTGAAAATGAGAGCAGAAGCCACAGAAAGTGATTTACATATTTAAAAGTCTTACATTTTTGATGTTTGACTGAAGGAGGTCTGACTTAAATGTGTTGCTGATTAAACCATCCCGCAGGGCCAGAGGTAAAACGTGACCTCCATCCCAACTTATTTTGTCATTGCCTGAGGGACGGGAAGAGCTTCCCAGCTGCAAAGAGCCAGTAGCTTGGAGACCTCGGTTGTGGAAAAAGGGGAACCATAGGGCCTGTGACTTTGGAGCAGTAAAAATGGGGGGATGGTATCCATTACTGCAGGACACAAGAGCGGGAGGAGGGGTGGGAGAGGAGGGCAGGAGGAGGAAGGATCTGCAAATCTCCGTGAAGAGCTCTTTGCTGATGCAATCCTGCTCTTCGCAGAGAAGAAATCCTAATAAAATGTAGCAGTTCTTAAACATATAGAAAACGTTCATACCACTCGGCTCTTGTTTTACTGTAGTTTTAAGAAGCAATGCTTAATGCTGTTAAAAACAATTCAACTGGCTAAATTTGAAGTTTGAATCGGCTTTATTAAATGATTTATGAATGGTACAAAATGGAAGCTTCTTGTAGGAAGGAGGAGGGGGCAAGAAAGTTACTGGCAAAAGAAAAAGATGGTTCCAGACAAGGTCACCTTCCCAGGGAAGGGGGGGTGGGAAGAGCAAGGGGTCTTATCATGCAGATCATCTCCTCTTCCTTTGGGGGATGGAGGGGACCCCTGTGGGGATGACCTCAGTGGTGCTGACTGGAAAAGTTCTGACTGATCCAGTTAAGACTGTGTTTCTGGAGGAGGTTGAAACTACAATTCATTTGGGTATCAAGCCCCTGTTTGGGGACTTGGCCTAGCATTAGTGACTCCATCTTGGGTCTGTGGTTTTCTTGTTAATGGTGGAAATTAAACAAGGTGTGTAGCTGGTGCGCAAGGAGCACCGGGTTTGGCCACTCGTCGCTGACAAAATCCAAAGGTAGAAAACCAAGTAGTGGTGAAACAAGAATGCAGTTTGTTTCAGTGAGACCACCGCTGGGAGTGCAGCAGACCAGCATCTCAAAGACTTGTCTCCAAAGTACTGAAAATGCATCCGGGTTTACAGAAGGAAAATGTAGGGCAAAGGCGGGTGGATCCGTGCAGGTGGGCTGTGAAGGCCAAATCAGTCAGGGTCTTGGGATCAATCACGGGTAGGGTCTTGCTGGCTCAGAGCGGACCTTACTGCTGGAGGCGCTGGTTTTAGGGCCCATCGGGGGGCGCTCCGCCCTCAGCATCTTCCACCTGAGCCAAGAGACTAGCTGAAAAGAAGAACTTAATCAGTTACAAAGTCTGAGGTCAAAATGGAGGTAGCTGGAAGTCTCAGTTTTAACAGAGCAAGTGCATTTGGACGGTGTGTTAAAAAGAAGGGGGGGAAAGGCAATTTTCCCATTTTTAGTCCATTCCCTACAATGCTTTGTGCTTTCCAACCAGAAACATGAATTTTATTATTACTGGTGAGGATGGGCTCACTAATAGAACCTGCTAATAGAAGATTTTTACAAGGGGCACTTAATACGTTGGCTTGGCCATCTTTGAGCACAGGTTTGGTCGTTCTGGATCCTGTACAAAGATAAAACAGAAAAGAAGACAAGGCATGGCAAGTATGTGTGGACTAGTTTTCTGTTTGCAGGGTGAGCAGGAATGAACCAAAGAGGGTAGAGGAGAGATGAGATTTGAACAAGCGAAATTGTCCTGAATAAAAACCCGGTTGAGCAATCGAGAGCTTTGAGGTTTTGTCAAACTCACAAGGCGTTAATTTTTTAGTACCTTTCAAGAATGAAGAAGGGATTGGTTACGTAAATCGTGACGTGTCCTCACAATGGACCACTCTGCAGGCTTTCCCGAGGATGAGTTACTTCTCTGTTTTGACATGGAATAGAACATTGAGTCTGTTCTGGTTTTTTAGCCAATGATATATAGTGCACAAAACAAAAAAGAAACCGAAAGCATAAATAGCAAATTGCTGGCAATATTTATGTCAGGCCAAGAATGAAGACTGCAGAAAGATTTTTAGTGTAGGGGTTACACACTTCCACAGTCTCAAAATATGTCTTCAATTTATGTGTATTAGCTTTTTATAATCAGAAAAACACAGTGAAGACATTGGCACTTTGAAAAATCAATTTAGACAGCGTTCAATGGCGATGTTTTGTCTTAAAGCAGCGAAGAAAGGGGTTTTGTTACAGAGTCTCATTACAAGTCAGGCCAACTAGGACCAGGGAGGCTGAGCATCTGTGAGCAAGCAGAGCCGGTCCACCCGGATAAGACATGTGGAATTGGGCTGTGGATTGCTGGCCTGTTTTCAGCATCCCAAACCTCCCTCCCCAAAATTGCACAACTTGTGCAGCCCGGCTGGGCCTTCTTCCTCCCAGTCTCCGCCCACAGGGCATGCAGGGGAGGGAGTGATGTTCACCAGCTGATGGCAGAGCGAGCCTGTGGGGCACCAAGGGAGGACGAATATGAGCGAGCTGTCAGCAAGCAGAATTACTTCCAGAGGCCTTAAACTTGGTCTGGTAAAACCTCCGAGAGGAGCAGTTGGGGTATGGGAGGGTGACGAAATATCCTCTGGCATCCACCCAAGTGTCTTGGTTTGTTCCTCCAGCCTTCGGATTTTCTTCCCCAGACCCCGTTGATGTTGATGGTTGTCAGTTACATCTTTTCTCTTGTGCCTTTTGTGTGTGTTTCAGCCCACCTGGAATCCCAGCTGCATCCCCAGAGTGCATTTTTGTCCCCCGTGATCCTCCACACCTGCCCTTGTTTGGTTCACTGTGTCACATTGACTCTCAAAGACGCCCCAGGGTGGACCCTGCCCTTCTACCTCGAACTCTACCATGTGTTCCCTTCCCACATCTTCTCCATTTCCACCTAAGGCACACAAGTGATGTCCCTGTTCTGTTTTGAGCTGGCTGTTTCTGGATTCAGGTCTCCCAGTGGCCCCGCGGCGTCCCTTATGGGCTGTGGGTACAGACACCCATGGAAGTCACCGGGAGAGCAAGTGGCAGGTCGTCTGTGGTCCTGAGCTCTTGGGCCCGTGCGTCACAGTAGGAACCTGGTGAACGCTGTGTACTCATATCTTCACAGAGAAGTGTACGCACTTGGAAAATTGTGTACGCAACTCCGGGGAGCGCACGGACCAGCTGAACCCCATTCATACCCCCAAAGATGATGCATGCTCCACGTCCCTGGAATTGGTGCTCTATTTTAGGAGAGATGAAAAGGAGTGAGCTCAGTGGCAACTAGAGCCAAATGGCTCTAGGGCATTTGGGACCAAGTCATTTAGGGTTAGGGGAATGTGTGTACATGTGTCCATACGTGTGTGCGTGCGGAAGTGACAGCGTGTGTTTTAAACGGCTCACGGAAGTTAAACGTTTAAATATGTATCTAAGAGAAAATAGAGGATTTTGTCTCATCTTTTGTATCTGTTATATAAATTTATGTACAGCATTTATATTTCAGAGATATTTGTTAAACATATTATTACATTTTTGTTCCTTTTGGCGTTATGGACACTAACCTTTTAACGTTGCTGGTCCTTTTTCAGGGTGGACAAGCTTCATTTATACCATATCTGGAAATGTGTATATTGGTAAGTGATGACTGTTTGCTTTGGGTTCAATTGCACTATCATTTAAATGACTGAGGGGGAAGAAAAGCAAGATGAAACCTTTCATGCAGTCACATACTCTGCCTTCTTCTGTCTGGCACCAGCCCTCTCTCCATCCTCGTACATCCTGGTACACCCAGGACAGGGCACCTCTCAGCTTCCAGCATGCTCAGTGAGGGAGGAGAATATGAACACCGGTCACGACAGCAGCCATTTTACTGTGGCCTCTGTGCAGATGTAAGATCTGGGCACGCTCCTGTGGGTTGACATCTTGGGGAGAGGTTGGCGACCTCCATGCTGATAAAGGGACGTAGCTCTAATGGGCGCAGGGGAACAGGGATCTGTCTCCTGGGAGCTGGAAGGAGGGGCATTTGCCGTCCCAGGCGCCTCTGAGAAATCTCAAAGTTGGTTTTCCCTTATTTTAAGGCTTGTCTAAGCGTCTCTTGTTGAGTGGGTTCCGGGAGGGATGTTCAAGACCCAACCGTCATTTTACGCATAAGGAAAGTAAAGTCTAAAGAAAGTTAGTTAACTTGCCAGGATTGTGCCTCGGTAGGCCTGGGACCAGAACCGAGGACTGCCCGCTCCCGTTGCCGTGACGTACTGCGTCACCTCTGTATGACGACAACACGGCAACCGCGCCGTCCGTCCCGTCTTTTCCGGCCTGCGCTCCATAGCCAGGCCCGCAGCAAGGAGCCAGCCGGGTGGCGGAGTGGAGCCCGCAGAGCGGGTGGGCTCCGGCCACGTCCACTGCCGCCCTGCCTGTCCTCCTGGAAGCGGCACGGGTGTCGGGCCGGTCTCTCTGTGGCACTGCCGGACGAGTGCTGGGGCGGATTCTGAGTGTGCCCTGCCCACGCCTCGGACGCCTTAGCTCCACAGGCCCGCCGACCGCCTTCCACCCTGCCAGTGGCGTCTGCGTGTCACGGCCCGAGGCTTTCTCTGAACCGGGGAACGCTGCTCTGCCCCGGTCAGGGCAGGGCGAGAATGCTGGCGACTGGACATTCCCAGAGGCCACGTCACCCCTCCGGTGGGCTAAGTGACGCCTGCGTGTGAGGCCTTTTCCTAGCGGTGCCCGGTGGGATTCCGTCCAAGCCGCCCACGGTGGGCACATGCCTGATGACACTCTGGTCTGTCCTGTCTCCCTTACCTGACTCGGTTCCTGGCCTGTTGTTTCTTGTGTCCACCTGCCAGATAAACTCGTACTTCAACATCTCGGGCTGTGCTTCTGGGACAATGTAAAGTAAGAGAACCAGCCTCCTCTCGGCTCTTCCCTGCCCCTCGTGACAGCGATGGGTGGTGGGGTGGGGGTGGGGCAGGCCAACACTGTCATTTCGGAGACCTTCTGGGCTTGGGTGCCCTCCACCCCGTCTCCCGCAGGCTAGCGGCCTCAGCCGTCAGTGGTCTTCCTGTGACCCTGACGTGGCCATCTCCGTGGGTGATACACTGCCAGCCCCAGACAGCTGCTTTATTGATGACATCTGCTCTAGACTTGAAGGTGATACCCAGAACCACTTAAACCATTCTTTATAATCTCCAAAAGGGGGCTTCAGTCGCCTCAAATTATTTTTCTGGAAAATAGTGGTAACACGAACCATGTATTTTGATTTTATAACAGTAAAAATGGCCTTAGTTCCTCTTTCACTGAATAGCATTTCAGTGATGGGCCAGAAGCAAAATTCATTTATTTTAGCATCTGAAAAAGGATGGAAAAAATGTAGTGGTATCACAAGGATCACACGTAAACTATGTTCACCATCTGGAAGAGATGAAGCATCATTTGTCTTATGATCTTTTGAAAATCTTGAGTGTCACAAAGAACTTTATACAAATGGAGAGTAAAAACCATTTTTATGGAGGTAGCGCCATTGACTTGTGGTTTCAAGAGCAACAAAATAATCTGCACAAATGGAAAGTAATAAAGCATGTGAATTCTGAGGTGATAAGGATACCAGAAATGCCTGCGTAGAAGGAGAAAGGGCAGGGGCAGCAAACTTGTTACAAAGGGCCAGATACTAAATATTATTGTCTTTCGTGGACCATACAGTTTTAGTTGCAACGACTCATTCTTGCCCTTGTAGCACAAAAGTGGCCACAGTGATATGTGAGCAGTTGGGATGGCTATTCTAATAAAACTCGATGGCCACGGAAATGTGAAGTTCATAGATTTTTCACGGGTCATGCAGTGCCTTTGTTTTCATATTTTTCAACCATTTAAGAACGTAAAAACCTTTCTTAGCTTCTGGACTCTACAACAGGTCATATTTTATTTTGGTTTAAATGGTGGTGTGGAGGATGAAACGGAGAAAAATGAACAAATCATCTTCGAAACCTGTTTTCATTAAATTGAGGTATGGTTGACACACAATGTTACGTTAGTTTCAGGTGGATAGCAGTGATTCGCCTGGTCTGCAGGTGATACTGTGCTCGCCACACCTGTACCTGCCGTCTGTCACCATTGTGCCATCACTGACTGTATTCCCTGTGCCATGCCTTCCATCCTTGTGACTGATTCATTCCATAACTGGAAGCCTGTACCTCCCCCTCCCCTTCACTCATTTTGCCCATCCCCCCCCCCACACTGCCTCCTCCCCTCTGGCATTCAAAACCTGTTTTAGTCAGTAGTTTCAGCCTTGTTTCCTGACAGACCTTCAGTCCAAGAATTAAACAAGTGAAAAGCTCAGCAATTGGAGGGATAAGAATGACCAGTACATCCACTTGTTTTTCTTGAGGTGAGGCAGGAGTTTCCGGAGTCGTTTCTATTCACTGGCCTGGTCACCTCTCATGACCATGGGCCACAAGTGCAAAACATCTGGCAGGAAATGGGGTCACGGTCTGTAGCGTTGGAACGAACTTGCATCTGTCCAGGGTAAACTGGACCGTGGAGAGAATCCACCTCGCATAACTGGCCTCTTGGGACTCGGCTGTAGCCAATGAGTGACTGGCCAAATGACCTCAATTGAATTTTATCTCCTTCTTTTCCTCCTACCCACCCCCCTAATAGAGATGTTCATGAGAAAAACAAAAGGGCAAGAACAAATCATCAAAGGAAAAAAGACAAAGCAGAGATGGTTATTAAGTATGTAGTGACGTATAAAATCTGTAAGAGAGAATCTAGAAAACACTTTCTGATTTAACTGCCTCAGTTTAATCTTGCGTTTAAAGCCAGGATGGCACCAGCCGGCCACAGATGGCAGGAACTGATAAGCAAGTAATTGTCTTTTCCAAAATGTCCTGTACCTCCGTTCTGTTGGAATCGATGTTATAAATGTGCATGGGGCTGGAATAAATAGACTGCAGTTTGGGTTGAGAAAGTAATCTGGAGAGATTCCATAATATGGAGATGTAGGAGAACTCAAAGAATATTAATTGATGCAGGAAGTTCTTAAAAGACGGACACTGGTGGATTGTGAAAAAGGACAGGTGGAGGCTTCAACGTTAGAGATGGCCGGAGATCTCCGACGACAATCTTTTACAGAGTTAACAGGTTCTTTGCCCAGCCCTCAGCTGAAATATGTGCAGTATATGATTTTTAAAACTCAGAAACTAAAAACCACATAGGCAGAAAGCCAATAAATCCCCAGGATACTAACACCGAGTCCCTTGCCTGCAGCCGAGATGAGAATGACGTTACACATTGACACAGATATCAAAGGGGAGAACAACTCATATCCTATATCCCTACGGCTTGGATGTCAGCCTCCTAAAGGGGCCAGTATCAGGTATACTGTTTGGGCCTAGAAAATAGATTTAGAGGAGTGCCTGAGTGGCTCAGTTGGTTAAGTGTCCGACTTGAGCTCAGGTCAGGATCTCATGGTTTGTGGGTTCGAGCCCTACATTGGGCTCTGTGCTGACAGCTTGGAGCATGGAGCCTGCTTTGGATTCTGTGTCTCCCTCTCTCTCTGTCCCTCCCCCACTCACACTCTGTCTCTCTCTCTCTCTCTCGCTCTCGCTCAAAAATAAACTTAATATATTTAGAAATCTAAAAATATTTGTGGTTATTGAAATGACACCTAACTGGCTTATGCGGGTAGTGAGATGTTTCAGACTTATTTGAATAAGTAATTATTCATGCTTAGTATGTGCTCAGCCCTTTGCTTCTGGTTCTGGGGAGTATTAAGTTTGACACAGCCCCCGGATCTCAATAGAGGTGCAGAAACACCAGAAGCCCTCCGAATTGACCTACACTTACCTAGAATGAACCGGACTAAGCAATGTGCTCATTTCACAGAAACATGTAGCGTGAGGTTCTTGGACACCCAGGGTGATCAGCAACCCTGGTCTGCCAGCCCATCGCTACTCCTTCAGGCCAAATTCAAGTGCACTTCAAGGCAGCTGTGCTTGTTCTCAGATCTGTTAGGCCAGTTGCAGTAATAATTGCAATTATGTGGTTCAGTGAAACCACATGTAAATTAATGAAGTAAGCATTAAAAAAGTTGGTATTTCTAGAGCCACGAAGTCAAATGCTTTGTAAAAATTGCTAACGTATGGGGAAAATGACCGAAAAAGATTGGGGTAAACAAATCGTCTAGAAGGATTTCAGTGGTTATAGTCATTATGGTTCTGCTTTAGAAAGACAGTGCTTCAATCTAATCAGCGAACTAACTTTCACTGTATTTCTAAATATTGGCAAATGTATGCACGTTTACACTTTAATTTAAAATGTGGAGGGGCACCTGGGTGGCTCAGTCGGTTAAGCGTCTGACTCTAGATTTCGGCTCAGGTCGTGGTCTCATGGTTCATGGGATCGAGCCCTGCATCGTGGGATCAAGCCCCGTGTCAGGCTGTACACTGACAGTGTAGAACCTCCTTGGGCTTCTCTCTCTCCCTCTCTCCCTGCTCCTCCCCTGCACACACTTTCTCTCTCTCTCTCTCTCTCTCTCTCTCTCTCTCTCTCAAAATAAATAAACATTTTAAAAATTTAATTTAAAATGTTGGAGGCAGTTGATTGTCTTTTTCAGTTAATGACCCTGATTGCATCAGATAAGAGAGCTTTGTACCTATAAAATCGATGATATCAGACTCTACTGGAAGTGCCAGAATGTCTGAAATGGCTAGCCCTGCGGCAGCAGTTCTTATAAAGAGAAGAGAAAGGCAATCTGGCATATGGGGGAGAGTTGCCCCGCGATCAATCACACACTGAAGCTGCAGCACTAACTTGAAAATATGTTTTAAAGTATTTTGCCCTTTGAGGACTGTTTAGGCAAACAAAAATATTTGCAATTCAATTGTTTTCAGTTAAATCTTCCTTAACTGCGCTATTAGATTTAACATTCTTGGCGAAGCTTCTCAATGGAAACTATTTATTATCTGATTTGGCTCCGTTTATAATTGAAAGTAGGCAGAAACAATAAAGTTTCTTTTCTTTGAGACTTATTTTAGGTTCAGGAGATAACCAGGTGGGTGAAATGACATAGAAATGATATGAATATAGAAGCTGTCTTTGTTTTCAGGGATCCTGTTTTAAACATTTCGTAAAATAGGGGCACCTGGGTGGCTCAGTCGGTGAAACATCCAGCTCTTGATTTTGGCTCAGGTCATGATCTCGTGATTCAGTTCCTGAGATCAAGCTCTGAGTTGGCCTGGGATTCTCTCTCTCTGCCCCTCCCGTGCTCATGTGCGCATGCTTATGTTTCTCTCTCTCTCTCTCTCTCTCTCTCTCTCTCAAAAATAAACATTAAAAACACCATTTCATAAAATAATACAGAAGCAAGTTACACTTACAATGACAGACCTGGAAACCTGACCCTAGTGTCTATAAAAACTGTCTGCCTAGGCTGAGACATATCAATCATATGGCCTCTTCAGAATCAACCTTGTGGTTCCTCTCCTAGAACAGCAAAGAGTGTGGGCAGAAATCGGGCTCCACGTAAAGTTAGGATTGACGCTGTTAGAAAAACATGAACCCCTGATATCTAAATCCAGATTTGCTCCCAGACTGGTGAACACAACAGTCAAGCAAGCTCTCCTGCTTGGAGGTACAGAGGATCTCAATTCAGCCTTATTTGAGAACTGCCTTTTGCCAGCTCCCTCCGTAAAGGCAGTGAAGGGGCTTTATAAGTTGTTTTGGCTTATGTATGATGGAACATCTGCATGACAAAATGAGGGGCCAGGAGTAGACCGTGTGCATAACGTACATGGGTGTTGTGTATGAATGAGTCGAAGATAAAAGACACGATCCGTTGCTCCCAGGGAATCTCCATAAAGCACACTTAATAAAATGCTTCTCCATATCACAGTTAAAGATATTACTGAGATCTAAATGAGATTATTCTTAGACTGCCAGACCACTGTTTCATTGCCAGACCCGTGCATGAGTAGAAAGTCAGTGGAGTTCTATTGTTTACTTCTGTTGACCTGAATTTTCAGTACAGAAGGAACCTTTAGAAGTGCACTGGGGCCGGCTGTTGCCGGCTCGCGGGAACCGATTGCGCACCTCTTCCCTGGCCTCAAGTGGGTAGCTTGAAATTGGCTGCAGTGGGAGCATTTCCACCACGGAAATGAGCACACACCGAAAATCGGCCTCATTCTCCCACTTCTCTCCCAAAGCCACTTTTAAACGTTGACCGGCATGCCACCGCTTCGGGGACGGAGGTCCTTCATCTTTTTTGTGCCATGAACCCTTTGTCATATGCCAAGTCCCCACCTCTGAACAGTGTTGTTGTTTTTTAATTCAGTGAAGTCATTAAAATGTTAAAAGGAGAAGTTTATGGTGCAGTTATACGTGTGTTTCCCTAATGACATTTGAAACTATACCATCCCAAGATTCCTAAGTCTCCTATTTCTGAGGTTGAAACAAAAATTATGGCGCTATCTAGTTAACCAAATTTGTAACCATATGATAAACGTCCTATAAAGAACATTCAGTTTTGTGGCTCATCTCTTTTGTAGGGCCTGATGATGCACAACAAAAAATAGAACCTCATCACACGGCAGTGCTGGGGGAGGGTGACAGTGTCCAGGTGCAGAACAGGGTAAGTATTAAAAATCTTCTGTTTTCTTAAATTGCACTTTCTACCAGTTTACAGGTAAATGTCTACTACCTCTTCTGTGTGGCTGGAAAATGTTCTGTCTTCCTTAGGCAAAGAAACTATGCCACAAATTTGTCAACACCTTTCATTAACATCTATTATTTCTATTGGTTTATTTTAAGGTTTTATCAATGCCGATCCCTCATCGTCAGGAATCGCCTGAAGTCTCTATTGTTTATCCCTAGAAATTTGAATCTGGAGGCAACATGTGCTTCTTTGTCTCTTAATTTTCTTTCTTTATACAATTGATTTATTTGTGCCATCAGTGAAAATGGATCAACCATCTAGGAGTATAAATACAGATCTCCATGCTCACAACGAGCCCTTTGCAAGTCGAACTGAGAGGAGCATATGATGCGTTTCATAGTCCTTTGGTGTTGAACCCCTGCTTCTTAGGTAGAGTTTCCGATATTTCTATTTCATTCCCTTAAGTGATTATCTCAGTCTCTTGGGAGCCTGCTAAGCCAGTCTGATGGCTTTGTGTCATTCTAATCAAGAGGATTGAAGAGACGGTTGTGCAAAAGCTCCTGACAAGATGAATTTTGAAAAGTAGGGGTGGAAACGACTTCAGTGTGCAGGTGACTGGCAGAGAGGCGATCTGCCTGCCTCGGGCCGCTCTGATCCCGGTGTTGTGGAATGCAGTGGATTTGAAGAATTACGGCATCTTCGCCTGCTTTTGTGGCAGCTCACCTATGGAGTAAATAGAAGGGAAACCTCATGAGCACCAGAGAAAATGCACATATCGGGGTCCATACACCTCGATTATTAGGTTGAACTGTTTGAAACTGCCACTTTGGACCCACAGAAATGGTTTCGGGCCAGTGCAGGAAGGAGGCCCAGAAGCTGCACACAGACCAGAGCCAACTGGTCGTGGATTTGTTTGTCACATTATTGGGTTTAACTTGACACCTCGATTCTTCCTATAATCTAGCAGAGGGCACATTGCAGATGACAAGGATTTGGAAACTGGAATGAACCACCAGAAAGAGTTGCTGAGGGGAGCCAGAAAGGCGGCGGGCCGGGGGGGGGGGGGGGGTTGGGGCGGGGGAAGAGGGGGCAGCCTGGGATAACAAAGAGTTGGCTAAAGCATCAGTTCAGTGGCTCCAGGGACACCACTCTGTTGTGTAGACTTCTGTAATTATTGCTGGGTATGAACATAGCCAGAGCCATCCAGGCATTAGAAAGATTTCTATGAGAAAATTATCGTTAAAAATTAGTATTTCAATGGGTGTGTGATGCTTCTATCCACGAAGAAATAGTCCCCCTTAGATTACAACGGGAAGGAGATCGTGAAGGTGTGAATCTTGGTCTTGCCATTTGTTAGCTGTGTGACTTTGGAGATGTTTTTCAACCTCTCTGAGATTCAGTTTCGTTGTCTACAAAATCAAAATAATGATGCCCCCTGCATAGAGTTGCTAGAAAGAATATGTGAGATTACGTATGTCGAGAGTCCACTCCAGGTCTAGCACAGGGATTGGTAAATTATGTCCAGTAGGTCAAATTCAAACCTGGTTTTGTAAATAAAGTTTTGTCGGATCACAGCTACGCCCATTCCTTTCTGTTTGTGGATGCTATCACACCACAACGGTACAGTTGAGTGCTTGCAACAGAGACTAGATGACCCACAAAGCCTAGAATACTTATTCTCTGGCTCTTTACAAGGAACAGTGTGCTAACCCCTGGTCTAGTATGTAATGGGTGCCCAATAATGGTAGCCAGAAGGTTCACTGATCTAAACACCTAATTTAACAGATAGTCATGTCAGATACATGTTACCTAATGAGGATTTATACTTCAGGCCGTAAGGTTCAGGGCACATAGCAGTTTCTACAGCTAGAAAAAGCCTCTTAAGTGTTCTGATTCACTCCAGGCCCCAGGCAAGGGTTATCTTCACGTGGAACTAAAGCCTGAGGATTAGAAAAGGAAGATATGACTTCCTAATGTTCCCCTTAATCCCATTTGCACTGAGTTGTGGTCAAGAATAAGGATTTGGGGGCCACTTGGATAGCTCAGTAGGTTGAGCATCCGACTTCGGCTCAGATCATGATCTCACAGTTTGTGAGTTCGAGGCCCGCATCGGGCTCTCTGCTGTTAGTGCAGAGCCCACTTCAGATCCTCTGTCCCCCTCTCTCTGCCCCCCCTCCCCAAAATAATAAACATAAAGAATAAGAAGAAGGATTTGGTATACTCCCTGGTTCCTAGGACTTTCGCTACTCCTTACTTCTGAGTCTTCCGCAATCATTCCTGTCTTCCCGGTTAACCACATATGGGTGGTTTCCTCTAGAGTAACCAACCCTCTGGGGTGGGAGAGGAGGGCACGCAAGGGTTGATGTCATTCACGTCATTTCTGTCCCCAGGTTTCCTGCTCCATCTTAGCATTTGACTTGTCTTACGTCAGCACATTTTAGGCTTCAGGGACCCCTGTCTTCTTTCCGAGGGTGGATTGTCTTCTGTGACCCTTACTCTGAAGTCTTCTGTGGCAGATGGCAACTACATGGGGCTTGGTTTATGCTAGATTTAAGAGTCTTTAGGCCAGACCCTCTGACTTCTTGGAGGAAGCCCAGACTCCCAACAATGGCTTCAAAATAGTCTTAGCTTTTTCAGAGTTCTTAGAGATTAGGATCAGCTCCATGCTTCTCTGGGTATTTAATCCTGGACGGTTCTGGTCACCCTAGAACAGACTCTGTTTCAGGGGCTAAGGGTCCCTGTGCTGCTCTGGCCCATAGTTGGTGCTCTTGTCACCAGCATGGCTCCCTGATCAGGAGCACATAGGTTTGATAGGAAAGGCTCGATGTCACCTTTAGATGTATGTTTATATTGATGTCCTGCTGAGGAAACCCTTAGCCTCATGGATTAGCAAATTCACTTGTAGTTTGTCAAGGTAGACAATTAATTCTTCATTAGCTGCCCTCAAAACAGTACTTGAGAGTCATGGTACTCTTTAACTGGCACCATTCATGGGGACCTTGCTAAAATTAATACAGATCGACATTTGGTTAAACTAAAGATTGAAAGACAGAAATAAAACACCCTATGAAAACCAGAGACAACTTTTTTGCTTACTTATGTGTAACAATTCATGACCGTTAATTTGTAAAAACTGACAATAGTTCGTTGTTTTATCTTTCAATTGGCCTAAGAAGCGTAGACAGTGAAATCCAGTAAGAATGACTGCATGCAGTTAAGTCATGCGAAAACTCGGTTTCTCTCTGGTAGTTGTTTTCAGGTAATGTATCACTAGAATAAGTGTCCTTAAACCTAAAGCATGCTCTCAGATTCATCCTCAGAGTCCTCCTGCCATCTCCAGCTTCAGAATCAATCCAACTATGAGGACATCCTCAAGACTAGTAGAAGTTATCAGCACCTTAAATGAATCACAGGGCCTTCAGCTGGGTGTTGATCATTTATTGTCAGCATCAGTGAAACTCAAGGCATGTCTTGGCGATAATATTTATGAGATAACGAGCCATTTGTAAACGTAAGTTATTCAGTAAACCCAGAAGGGTCTAACTCTGAACTAAGGAGTCTGAGAAGGTTCACCAAAGTAAAAGACATGGTCTGGGCCCTAAAAGATCATGACCTTCCATTGGGGTAATTAGACATGAAGCCGTAAGTGGGCCTCTGTCATCTTTCTGTGGGGCCTTTTCATCAAACCCCAAAAGGCATTTACTTAGGTCCTCACAGGGACTCATGTCTGAAGCAGCTGTTCATTCTCCTTCCTTGGGCATGATCTTCATCATTTGACCCTCTACACAAGGTCACTGTAGACGAGGACTTTTCAAGATAGGGGCTTGTAACCACATTGGCACTCTACTGAATATCCAGAAAGATTATAAGCTTTCACGAAAGAGGGCTAGGTAAGGACAGAAAAAAAGATACATTTAGGAAACAAGAAAAGGACATCAAACATCTGGTTTAGCATAGAGGAGAAGGGGCTACTGAGAGGTTAATTTTATGGAAAAGGCATTAAAGAAAGCTTGGACCATCCTTAAGGTTTCTGAAATGGAAAAGCAAAGTGCTGAACTCCTCAACACCCTGCAGTGAAACCATTTTTCATTTCAGATCAAATGCCAGGGCCCTTTTATTTTACTGTCCAAATTATAAATGGAAAGTCATCATTTTATCTGAATAATATCAAAAGAAGCAACACTTTTATTTTTAAACTTTTATCACCATCCTAAATGTGTAAACTGTGGGATATTCTGCCATCCACAACAGAAGCATTGTCTGAATTAAGAAACTTACATTCTTAAGAAAGAAAAGAAAAAGAAAGAAAGAAAGAAAGAAAGAAAGAAGAGAAAGAAACATTCTGAGGAGTCGGTGCATGCATGGCACACTAGGTCGGCCTTTCCTCTCCCCCTTTCCCTAACCCCCAACCCTTTCCCCTCTGCCTCCTGACCCTAAAACTCAAGCGTGTCTCTGAAAAAGCACTTCAAAACACTATGCAGTGACGTCTTTCCGATTAAATTATACATGGTGTAGTCCGGAGGATCAGAACTATTTTTCTAACTTTTCCTTCAAATGTCCGTTGATGCACACTAAAGTTGCACCACTCCGGAGCTCTTCGGAAATAAATCTTTGTTGATAACTGCATTTTTTTAAGTTGAATTTTTAGTCATTTGAACAGGATATTGAAGAAAAAGAAATCACTTCAGATAGAAACCCTACCCTTTCATTGGATCATCAGCGTGTGTATTATTGTCCTGAGCTGTAAAGTATGATGATGTCTTTAGAGCCTGTTGGCTTCTACAGTAAGTGGTCCTAGACTAAGTTCTAAGCTTCTGTGCCTGTTTTCCATAGTTGGTTTTTTTTTTTTCCATTTCCATCATGGACGTTAAGCTATTTTCTTGTATTCCTCTATAGTAGCACTCTTCTGTCTTCCAGCTCTGACTTATAGACCTGATAACCGCAAAGCCTCCCCTGGGTAGATGTACTAAATGACACCAGCCCTGGGACTGTAGGGAGTAAGTTAAGACTTCTGCAGAAATCATTGTACCCAAATTGCCTTTTAATATTTTAAAGTTGGAGGCAGAAGGAGAAACCAATGTGAGTCCTGTATAATAGGAGTTTGTGTGTGTGTGTTTACTACATGGAAGTTTTAAAGAATTCATTATTTTTATTGAATCCAGAGATAAGTTTTCTGGTACTAGTAACATTACAATGATTTCCAATTAAAGAGCTTTGTATTAGGGGGGCACCTGGGTGGCTCAGTCGGTTAAGCGTCCGACTCTTGATTTTGGCTCAGGTCATGATCTCAAGGTTCATGGGTTCAAGCCCCACATTGGGTTCCACACTGACAGTGCAGAGTCTGCTTGAGATTCTCTCTCTCTCCCTCTCTCTTTCACTCTGTCCCTCTCCCACTTGCGCACACACACGCTCTCAAAAATAAAAAAATTAAAACATAAAAAAATATTAAATTAATTTTCTAAAAAGAGCTTTGTATTAGAAGCATATAAACGTAATATGTAGTATACTATATCACACATTTAGAAATATGCTATATTATTAGGGTAAGGTGAAGTTTTAAACCATTTTTGAAGGCTTTATTTTAAAGTACCTGATCATTATTGCTTTATTTATGATTTTATTCTAAATGAGATTAACCTAAGAGGTGCCTGAAAAGAATTACATACTGTTCAGTTGTCTATTAGTGGTTAACAAATCACCCTAAACCCTGATGGCTTACAACAGTTACTATTTCTCACAAGTGTGGTGGGGGAGGGGTCTTCTGCTGGTTTCTCTGGCATTACTGGGTCAGAGGACATCAGTGATACTGGGGGCTTGGAGTCATATTTTCAGAGTGTTCTCTGGAAGGATTGATGTGTCAATTAAAAATCTGCCAAAGATATAAACGTGTATCTTCCCCTGCATCCACACTCACACTGGATATTATAATTACTACTTTTTTCAGTTTCAGGGAAAAAAACCTAATTTTAATTCTAAAGAAAAACTTTTTTTAAGTTTATTTATTTATATCTTGGGGGAGACAGAGACAGCGTGAGTTGAGGAAGGGCGGAGAGAGAGAGAGAGAGAGAGAGAGAGAGAGAGAGAGACAGAGAGAGAGAGAGACAGAGAGAGAGAGAGAGAATCCCAAGCAGGCTCTGAGCCCGATGCAGGGCTCGAGCCCACGAAACTGTGAGATCATGACCTGAACCAAAACCAAGAGTCAGATGCTTAACCGACAGAGCCACCCAGGCTCCCCTCTAAAGAAAAACTTTTGGAGACTTTAATATAACAGGACTCTTTGGGAGAGAAATTTACCTGAGCAGATGCCACTTGGATGTTTTTATAAGGTTCTGTTTAGTGCAACATTTCTGGGGCACGTTTTACATGAAGAAATGTCAAAAGTAATAAAATCTTACTTTTGGATTTGCATAATCCTCCCTTTTAAAAATTGTTAATGGGAGGTTATAAACCCTGTAATAAGATAAGTAAATTACATAGTTTGTCTTAAAGGTGTTCCCGGTTGAAGAAAATCTTAATTTGCATTCTCCTTTATCTGAGAAGGTTAACCTTTTGGTGGTTTGGGCTTAGTCTTGAGTGCTGATTGCTACCAATCATCTTAAGGAATAAGTGTTTCCAGGGCATCCAGCCAGCTCTGTCGGAGGAGCATGTGACTCTTGATCTCAGGGTTCTGAGTTCGAGCCCCACGAGGGCTGCAGAGCTTACTTAAGTAAATAAAACTTAAAAAAGAGGAATTAGGAACGTTGTCCGTTTGGCCAGCATGTCGGCTTCAAATTGTTTCTAATTTGACATTCAAAAGTATGCATGTTTATTGTTTGATGTTTTCTTCCTTGACTTGAGGATCCTGAGAGAAACCACTTCATCCTAATTGCTGGGGAGCCATTAGGAGAACCAGTTGTCCAGCATGGTAAGCCCCAAATGATGGCAATTTTCCTGGGTGATTTTCTCCTTTGAAAGTAGTGTACCAATATAGTATTGTTACTGGGAAGAGTAGCTGTATTTTCCTCTTGTCTCTTTATCTGCAAAGATTTTGTAGGAGGAAAATACATACATGGCACTTATTTCTACATTCATTCTCTGTTTCTTGTAAAGAGACATTTCCTGAGTACCTATCATGTGGACGACATTGAACTTAGAACTATGGGGAAAACAAAAACGGTGTTTTGCGTTGCGTCATAGGGAACTTGAACTTAAAGAAATGTTTTGTGGCCTGCTGCTTGAATATCATTTTTATCTTTACTAAAAACAACAGTGATTTCAATACCATTTGTAGTTTGTTGCATTTTTTGTGAAAAATAGGGACCACTTAAAAATATTCCTTTGGAAGTATGTGAATTATTTGAATCAGTATTAAAAAAAAAACAGAGGCAGAAAATCCTGGAATAAGTATCCAGTCACCTCACTTCTTTGCCTTAACTTCCTCATAATATTGTTGTTTTATTAAATGAGAAAGGATGTAGACGCCAACATATTATTAGTTCATTTTTATTAAAAAATGTTTTTGCCGGGGCTCCTGGGTGGCTCAGTCAGTTAAGCGTCTGACTTCGTCTCAGGTCATGGGTTCAAGCCCTGTGTCAGGCTCTGTGCTGACAGCTTGGAGCCTGGAGCCTGCTTCAGATTCTGTGTCTCCCTCTCTCTGTGCCCCTCCCCCACTCATGCTGGCTCTCTCTCTCCCTCTCTCATAAATAAACATTAAAAAATTTAAAAAACATTTTGCCAACTTATTTAGATAAATGCCTATAAAACATATATTATTAAATTTAGCATGCATTAAAATCCCATTATATTGCCTTGCATGAATTCCCACACATAAACCATGATTTCAGAAAAAAAAACAACCCAGCTGGTCATACATTTAAAGAACACTGATAGTTTACAAACTATTCTTCTGTGGAGTGCCTGGCTGGCTCAGGCAGCCAAATGTGCGACTCTTGATCTCAGGGTTGTGAATTCGAGCCCCACACTGGGTGTAGAGATTACTTAAAAATATAAAAAAAAAATTTTTAATATTCTTTCTTGTTTGATTAATGACTTACAGGAAAAACATTAAATTGTACTCCACTAAGCATGTAGCATCTGACCTCCATTTTGCATGCTTCAATTTCCACTCCAAAGGCTCGTGGTTCTTGCTTCCTTTTATCTTGCTGGAAGAGGGCCGAAATAGTTTGTTCTTCTGGAGAAAGCCTGAAGACAGATTGAGAGGAGTCACGATGTTTATTAACAGCAACTAGAATTTAGGTGCGCAAAGGATGTGTGGGATCTGAGGCTTTTGAGTTTAAAGATCTCCTCTGCACCAATGAGGAAAACCCAGAGTCTGACCAAACTCGGTGACAGACCAAAGCGCTGGGACTGCTCGGAGCTGTCCTCCATTTGTGTTAGGTGACACCTGTCTCAGAGGCTTGGATCTCAGGAACACTGCATGTGCCCGTACGTTCAAACTCCGAGTAACCAGACCAGATAGATACGGCCCTTGACATCTCCGTTAATGAGAGGCAAAGCATCTTGTTTGGCTGGCTAGTTCTTTTTTATAACTCTTTAAACCCCAGAAAGTTTTTCTTTTACCTGTGCACATTTAAAGACAGCCACAACCATCTTCCGGCTGTTTGGGAAGTGTACCGGTGTAATGAACTAGCTAAGGACCTTTAAGCATGGAGTGTCGTCGAATGTTGGAATAGGAAATGTCCTCAGCATCAATGTAGTCCTGGCCCTTTTTATAAGGGAGGGAAACAAAATCAATATACTTAATTTATTTACCTAACAGATACTTGGGTAGCATGTCTCATTTACTAGGATTGGTCCAAGTGCTTGCCGCAAATTCACCTACTCTTCAGGACAACCTTAGGAGGTTGGGTTGCCCGTCGCTCTGCCCTGTGGCTTCCCTGATGGGAAATGATGGTTAGTAGTGGAGCTGGGATTTGAACTCTGGTCTTCTGACCCCATGTTTTGTGCTGTCCGTCACACCTAGGTTCTACATAACGAGAGATTGAACTCACGCCATTTTTATTACTCGGGAGGCAGTGTAAAGGTTTAACTAGAGAAAAGATGAAAACTGTAGTTTGAAAGAGTATTTATGAGATTATTGATAACTATCAAATAATTTGCATGTCTATAACCCGTAGAGTTGATCAATTGAAAAGCATGCTTTCTGGGGGATGGAATGTACAGCCTGGCAGCTACAATTAATCATACTATAGTGCATGTTAGAAAGTTGCTAAGGGAACAGGCCTTAAACGTTCTCATCACAGGAAACGAAATCTGCAACTGTGTGTGCTGATAGATATTAACTAGATTTATTGTGATTGTTTCACAATATCTGCAAATATCGAATCATTACGTTGTCCGTCTTGAGACCAATACAAGGTATATCAATTATACCTCGACTTAAAAAAATAAGAAACTTAGTGATACAGTATGCAAAAAACGAAAGGAAAAGAAAAACAAAAACCTGCTCTCTGGTTATAGTTTTCTTCTCCTTCTTAAGGATTTGAGGAGACAAGCTCCCTCAGCTCGGTGTTGGAGGGCTCCAAGCTTGCTTCCCGCGTTTCTCCCAGTGTGGTCCATGAACCAACAGTATGTGCATCACTAGAAAGTTAGTGAGAAATGCAGTCTCAGACCCCACTCTAGACCTCCTGAATCAGAATATGCATTTTAATAAGATTCCCGGGTGTTTCATGTGCACATTCTGAATTGAGAAGCACGGCAGAATACCCCAGGGGAGTGTCAAAATGGAAGCCCAGAAGTGCACCATTTTTAGAGAAAAATAATTGGGAGACAGGAGAGGTGCTCCACGAGTCCAAACTGTCGTGATACTATGTTGTGCGAGAAATTGGTCCTTGGCCCAGGATCTGCTCTCATTTTCTGAGTTCCATCTCCCTTTCTTCTGTGTGTCTTTTAAAAGTTGGCTTTTCCAGGGTGTCCTCTTGGACTGATTATTTATTTTGCACATCAGGGCTCCCTCATTCTTTCCTATCCGATATAGGCCAAGTGTCTGTTTCCAGATGAAATTTCTCTCCTGAGCCCCAGATCCATGTTTCTGACAGTGTATCAAGTCCCTCTGCCAGGAAGCCATTCCGTTGTCTCCAGTACCTTCATGTCACAGTATCCAGAGCCGAACGCCTTGCTGTACCCACAGCCTCCTGTGTCCTGTATCCCAGCTGCCCTTAACGGTTCCACCACCAAAACTCAGCCTCTTAGGCCACACACCGTCTCTACCCTGATGCCAAAATCTTTAAAAACTGCAAATCAGATGACGTTACTATCTGCTTAACCCTCGGGTGACCCCTGATCACCTGCAGAATTACCCCCACAGTTCTGCCCGTAGAAGGCATCCAAAGCCTACTGGAGTCTGCCCTCTTCCTGCCTGTCTGGCGCCTCATTCTTTTCCCCCTTCGATCCCTCCTTCTAGCCCTGTACCCCCATCCTCCAAACCTAGGAATTAGACAAAGGTGCCAACAAACTGCATGTTTTTGTAAATAAAGTTTTATTGGAACACATCCATCTCTATTCACTTTCCTATTGTCTGTGGCTACTTTTGCACTTCAACGGAAGAGCTGAGTAGTTGAGACAGGCACTGTTTGACCCACAAAATCTAAAATACGTACTGTCTGGCCCTTTACAGAAAAAGTTTGCCAGCCCCCCTGACTTGTAATTTTTATAACCTCCTATTTACTGTCAGTGAGTTGCTGCAAATGTCCAAAGATGACTTAAACTCCTCATGTAAGTATGCAGCCTTGTATACTGCATAGACCCCCAAAACCATGATGAAATTTGCCAGTTCCTTGAATCAGATCGGTTCAATTCTTGACATCAGCTAATGCTATAAAACTAACAACTCCAGTAAAGCTTCAAAGTTCCTACCACAAGAAAAAATAATTCTATAACCGTGTGTGGTGATGGATGTTAACTAGACTTACAGTGGTGATCATTTCACAACATACACGAATATTGAATCATTACGTTGTCCACCTGAAACTAATGTTGTTTGTCAGTTACACCTCAATAAAAAAAGAAGAAGAAGAAGAAGAAAAACTAACAACTATAAAAATGATTTTGATAGGACCAAACCCAGGGGTGAGTGGATGATGCAATTGCATTTGTGTATCTGGAGTTTGGTCTTTATAGTCGTACACAGTCCTGGTCAAGAAACTTGTATTCTAGTTCTCAGGGATTGGATGCTGCAAAATAACCTTTTACTATTTAGATATGCCTGGGTCAGTTTCAGATTAAGAACTCTAGGAATACAGGGGCGCCTAGGTGGCTCAGTTGGATAAGTGTCCGACTTCGGCTCAGATCATGATCTCGAGGTTCGTGAGTTCGAGACCCACATTGGGTTCCCTCTGTCTCCCTCTCCCTGCCCTTCCCTTGCTCGTGCTCACTCTCTCACTCTCTCTTTCTCAAAAATAAACATTAAAAAATTTTTTAAAAAAGAACTCTAGAAATATATACCATTTATAGTGATAGAAGAAAATATTATCATCACCCAGAACTTAGTGAATGTCTCTTTCTCCCCTAGGTCCATTTGTGATGAGCACCAATGAAGAGATTTCTCAGGCCATCCTTGATTTCAGAAATGCAAAAAATGGGTTTGAACGAGCCAAAACCTGGAAATCAAAGATTGGAAACTAGTGAAGAGCACAAAAGCAGATCTCAGTACTTTCTAGAATTTTGCCACTTGTGGCATCCATCCATTCAGCATATTCTGTTTCCAAAGCTGACTTAGCCAGTGCTTCTAAAGAATTGCACACTAAAGTGCTAACACGGTTTTGATAGCAATGCACGTGAGGTATTTCCCGGTACATGCAAATAAACCTAATTGTTGCTTCTTTAAAAATCAGTGTTCTTCATTTGACCTAACTTATTAAGCTTCTGTTAAAAAAAAGTCATTTTGTGCATGTTTGGCTTTTCATGTGCTTTTTTTGTGCACAGGTAAGTTTTTTAAGCATATTTGATTGCTTTCTGCGTGTCCCTGGCAGTAGATGTGTGACCATCTGAGGTCCCTTCCTGAACAATGCATTGTGGTGCAACATTGACGCCTGTGTGCCGAGGTTTCACGTTACAGGTTATCTGCGTTAAAGGAACAGCAGTCCTGAGGGTTTGAGTCAGTTTTGAAAACTGCCCTGCTATTGGTAGGGACGCGACAGGATTACAGCCAAGACTTCCCTGCATTTTCTGCCAAAATCTGTCAGATTTAGGACACATACTTCTGCAACCTTCCATGAGGGTTGTGAAAAAAAAAAAAGTTTGAATCCAGAATTGGGTTCCAGGCTTCTTGTAGCTGCTAACAGCGGTGGCCGCACCACCTCCTTACAAAGCAACTAGAACCCGGGGCATAGGGTGGAGAGGTTTGTTTGTTTAATTTGCTGGACGTGACATGAATTTGGAGTGCTTTTTCATGTCCAGTGGAAGTCATGTCCACCTTCTGATTATTTTTGGAGCATGAGAGCATTTAAATTTTTTTTCATCTCTCTCCCCCCATAAGATTGTGCAGAAACGTTCCTTGACTAATTGAAGTCATTTCATTGGATTTTGATCACAACTGATGATTTGTTTTTCCATGTGAACTCTTAGGGTTTCCTTTCCTTCCGGAGAATGCCTTTTGAAACAGTTTTCTCTAGCTGCCTGATGTCAACTGCTTGGTAATCAGTGGATATTAAAATCTTCAAAATGTACAGACAGTGGGCCGTGGTGAATATTTTCATGATGTCTTGTCTGCACCTGGCACAGGGCTCCAGTTACGAACATGGAACGGTGAAGGTAGGTGGCATCATTTTAATGTGATGCAGCTTTTTTTTTTTTATTGGCTTGTTCAGAGGACTTTCTTTGCCCCTCATTTTCTAGAAAATATAAAAGCGCAGAACGCTCCTCGTAGTGGACAGGATAGATCTTGCATTGCTAATGAGTATTCTGGATCTTAGGCTTACTAAGATTCTTGCCATGCATATTTGAAAATGCTGTTTTTTGTTTTTGTTTTTTTTTCTGGAGATGTAATAGAACATGAATGAGTTTTCGGGACTCTTTGGTTGGGTAAGTTTCTCCTCATATATGCAGATGGCAGAGTGAATTTCTAATGAAGCAGTGATTTGTTTTTATGACCCAGATAACTGTGTGAGTCATTTATTCAGGTTGGTGGGAGCAGCAAACATTAGTCAGTTTAGTTAATTTCATTTGTAAATCGCAAAACTACAGTACTTTCTACAGATGACTTTTATCTGGTTTTCTAGAATTACCCATTGCCACCGTCTAGAAAAATATTTTCTTGGAAGTCGTTTGGTTATTTGCTTTTTGAAATGGGTAAGACTCAACAGTAATTGAATCCTTAGTTCTACAGGCAAGTCTCAGAGCCTGGGGAATTGAGAGTAACACAAAAGAATTAACTGGAATGTTACTGACTGAGCAGTATTTCGCCCAGTCTTATGTATTTTGTAGATTACATTGTTTTCTTCAGCTTTTTATTTTGAAAATTATTTGGATTTGTTTGGACTGAAATAGTGCTAAATTATTATGGATTTAGGAATTCCTGGCTGTGAACAGTCGAACATGAGCTTGAGTTTCTGTAGCTGTTGTTAGGACATGCATCTTCAGCAGGTGTGATATCGCCCCCAACCGGGGAAAATTGGTCCTTGGGTAAAAAAGTCTTAGTGTCAGTCGTATCAAGCACAGATGTCCGTACAGTGACCAAACACACCTATGGTATGTCTGTAACAAAGATTGAAAGCTGGGCTCAGGGGCGGCCACCTGGTGTAGCAGTCTACTAATGTCTTTCTAAAGCAAGAAAGTCTCTCTAGCTTTCCAAGAAAAAAAAAAATCTTTCTAGCTTTCTGAACTCCAAATGCACTCAGGAGAGTTCCCAGCCATTCAGCCCCACCTCACTGACCACAGCCCGCCCTCCGTATTTCCCTGCCAGATGGTAAGTAGAAACGAATCCGCTTCTGAGCCCAGGTGATGGCGAAAATTGGACTTGTTTCAAGCAAATAAGACTTTTCAAGGCTGATCACCTTTTTTAAGTCCATAAAACTCAGGAGTCCTTTAGATGTGTTGGGCCTCTGGAAGCTTCTCCCCCTGCCCCCAACGCCAGTGTTACTCCACGGATTTTAAAAATGTTTTCATTTTACTTTGAACCGTCACTATATTTGATAGTTACAAGAGGAGATTTGGGATTGTTGGAAAGAAGTCATATTCTTTAGGTTGTTCAGCTCTTTTAAAGAGCTTGCACACCAAGAATTCTTCAGGTGTCCCGGGGACGGTGGGGTTTTAAAATGTTCAAATTTACTGGTAACACATGAACCTAATTAGTGGGCAGCAGAGGAAACTGTTTGAATTTGCAGGTGACAGAAGATATGTCCTTGCAAATGGAAGAGGCAGCACTATATGTAACACCATTAGCAATTTTTTCATATAGATCTGAGTTTCTTGTAAAAAGGGAAGGTATGGGGGCACCTGGGTGGCCCAGTTGGTTAAGCGTCCGACTTTAGCTCAGGTCATGATCTCACGGTCTGTGGGTTCGAGCCCTGCGTTGGGCTCTGTGCTGACATCTAGGAGCCTGGAGCCTGCTTCGGATTTTGTGTCTCCCTCTCTCTCTGCCCCTTCCCCACTCATGTTCTGTCTCTTTCTCTCTCAAAAATAAACATTAAAAATTTTTCTTAAAAAACTGAAGTTACATATATTGTGCTCAAACCCACCCAACCCCTCGCTAAATTAAATGTTTCTGATGTGAAGGAAAGCCACGCCTAGAGTAAACAAGTTTTGGCATAGATGTGACTGGGTAATGTGAGGGATAAGGAGGTGTATCATGTTGGTTATTAGACTTTTCATTTACCCCCTTTTTCTTCAGAGAAAATCTAAGAAGAATATATTTCTTAATGTTAATGCTCTTCTTATTTAAATTAAAATTCAGTACGGAGGGTGCCTGGGTGGCTCAGTAAGTCAAGTGTCTGACTTCGGCTCAGGTCATGATCTCGCATTTCACGAGTTTGAGCCCTGTGTTGGGCTCTGTGCTGACGGCTCAGAGCCTGGGGCCCGCTTCGGATTCTGTGTCTCCTTCTCTCTCTGCCCCTAACCCACTCGCATTCTGTCTCTGTCTCTCTCAAAAACAAACATTAAAAACAATTTTTTAATCAAGTAATAAATAAATAAAAATCCCGATTTGGACTTGTGGATAAACCTTTACTATAGGACCCTAAGAAAAAAAATAACAGTAATGGTGAATGTTGAACAAGTTCCATTATGGAACCCCTTTTAGGAACCAGCTGATAAAGACATTTTGTGGGACGAAAATACAGTATTTGGACGCATGAATGCTTCCATATAGAGCTTGACATAATAAGATCCCGAGCTGCCAGGCACATTGGCTGGAGGTCCTAGAGAAGTAGGGACACAATTGTTTCTGAGGACATTAAAAAAAATTTTTTTTAATGTTTATTCATCTTTGAAAGACAGAGAGCACAAGCAGGGGGAGGGCAGAGAGAGAGGGGGACACAGAATTTGAAGCAGGCTCCAGGCACTGAGCTGTCAGCACAGAGCCCAACGAGGGGCTTGAACCCATGACCTGAGCCAAAGCCAGACACTCAACTGACTGAGCCACCCAGGTGCCCCTGTTTCTGAGGACATTTTTAAGCATAACTCTTCCTACCACTTGGATGTGACTGAGAGGAGATGAAACGAGACATTTCTTTTGTGGCTTCTATGGTTAGTCCAGTTTTTTCTCGCTCTTGCCACTAGTTCTTATAATCTCTACCAAGATACTAGGACATGATAAACAAGACACCTTGAGGCCTCCCCCGCATCAGGAAAGCTTTGAGCAGTTTGTAATATCCCAGTTGGTAAAGGATCTCCCTTGCCTCCTGTTGCAATGTAACTGTGTTTGACAATTCATTTACTTCATTGTGGCAAGCCTACTACATCTGGGCACTGATCTCAGTGCTGGAAATGCAACAGGAAAGAAGACCGTGTTTTGACTCTTGTGAACTTCTGTTCCAAGCGTGGCGGGGAGAGGCAGGCAATAGCAAATCTCTAACATGTCAGGGGTAGTGCCGTGGAGAAAATCAAGCAGGAGGAGAGACAGAGTGATGGGCGGGGGAGACTTCTCTGATTCGATGTCACTTGTGCAGACCCCTGAAGGAAGTCAGGCAAGCAAAGGCAACCATTGGGCACTGACCATGGGGGAGGACAGGGAGGTGGCTTGGGTGTTTGGGTATCAGCCAGGGGACCAGTATGGCTGCAGTAGGGGGAGTGGGGGCCACAGCCACAGGTGTTGTTGAGGTTGGAGAAGTAGCCGGGGCCGATCATAGAGGGTGTGGCTGTGTTCCAATAAAACTTTGTGGACACTGAAATTTGAATTGTAGATCATTTCCATGCATCATGAAATCATCTTTTCATTCGTTTCAACCATTTAAAATTGTAAAAAAGAATTCTTAGTTCACGGGCTATAGTAAAACAGGGTACAGGCTGGATTTGGCCCACAGGTCATAGTCTGTCAACCCTGATCTGTATCATTACATGATTTTATTGTCTGCATAGTCTGTGTTGGTACCTGACATTTTTTTCGGGCTGTTTATTTTGAGAGAGAGAGAGACAGTACAAGCAGGGAGGGGCAGAGAGAGAATCCTAAGCAGGCCCCTTGCCGTCAACACTGAGCCCGATGTCTGGCTCGATCTCATGAACCGTGAGATCACGACCTGAGCCGAAACCAAGCGTCGGACACTTAACCGACTGAGCCCCCCAGGCGGCCCGGTACCTGACATTTTTCGTTTGTTTGCATATACGTTTATTACTTTGTCATCTTCCACTAGAAGGAAAGCTTTTTGAGAACAAGAACTTTTCTTTTTTTCTTTCTCTCTTCCTTTTGTTTTGTTTTGTTTTGTCTTAAGGAGTTGCTTGCGCTCCCTGGTGTTGGCCCCGCACTGCTGCTCCAGCCCCAGCTAGAGTCCCTCTCCCACTATGGCAGCCACTTGGATGCAGAGCACAGGGCGGCCAGCAGGAGGCAGCAGCTCACCGGCCTCTCCAGTCCTGCCTGCGGGGTGCCCTGAGAACAGGAACTTTGCGTGGTCTACTTCAGTGTCCCAGTCACCTAGCACAAAGCCTGTAATAGAGTAGATACCAGAAAAAGTATGGACTGACTGATGGACAAGGCCTGTAGGATCTTGAGATACCTAGGTTATAAATTGTTGCATGAAGCAGTCTCCAACATCTGCTCTCACTGTGGCTTGTCTGATTTCAGTTTTTTACAATCTGAAGCGTGTTTGTTTGTTTGTTTGTTTGTTTGTTTGTTTTTGGTAGTCTCTTTGCCCAACATGGGGCTTAAACTCACGGCCCTGAGATTAAGAGTTGCCAGGAGTGCCTGGGTGGCTCAGTTAGTTGAGCGTCCGAGTCTTGATCTTGGTTCAGGTCATGATCTTGCGGTTTGTGAGATTGAGCCCCATGTCGGGCTCTGCACTGATAGCTCAGAGCCTACTTGGGATTCTCTGTCTTCCTCTCTCTGTCCCTCTCCTGTTCACTCACTTGCTCCGTCTCTCTCCCTCTCAAAATAAATAAATAAACTAAAAAAAGGTTGCATGCTGGGGAGCCGGGGTGGCTCGGTTGGTTAAGCGTCCAACTTCAGGTCATGATCTCACCGTTCGTGGGTTTGAGCCCAGTGTCAGTGTAGAGCCTGCTTGGGATTATGTCTCTCTCCCTCTCTCTCTGCCCCTCCCCTGCTCGTGCTCTCTGTCTGCCCCTCCCCTGCTTGTGCTTGCTCGTGCTCTCTCAAATAAAAAGTAAACTTAAAAAAAAAGTCACGAGCTCTACTGATTGAGCCAGCCAGGCGTCCCCTGAAGCATTTTTGATAAGACAGCATATTCACCCTGTGCTGTTTTCCTCGGGGTGAGAGAGGGTTCACGTGTTGCTAGGAAAGAATCCTGCAGTGTCCTTTTAGCCACAAGCCCTTCTATAAGGTGCTCACTCTTAGGAGCCAGTTACAGAAGACGTCACCTCCGCCCATATTCTAGCCTGCTGGTCACAGAAAGGGAGATGGGCAAAGCAGTGTGGGGCCACATGGGTAAAACATGGACGCCGTGATGATTTCTTTCATCTTTGAGATCCCTGAGAAGTGCTGTCTGTGTTTTCATCTGGTGATTTGTGGTTTGTGAACACGTGCTAGATTATGGCAAAGTACTCCGGTCAGATACTTTTCAGTCAGCCTAGGCCATGCTGTGCTGCAGTAACAAGCAACCCCCAGATTTTGGTGGCTCATAAACAACTGAGACTTACTTATGGCTCATACCACACGGCCGTCCCAGCTAGTTCAGGGTCAGCTCCACTTCGGGATGAAGCTGGCTGAGCATCCACATCTTGAATGTCATTAATCACTGAGACAGGGCCAGAGAGCCCCGGAGAGTCTTGTCCTGGCAATTAAATGCTCTGGCCAGGAAGTGACCTGTTACCGCTTCTGGTCACAGCCCCCTGACCCACTGTTCCATCCAACCACAGGGGAGCAGGAGATGCCATCCTTCCATGTGCTCGGCAGATAGAAAGCTGGAAATATTTGGCGAAGGGTATTAATGACTAACATACCTGTGATTGCTTCTCAATGTTTCTGAACTTATCTGTGAGGTGGGAGACAACCATGGTTGGATACTGGCGTAGAATCGGGGAAGGAAGACCCTTAAGTTTATTTCTGCTGTTCAGGAGTAGGCTCCTTTTCCCTGGAAAAAGGAAGGCTATCCATGCAGCTCAGTAGATATTTGTGGAATGTCTGCCACATGCCAGGCACATGAGTGGAAATGACATTTTTATAAAATAAAGATGTCTTAGTTATTTTCATGTCTTACCAACAGCCAAGAGGTTCATTTTGGCCTGTGGGAAGGATCATTTTAACACCTGGAGCTTTAATAATGTAAATTTTCATGAGTCATTTTTTTTGGTCATTCGTTGTTACTTAAATAACTATAACAATCACGTGTTGGAGAAAAGTACTGCTTTCCTGAAATCTAGGTTTGGCCAAAGTTGATTCTGGAGAGAGATCATGACATTTGTGGAATATTGCCAGGGCGAATATTTTGTTGTTGCTTATGGTTCCATTCTGGAGAGAGTTAAGAAGGGTGTAATTTTGACTGAATGAATGCCCTGAATTCTTTCTAAATTAAGATCTCCTCAAAAAGAACAGAGTGGGATGAAAAAGTAAAAGCAGCCTTTGCCATGGTGTGCTTGGTTCACAATTACAACATCACCGCAAGACTGGGGATCCTTGGGCATCTTAGTGCAGAGGATATTGGCGAGGAAGAGAAGGAGAGCCATGGAATGTTGATATGGGACCGCTGCATCTTTGGAAGAAAGGAAAAGGGGGCATACCGGGCTGACTGCCAGCAGTACGGTGGAGCCGCCTGGCCAAAAGGACACGAGGTTTTGCATAAAGATCTTGTGCTCGTCCGATGCATCGTGTCACACTTAGGCTGAAATAGGGCTCTAGCAGTTAATTGTCACTGCCATAATGCTGTGTAACAGACCAAATTTCGCTCTGTGTAACAGACCGAATTACTGGCTTCAAATGTCAGTAACCTCTTCTCACTCATGTTGCTGTGGGTCAGCTGGGAGTCACAATCAAGGCTCAAGCCATCGGTTGAATATGGGTCTGCCCCACATGCCTCTCATCCTCCTTGGATCAGCGGGTTAGCAGAAGCAGATAGTTGTAATGGCAGAAATGTAGCAGTGTGCCCTCCTGAGTACATTTCAGTACTCTGTGTCATGTCTTGTAATATCCCATTGGCCAAACTAAGTCTCATGGCCCAATATCAATAGGACTTAGAAAGGTATTCCCCCCTTTTGGGGGGCAGCTGTGCAATTGTTTTTAGCCAATGACCTAATTACCATGAAGGCTTTGAGTTGTTTCCTCATGCACTGGGCCCTTGAGCTTTGAGATCAGTGATAAAGAAACTATAACAGGAATATATACTCTTGGGATTATTCAGAGCACCCTTTGAGCTTTGCCATCTAAGCCCATCCCACACGCATCTGCCTCACGTTTCCTCATCACAGATGTATCAGATGGGAGCAGAGGCATTTGATTAGAGCGTGGATTTAAAACATACAAAGGGGGCATAAACATCTCCCCAAATGCTAAACCACTTGGCTGGGGAGAAAACCACCAACAGTAGTCATCACATTGGAGGATGTGGAGGTCCCAGGCATCTTAGCCCTCCAGTATCCCCTTAAAATACCCAAATGGCTATGTACACACACAGAAATGCATGCGCTCATGTGCGTGCACGTGAGCGCACACGCACACACGATTTCCTTGCATTTGCAATTCCTTTCCTTAGTCAAGTTTAATTAAACACCCTAGGTTTCTCATATGTATGCATTTCAATACAGAACTGTGTAAGCGAGAGAGCCACCGGGAGCATGAGGCCCCCAGATGGCCAGGTTCCTCGATTTCAGAGAAGCAGGACCAGGCCCTTGGCTGGCTCCCTCTGAGAAACCCCACAGTAATTACTAGCAAGCATGCATTCTCCTCCCTGCCCTCAGTTGATGTGCCCTATTCTAGTAGGTACCATCTGTTCCGGGTAAGGCCAGACCATCATAACAGAATGCAAAGGGTTAAGAAGTGGGTTGTTTCTCATCTGTCTATAAAGACATATGTAAAGCCTGAACAGATTACTTTGAAATTGGCCTTTCATCTGAAAATACCTTCAAGAAGTGTTAGGAAGAAGAAGGAGAAGGAGAAGAAGGAGAGGAAGGGGGAGGAGGAGGAGGAGGAGGAGAAGTTTGTCCTTGATTTACCCTGGAAAGGTTTTTCTCTTTTAAATTTTTATTTACTATGATTGAAGTTTCCCAGTCTTGTTCTTTTCAAACTCCCCTCTCTGGTTACTCAGGGAAATCAAAGCCATAAAACACAGACCCCTGCACTGCAGCACAGGACCTGATGCCCCACCCCTGAGAAAAGAAAGAAAAGAAGTTAACTTTACTGAGTGCTGACTCCATGCCTGACCCTTTCCCACATATGACCTCGTGTGATCTCCACATCAGCTCTCTGAGTTGAGCACGATTAGCCTTGCCATCTATAAACGAGGAAGCCAAGCCTTAGAGAAGGAATAATTGACCCTCAGTCAAATAGCTAAAAAGGAGCAGTGCCTTGATTCAAAGGCAGCCTACTTTATTTTTTGAAGTATTTTTCCCTTTTGGTGTGCTGTTCTATGAATTTTAACACATGTATAGATTTGTGTAACCACCACCATACTCGGGATAGGGAAACATTCATTTAGCCTATCCTTTTATAGTCATACCCTCCCCCCAACCTCTGATCTTTTCTCCATGACTATCATTTTGGTTTTTTGAGAACATCATAAATGGAGTCCTCCAGTAACTAACCTTCTGAGATTGGCTTCTTCCACTGCTGATGCCCTACAGATCCATCCAAGGTGCTGCAAGGACCAGATCATTGTGTTTTCTTGCTAAGTGGTATTTCACAGGATGGATGGAACCGTTTGTTTAACCACTCACCCATTGAAAGACTTATGGGTTCTTTCCAGTTTGGGGATTCTTTTTTTTTTTTTAACTTTTAAAAATATTTATTTTTGAGAGACAGAGACAGAGCACCAGTGGGGGAGGAACAGAGAGAGAGAGGGAGACACAGAATCTGAAACAGGCTCCAGGCTCTGAGCTGTCAGCACAGAGCCGACACGGGGCTCGAACTCACCAACCATGAGATCACAACCTGACCTGAAATCGGGACATTCAACCGACTGAGCCACCCAGGCGCCCCTCTAGCTTGGGGACTGCTATGAAGAAAGCTATTATAAACATTAGTGTAAAGAGTTGTATGTGAACCCTAAGTCCTCCTTTATCAAGAGCAAATTCCCAGGAGTGTGACTGCTCAATCATATGGTGAGTGTATGTTGAACTTTGTCAGAAATGGCCAACACGTTTTCCAGAGTGCTCTCCCATTCAAAACCGGTCTCGAACAATTCACATCCATGTGGTCCCCTCTCCAGTTAGCTGTGGTCTATGATGTCAGGCAAAGCTTCCTGTCAGGGGATGTTATTTTCACTTGGGAGCTACGGGAAGCAGAGTCGGAAAACTTCATTTGGACTCAGCAGTCTAACATGGCCTGGGTAGATTCCTTGACACATGAGAGAGCGAGAACAGGGATTGAGGGGGCAGGGGAAACAATATTTGTGGAGGACAGCTGGGAATATGACTGTGCAACACAGAACCCAAACTAGGAAAATTCTGGGGGTTTTGGCTAAGCCTTAAACGTTTCGTTAGAGATGAAATGCAAAATGCTCTCGCAGCAAAACAGAAGTTCCTAAGAGGTGGAGGGAGCACAGAATTATTTGCATTGCAACCTGACCCACTTCCCCAAACCTCCTGCAGAGGGAAGGTGCTGACTACTGTGATGCCTCTGAACTCCAGTTCTATTACTGTGGCCCCAGGCAACACTTGTAAATCCCTAAGCAAAGTCTTGTGAAATGTGGTCTCTGCATAGCTCACCCAGAAGCTTCTGGATTTTCCCAAGGTATAAATCCTATTCACTCCACCTCCTTATTACCACACTTCCTGAACACATTGCCAACATGGTGGACAAAATAGCATCAACAGTTTTTAAAAGGCTGGGAATCGTAGACTCAACTCTGTCAAGAGGTCCAGAGAGGAATTTTGCAGAGCTGGTCTGTTTCCATATCTAGAACAGGATTCTTAATAGCATGGGACTGGATGGCCTAAGAAAAGCTTTTCATGGCTCTTTGAGGCAAGCAGTCAAGGGCTCCACTCCGAAATTCCTCACTGAACGTCTGAGAGCTCGGAGCCAGGATCTGAGCCTGGCTGTGGACCCCAAGCCGTATTCCTCCTACCTAGGCATCCATGTTTATACTCCTCATTGATATTTTCTTTCAAATACTTTTATGGACCACCTTGTGAAAAGATTGCAATGTACACCTCCCTGTTGAATTCCAGTAAGTTAAAGCACTACCTATTATTTTTTATTCTGTTTTGAGAAATGGGTTGTTTTGAGTCCTTGGGAATTTGACAAGCAATTTACTATGTCATTTAGGATGGTCTCAGGCAGGAAAGGCAGCTGACGGCACGCTCTTTTGTCTGGAAAGGGTTATCATTGGTCTTCAATCTTGAAAAAGTCATACAGGTTGGGGGCTGGTAGTCAGTCAGATGACTTAAGAAAGGCTTTGGAAATCCAGTTAATCAAGATACTTACGCAAATACTTTGAGTCCAAGGTGTAACCCAGAAGAGCTTAAAGAGTAGGATTATTTCTCAGCGTGCATCTACCATTTATTCCCTACTGCATGGACTTGTACTTACTTACCTCAGGCACTAACCAGAGTCCTTGGACTTAAACCAGCATGCACCATCCTCCAAATGAGTGGTTCTCATTAAAATCACTTGGGAAGATTTTTAAAATAAATTTTATTTTGAACTACTCGGAGATTTACAGAAAAGTTTCAACGATAGTAAAGAGAGTTCCTAGGTACTCCCACCCAGCTTCCCCTAAGACTAGCAAACACTCAGGAAGTTTTCTTTAAAAAAATTCCTGATGGCAAAGCTGCGGCCCAGACCCATAAAATGAGAATCTCTGAGGATGGGATCCCAAAGCATCAGTATTTCTTTGAAGCTTCTTCCCAGGTAGGTTCAAGGCGAAGCCGAGGTTGAGAACCTCTGTTCCCAACCCTTACTTCTCCAAGTGTGGTCAGCCAACCAACAGTATCGCCATCACCCGGGAGCTTGTTAGAAATGCAGCATCCTAGGGGCTCCTGGGTGGCTCAGTCAGTTAAGCGTCTGACTTCGGCTCAGGTCATGATCTCACGGGTTGTGAACTTGGGCCCCACATGAGGCTCTCCACATTCAGCGCAGAGCCTCCTTCCTGCTTTGGATCCTGTCTCCCTCTCTCTCTGCCCCTCCCCCGCTCATGTGTGTGCTCTCTCTCAAAAATAAACAAACATTAAAAAAGCCTCCTAAGGGGGCGCCTGGGTGGCGCAGTCGGTTAAGCGTCCGACTTCAGCCAGGTCACTATCTCGCGGTCCGTGAGTTCGAGCCCCGCGTCGGGCTCTGGGCTGATGGCTCAGAGCCTGGAGCCTGTTTCCGATTCTGTGTCTCCCTCTCTCTCTGCCCCTCCCCCGTTCATGCTCTGTCTCTCTCTGTCCCAAAAATAAATAAACGTTGAAAAAAAAATTTAAAAAAAAAAAAAGCCTCCTAGGGGGGCGCCTGGGTGGCGCAGTCGGTTAAGCGTCCGACTTCAGCCAGGTCACGATCTCGCGGTCCGTGAGTTCGAGCCCTGCGTCAGGCTCTGGGCTGATGGCTTGGAGCCTGGAGCCTGTTTCCGATTCTGTGTCTCCCTCTCTCTCTGCCCCTCCCCCGTTCATGCTCTGTCTCCCTCTGTCCCAAAAATAAATAAACGTTGAAAAAAAAAATTAAAAAATAAAAAAAATTTTAAAAAAAGCCTCCTAGGTTTCACCCCAAACCTCCTGCATCAGAATCTGCATTCTAACCAGAGGGCCCGGTGATTCATGCACACATTGTTTTGAGAAGCACTACTGTATACAAAACATTAAACAGACCACACAAGCCTAGGCCGAATCGCTATTTGTCAAAGGCATGTGTGTATTTATTACTCGTAAATCTCCTCATCAGATATGTGCTAAGTGCTTATTATGTAAAAAGGATGAAGCAGACATGTTCTACCCTCAAAGAGATCACATTCTCGTAAGGGAAATGCAATGTGTTCCTAAATGATATCGTCTAACTTAGGCACATCATAGCTTGATCGAACAAGCGGCACTGGCTTTGGACTTGCAGAGAGGACACCCGGAGGAAGACACTTATAGGTGAGGTAGTTTGAACAAGTGAACAATCTCTGGGTTAGATTTTCTATAGCGTGCAATGAATCATTTTTTTCCACTTATTTAATACCTTTGTATGTAGCTCTTACCATTGCTATATAAATAAGACCCATTATCACTGCTGCCCTTACAACCCGGTGAGGAAGACCAACACTAAGCAAGTAAGGACACAAATGATTCATTAGTGTCAGTGGTGGTAGGTGCTGGGAAGGAGAAAAATGGGGTGCTGTGAATCCATGCGACCTAGGGACGGGACCCAGGCAGGGGTGGGAGCTGTGGGGGAGCCTCTTTTCCCTGAGTAGGTAACATCTGGCCAAGAAGGGTTCCAGGGAGGGAGGGCGCCAAGCAGAGGGGGCGGCATGGACCACGGCGAGAGCAAGAACAAAAGAGCAAACCCGCGGAATGGATGCTTACTAATACTCGGCTCTCTGGTGTTTCCCACTGCCTCCTGAACTGGTACAAGTAGCCTGGCCTTCGAGCTTCCAGTCCTTCCTCTTTTTGGTTTTAAATAATTATAGCGATACACAATCTACATACCATAAAAGTTACCCATGCACCTGTTTTAAGTCATTTGATGATTTTTAGCAACTTACTGAGTTGAGCAGCCATCATCTACGTAAGATCCCTTGTGCCCCCTTTTACAGTTAACCCTCGTTTCCATCCCAGCCCCAGGTGGCCAGTCATCTACTTTCTGTCTCTTGGGAACGACCTAGGAGTGCGATGGGTTGGTCATATGGTAAATTTATGTTTAACTTTTTAAAGAACTGCTGAATCCTATCAACAGTGTAAGAGGGTTCCCACTGCTCTGCCTCTCCAACAACACTTGGTGTATTGTCAGTCTTTTTGACTGTAGCCATCCACATGGATGTGACGTGGTACCTCATTGTACCAACCTCTCCCTCATCTTATGTGCCAGTCTTCCCACTCTTAAACTTGGCTCTGTGCCCACGGTGGCCCTCCCACTGATCTTTGCACTGTGGCTCCTTGATATCCCCCAATCATGCCTTTGTTTACTCTTTGAGTATGTTCCTTGACTAGATATTTTTGAGGAGGAGAGGGGACAGAGATTTAGAATTTAACTTAGTAGGCGTCCACGAGGCCTTTGATTTCCCCTCAACGTGGACTCTTCCAAGTTCCTCCTACAAACCCAGCCGCCATACTTTTCCGAACATCTTGCCTGCCATTTCAGTCACCCTTGGCCCAGGTTACTGACCGAGCCCGAGCTGTGGAGATGCTCATGCTTCCTCATGGGAGAGTGCCATGTGAACTTGGGGGTTAACAAGAGGAGAAATGGCTACCCTTCCTATTGTAGTGCAGAAAACAGTGTACATTCAAATAAGAGTAAAATCTTGTTACAAAGACTTTAAGTCTCACATCTTCAAAACTGGCTTGTGGTGGCCAGGACATCAGAGAATGATTTGTTATCTAGGAGTGAAATTGCTAATAGTATTGGATTAATTATCACACACACAAAAAGGTGCTACTGTAACAAAAAGCAGAGATCTGGTAACCCTGCTTCACTTCCTTCCTCTTGCTGAGTACTTTCTAATTATTTTAGTTTTGATTAGGGGTTCCACTAGAAAAGAGGGAAAAATCATGATTAACGTACTTGACAAATGTTTGGTACTTAAAACCATTGAAACCAATGGCTTATATATACATTTGGGATTATATTCACACCTTGTGATTTTAATTTTTGTCTTACCCAAGCAGATAACAACGTTAATTACACAAAAATCAACTAGTGCAGAAAGTCTATTGGAAACCAACAGCCAGCCAGCCATTTTTGACCCTTTGTAGACATATCCCCCGATGAATTGTCAGGTGTCTGCTTACGTTGAGTTGTATTTATGTATAGTATTTCCGCTTGCAATAGCAAAATGACTGTCTGCAATATCTCAGCTATTTCAAACTAGATTTTAAATTATGAGGCTTGAAGTATGCTTAAATAACTCTGAGTACTTGAGTAAACACTGCATGTTTTATGATGAGGCAAGTCCTATGAGCCGTTTCAGTGCCTTTAATTCAATCCAGAGATTTGATATTTTCTCCTGAGTTCTCAGTTGGATAGTTTAAAAACATTTCTGAGATTGAATTGAAATCTGTAAGAACTGTGAAAACGTACATCTTTCTATGTTCATGGATGGTATTGAATGAAACTTGCCTCAATAAATAAAAATTCTTTCAATATAGTACAATTTTTAAAACCTATAAAAAGCTATTGGATTGGTTTCATTATTTTCATGCGGAAGCAATGATGTAACAAAATGTATTTCAGAGATTAAACTGTGAAGAGGCGATGAATAATCAGGAAATGGGAGGCCATTGACAAATGGGCCCTGATGGAGAATCAATGAATTTCAGAGTTGCTTCAAGACATGAGCAATTATTCAGTTTCATCCCCAGATTTCCTAGATGAAGAGGCTGTGGCGTGCTGCTTAAATTTGATGCCGGTTCCACAAACCCTATCTTTGTTCTTCAAGCTTCCTCTTCCCCTCACTCCCAGAAAATTGCCCTGATTTAAATTTCACAGACAAGTGAGAAATCCTAGATCCCAGGCAGTCTCGCTGTGCATAACCCCATGTCATTCTCTATGAGCCTATTTCAGAAGGGGACCCTCTCATCCATTCATCCATTTATCTCTGCAACTTAGGTCAAACCAGCACCTCTGCTTTCTCTCTCCTGCATGTGTGTTCGGTGTCTTCCTCTCTGTTGCCTCTTTTCCTGAAGCTTATAAACATGTTCAAGATTCTCCCCTTTTGTTAAACACACACACGTTCATATCTAAACTTCTGAGCAAGATGACCTTCCCAATTCATGGTTTGAGGTCTTTTATACTCCATAGCAACTATAGGTAAAATATAAAATTGATCAAACGATCATAAACATCGACAGATGACAAACATGTGCAGAAATGGTACCAAAACGTGAAGCTGAAAAGATCAACACATCGTACACCTTAAACTTACACCATGCCGTGTGTCAGTTGTATCTCAGTCCAAATAAACTTTTAAAAAACATGAAGCCGAAGCTGCCAAACTGATGCACTCTGGGTCTGGAAGGTGGAGGCCACCAAGAATTCAACCTCAGTGGGTAATGGGTTCCGTGAGTGCGCTCCATCAGTTCCATGGAAGCGGAAGGAAGTTACTGCTCTTTGCTGCCTGGAGCCGTGTCTTCTATGAAACTGCTTAACTAGGGGCAACAGAAGCAGATACTTCCTTGCGACCAGGACTTGAACCAGGCTGATCCCTGAGTCATAAATAGTCAATAAGATTCTGGATTCAGGGCCCTGGGAGTCAGGGGTTGCAACCACAGAACTTCTAAATGAAGAAAGGATAGGGAGAAAAAAAAATGAACTCCCAATGAAGATGAAACTACTAAACAAAATTCCAAATCACAGAGGTAATTATTGCTAAGAAAGCCAATAAAATTAATAATCAGGATATAAATCATATATATGAAGTTAAAATAAGACAATTTGAAGAAATAAGTGTATTTAGGAATGAGATAAAGAGATTAAAGGAATGATATTCATAAAATGACAAATTCGAAGAAACATACAGAAATAAAAAGGAAGGAGAACGAAGTGGAAATATTTGAAATTAGGAATGTGGTGATTGAAATTAAAAACTTACTAGACTCACAATTGGAGAAGTGGTGATTGGGAAGATGAACCAATTAATTTCACACATTGAAGAGAGATGAAGGGAGGAAAAAAATAGATAAATATGAAAGTACACTTAAGAGACATGTACGATCATTAAAGCGCTCCACTATATGTCTGGTAGATATTTCAAAACTAGAATTGAAACAACACATGGAATAATGAAAAATATAATGCCTGAAAAGATAAAGAATTGAAATTTGAAAGGACGTTGGCCTCAAGATTGAATCTGCTGTGAAGGTCTCTTTTGCAACTTCTCAACCCTGCCATTATGGACAATATGTAAAAAGAATGGGCATGGTTGTGTGCCAATAAAACTTTATTCATAAAACAGGCAGGGAGCAGGCTGAATTAGGCCAGGGAACTGTAGTTTGACAGTCCCTGATGTAGAGTAGGAATCAGTGTTTATATTTTCATATATATCCCTCCAGGTAGTATATATATAATATGTGTGTGTGTGTGTGTGTGTATATATATATATATATATATATATAAATAAATAAAATTTTACATGTATGATTAATTAACAATGATTGTTTATGTATACATACATACACGAAGGACATTATACACAAATTATTTTATTTTTTTAATGTTTATTTTGAGAGCGCACACAAAGTGGGGGATGGGCAGGCAAAGAGAGAAGGAGACAGAATCCCAAGCAGAGCCCGACACAGGGCTCTATCCCACAAACCTCGAGATCATGACCTGAGCCAAAATCAAGAGTCGGTTGCTTAACTGACTGAGCCACCCGGGCGCCCTCACGCACAAACAATTTTAAAATATATAAAAACTGAATCATACATGACTTGACCACACTTGCTCTTCTGAGCACCCCGCTTTTGGACAACACTCTGTACCTACCATCATATCTAAAAACAAAAAGTCCTCCTAAAACTTTGATTATTGATGCAGATTTTAACTAAAGTTTTTCAGGCGCAGTGGAGGAGGGTGTACATCACACCACTCGACTCAAGGCTTCCTGAAGGTTCCATTTGCTCAGCTCTCCTTCCCCACCGTTCCTTCCCCTGTAGCAGGCAGCCGACACCCATCTCTCTGTCCTCCCTCCTCAGCACCACCCTGCAGCTGTCCTGGTCCCTTGGCTCCCCCCTCACCCAGCTCGAAAAATCCCCTCGGCCCGCATATCCCAGCTGCCCAGGAAAACAAAGATCCAGTAAGCGCAGGCTCAGCAGGTGAAAATCTGGGTCCCTGACAATAGACAGACTGCTGTATCGTTTCTCCAGCACATCCCAGGGAGGAGCTCAATTCATTCTGTCCCAATGTACGTCTACATCACTGGTTTTGATGACCACATGGTATTTCATTGTATGTATGTATCATATTTGTATAACCAAGCCCCTTATTTTGAGCAATTTACCGTATTGGTGGAGTCTCACACATCCATGCGTTGTATCAGCCAATACGGTCCGTGTAGTTGGGCAGAAAGCAAATTTTCAACATAAACTTTGGAAGTGTATTTTATCAGAAAAAAAAAAGATGCCTTCGAAATAGTGAACGGGAATAGTGAAAGGCTCAGAGGGTTAGAAGTTAGAAAATTCAGGTTATCAAGGTCTTAAAACTTTTCTTTCCTGTGGGACTATAGGCAGGGTCCCCAGGACTTTGTGGGCCAGCTTCTCAGATAACAGAGATGAAAGCAATGGTCATCGGCTCCTGTCACAAAAACAGTGTGATTTTAAAATCCTTACTAGTTTCCGGTGGCTGTTGTACCAAACTACTGCAAAATTGGTGGCTTAAAACAATAGAACTCTATTCTCTCAGCGTTCTGGAATCCAGAAACGTGAAATGAAGGTGTAAGCGGGGCTGTGCTCCTTCCAAAGACTCTCGGAGAGAATCTTTCCTTGCCTCGTCCAGCTCTTGGCGGCCCCAGGCCATTCCTGGTTTGTGGCTGCATTACTTTAACTTTTGCCTCCGCCTTCACAAAACCTCATCTGTGTCCATGTCTTTCCCTCGCTCTTAAGAGAACGCTTGTCTTTGTATTTGGGTCCACCTGGATAATCCAGGATGATCTCATCTCATGATCAGTAATTACCTCTGCAAAGATCCTTGGCCCCAGTAAAGTCACGCTCCCAGGTTCTGGGATATAGCATTTCGAAGTCCACCATTCCGGCCACTATGGTACTGTTTTTAAATGTCCCGAGAAACCAGGGGAATCATTTTTTTGATTCAATCATCAATGAGCAGCATGTGAATCAAAAATACTCGCTAGTAGTTTTCCTAGGTACCGGTGTACATTTGAACGATCTCTCTAATTTCTTTTCAGCTCCATTTACATCTTTAAGGGTCGGCAATGTGGGCCGTCAGAACACACTAAAACTTTAGTAACTGGCTTTGAAACCAGTATTTTTGTCTGTTGACAGCGGGCGTCTCGGTCAACCTTAGAACGGTCTGAACAGCAGATCAGGGCAGCCTCCGGTTTGGAGGAGCTGCTGCGAATCACACACTTCGAGGACTGGAAGCTGTGGAGATGCCGACTGAAGCTCCCGAGTTTGACCGGCACAGACTCCCGCTCGGCTTCCCATCGGGCCACCAGGTTTGCGGCCACTTTCTACGACCTTGAAACCCTAAAAGGTAGGCGCGCGCACGTACGCACGTGTGGCCAGAAGCCAGTTCTGCAGTGTGTCAGATACTAACACGTGCACCAGCTTCTTCCAAGGGTCTGAGGAGGGCCGGCGCGGGTCCGGGAGAAGAAACGGGGTGCCTGATTTCATAGCCTCGGCGTTAGTAGAGAACCCTTGTTTCCTACGTTGATTCTGCAGAGAAATATATGCAACATGATTTTGAGATCAAAAACCGATGCAAGAGAACACTTTAAAATTCGCAACTATATTTTAACTCAGAGATGCCAGGGCAAAACAAACCTAGAAAGACCATTCTTCATAGAGAAAAAATCACATCTGCATTGACTAAAGATGAGGAAATTAGGTTTCACTTCTTTTATGTCTTCAAAATTCTGGGAATTTTTTTTTTTTTTTTTTTTTTTTTTTTTTTTTTTTTTTTTTTTTTTTAGCAAACATGAAAAGTACAAGTTGGAAGCTGAGTTGTCATAATGCATATCAGTATTACTAGATGACAGAGGTGGAGAATCCTCTCAACAAAAGAATCCAAACTCCAGACTAGGAACTAACCTAATTTGAAATAAAGGGGGTGATTGTTCCCTAGTAAGATATGAAGGTTCTTTTTAAGAAAACCATTGTCTGTATAGGTACTGTGCCATAATGAATGAAGCTTGCCAAACACTGTCACGGGGCCTCTGGTTAGGCATTGGACTTTTTGGATAACGTAGCAAAACAACACAAGAAGCCACTGGGGCATTGTTGATCTAGCATTTTAGATTTGATGAACCTAGGATTACCTAGTGATGGGTTACATCTATCACAGAATTCAAATTAACCACCAGGCCAAAATTATTCTTTTCTCTTTTTCTAGAATTATCTTTCTTTGTTTCCATATGTAAAAAGACGATGAGGTGGCACAGGCCGCTGTTGTCAGCTGTGGGGAAGGCCGTGTGTCGGGGGATAAATCTCTTGGCAGCGCTGGGGGCACGGGTGCGAAGAGGGTTCTTTGTGCTCTTGTGTATGACCGTGTGTCTGAGTTGAGACAGTTGGAACCCTGGCCTAGAACCCACTTAAGCCAGAGGTTTGAAGCTCTACTTGTTTCTATGTGGCCAATTAGCATGGACTTCATGGAAACAGAGGGATCCGACCTCACCTGAAGATCCAAGGCCTTAGCCAGATTACCTGTCTGAAGGCCTGGGGTGAACCTGGAGATACTCCGTGAAAGTGGAGGGAGACAAGCATTTACCATACAACCAAGACTAGGTGATAAAAAAAAAAAGTCAGTTACATTGACAGTTTTTTTTTAATAATGTTTTTATTTATTTTTCAGAGAGTGCAAGCAAGGGAGGAACAGAGAGATGGGGGGGAGGGAACAGAGGATCTGAAGAGGGCTCTGTGCTGATAGCAGAGAGCCCAACGCGGGCGGGGCTTGAACTCACAAACCGTGAGATCACCATGACCGGAGCCGAAGTTGGACCCTTAACCGACTGAGCCACCCAGGCGTCTTGACGTTTTCTGAGGCGGAAACCATAAAACAAAACAAAACAAAACAAAAACAAAAACAAAAACAAACACAAAACAACTGTATTTTAAAAAACATAAAAATATGGAATTTGCCAACTCTAAAATGTCTCTTATATGGGAATCATCAGAAGTTGTTTGCTCAGTTAGAAGCAGTAAATGATCAAATTGAGGTGTTACACCACTTCTCATTTGTTATCAACTCTTCCTCACAGATTTGGGGGTCATTCCCTGAGGCACAGCAGTCCTGCTTGGCAGGACTTTGCTAGGAAAGAATAGTAAACTTATGAAGCTTTTAAGCAGTGGCATTACTCATAGTTCCACACAATTTTGATTAAAATCTCGTACCACTCCAACTTTCAAAACTTAGTCTTACAAAAAGCAGATGGAAAGCAACATTTAAGTAGAATTTTAAACAAAGCATATTCTTGCAAGTCAACTACTTGCTTTTCCCAGGACTCATGATTAATAATAGTGACTTAAACAATACTCATATTAAGACCAAATTTGGTAATTTCTCTCTCATGGTTATAGCCTTTAGGCTCTTTATATAAACATTCATAATCAGAAATTAAAAGGGTCTTGGGTTGAAAGATTTTATTATGAAAAAACAAAGTTAAGGCAGATTGCATAGCATATGCAAGGTTTCTCAGGTGGCCAAACATCTTGTTTTTGTGACTGACTGAAGAAGCCACGTATGAGGAATATTAAGATTAAGGGGAGGGGGGAGGAATAAAGATATGGAAAAGGTGTTTTGAAGGAATAATTCAGAGACTAGGGTCAGATCTCCAACAATAATGTTATATCTGTACACTTCGAGCAGTTGTTTGTCCCTTCTGGCAGAAACATGTTCGCATCTATGGGAATCCAGAATGACGTGGAGAAAGACCCACATAAACTTTGGAAGATGGGGTAAAAAGGGAGGAGAGTTTATCTATTGCTGTGTAACACATTACCCCCAAACTTAGCTGCTTAAACATATTTTATCTCACAGTTTCTGTGGATCAGAAATACAGACATGGCCTAGCTGGGTGTCTCTCCTTCAGGATCTCTCCAGAGGCTGCAGTCTAGGTGTCATCTTGGGCTGTGGGCAGCATCTCAAGGTTTAATTGGGGCAGGATGTGCTTCCAAGTTCACTCAGAGATTGTTGGTAGGACTCAGTTCCTCACAAACTGCTGAACTGAGGGTCCCTGCTCCTCACTGGCTGTTGGCCAGAGTCTGCCCTCAGTTCCTTGCCATGTGGACCTTTCCAACATGGTGGTTTGCTTCATCAGAGCCTACAAGTTGAAAAGGCAAAAGAGAGAGGGTGCCAGCAAGAGCCAGAGACTGCTTGCAAGACAGAAGTCACAGTCTTTTTAAACCTAATCATGGCAGTGAGATTCCCATCACTTTTGCTGTATTCTCTTCATAAGAATCAAGTCCCTGGGCCCAGCCCCCACAGAGGAGGGGATTGTAAAAGGGCGTGAACATCAGGAGGTGGGCCTCACCGGGGGTCGTTTTAGAAGCTTCCTACCACAGGAGGGTGTTCACCACCACCTCCAACACATACTAAACTCTACAGTTGTATGGCAAGCTCAAGGAAAGTCTTTAAAGTTGTCTTTATCCTAAAATTGAGTCATTTCCCCAAAACACCCATGGAAAGGCTGTACAAGTGTAAGTATCAAAGTGTCAGAGTCTATTTTTTTTTTAATTTTGCCTTTTATTTTCTTTCAATGCATGAAGTTCATTGTCAAATTGGTTTCCATACAACACCCAGTGCTCATCCCAAAAGGTGCCCTCCTCAATACCCCTCACCCACCCTCCCCTCCCTCCCACCCCCCATCAACCCTCAGTTTGTTCTCAGTTTTTTAAAAGTCTCTTATGCTTTGGCTGTCTTCCACTCTAACCTCTTTTTTTTTTCCTTCCCCTCCGCCATGGGTTTCTGTTAAGTTTCTCAGGATCCACATAAGAGTGAAAACATATGGTATCTGTCTTTCTCTGTATGGCTTATTTCACTTAGCATAACACTCTCCAGTTCCATCCGTGTTGCTACAAAGGGCCATATTTCATTCTTTCTCATTGCCAAGTAGTATTCCATTGTGTATATACACCACAATTTCTTTATCCATTCATCAGTTGATGGACATTTCGGCTCTTTCCATAATTTGGCTATTGTTGAGAGTGCTGCTATAAACATTGGGGTACAAGTGCCCCTATGCATCAGCACTCCTGTATCCCTTGGGTAAATTCCTAGCAGTGCTATTGCTGGGTCATAGGGTAGGTCTATTTTTAATTTTCTGAGGAACCTCCACACTGTTTTCCAGAGTGGCTGCACCAGTTTGCATTCCCACCAACAGTGCAAGAGGGTTCCCGTTTCTCCACATCCTCTCCAGCATCTATAGTCTCCTGATTTGTTCATTTTGGCCACTCTGACTGGTGTGAGGTGATATCTGAGTGTGGTTTTGATTTGTATTTCCCTGATGAGGAGCAACGTTGAGCATCTTTTCATGTGCTTGTTGGCCATCCGGATGTCTTCTTTAGAGAAGTGTCTATTCACGTTTTCTGCCCATTTCTTCACTGGGTTATTTGTTTTTCGGGTGTGGAGTTTGGTGAGCTCTTTATAGATTTTGGATACTAGCCCTTTGTCCGATATGTCATTTGCAAATATCTTTTCCCATTCCGTTGGTTGCCTTTTAGTTTTGTTGGTTATTTCCTTTGCTGTGCAGAAGAGTCTAATTTTTAAAAATAAACTAGGAGAGAAAAAGCAAGTACTGTTTTACAGGGAAGTATGTAATCTTTTTATTCCCAGAGGCTTGTGTCTTTTTCTGGTTTCCTTCAAATTAGCTAGAATGGCCAGAAGATGACCTGGCTAATTTCAAAATGACCTGGCTCATTTCATTATTTTACATAAACACCGGCATAGGGCACTCGCAAATGAACGAAACCCTCGCTTGAGGAAAGATCAGTCCCACTTAAATTTCCATTCATGTGGTTTGCCGGGTTTGAATCCTCCTACAGCTACTTTAGCAGCCAACAGACACGCATCTCCTGATGGCGCTAGGACCCACCCGCACCTGACTTCAAGTGGAAGAAATGCTGTCCAGCTGTGTCCCGAAATTGCTTAACAAATAACACTTACAGGTTATTTCTTCACGTGCTTCCATTTGCTTCCTTATTAGCCAGGTCTCCCAGGGGTACCCGGGGAGTTCCAATACCAGACATGGTGCTCTTTGCCAAAGAAGGTATTCGATCAGTGGGAAGGGACCCAGATTGTGGTTTTAATTTTTCCGAAAACAGTCTTTGGTTAGAGGGCCGCCACCCCCCCCCCCGAAAGCGCAGACGTGAAAATGACTGTGCTCGGTGGCACCCTGGCCCGCGCTGGCCTGCCGGCCCCAACGGCTTCCTCTCCGCAGTTATCGACGAGGAATGGCAGAGAACCCAGTGCAGCCCCAGAGAGACGTGCGTGGAGGTGGCCAGCGAGCTGGGGAGGAGCACCGACACGTTCTTCAAGCCCCCCTGTGTGAACGTGTTCCGGTGTGGGGGCTGCTGCAACGAGGAGAGCCGCGTCTGCATGAACACGAGCACCTCCTACATTTCCAAACAGGTAAGGGGACATCCGCCCGCGGCCCCCTCCGAAGCCCCGGGGGACAGGCGTGCCGCTGAGCCCAATGTCAATGGGCACCGTCTCATTTCATCCCTGAAACAAATCAAGAGGGTATCTTATTATAGATGAGGAGACTGAGGCTCAGAGAGCTGAGCCGTGGCCAAGCTGGGATTCAGATCCCGGTCTGTGGGACTCCAGAGCCTGAAGTCCCTCTGGCTTTAGAGCAGATTGCCTGGGTTCAAATCCCCACTCTTCCACTCAATAGTTGTGTGGCCTTAGGCAAGATGCAGAACCTGTCTGTACATCTGCTTCCTCCCCTGTAGAGTGGGGGGTGGCTAAATACAAACCTCACCGTGTAGCGCGTGATGTCGTTCTAGCCTCTCTGATGCTCTGATGTCGAGAATCGGCACTGTCTTGTGGATTCGTTGGGTTCTGTGCTGTGCGAGTGGAGTGACTGAGAATTGGACGGGTGGGGCTGTGGGAAGGAGGAAGAGCTGGAGAGATGCCCTGAGGTGGCAAAAATGGGGAGCTGTTCTCACCCTTGGACTGAAGAGGCTAGGGGCTCGAGCCGTTTCAGGAACCCAGAGAGAACGGGGAGAAGAGGGCTGCGGGTCCGGTTGGAGGGGTGGGGGCAAAAAGTCGGGGGCAGAGGGTGGAGGATGCGAGGACCTATAGATGCAGCCGTGGAGGCCAGCGTCTCGAGACACCGAGCCCAGTGGGGAAGGAGAGAGGATGGCATCTCGGGAGGGGCAAATGGAGCGTATCTGGCACAAAAGATCTTTGAGAAGAATTCTCTCGTCCCCATGAAAGAAATAATTCTTCCCTCTCCATCTTGTAAAATCTCTTTCGCCCCGTAGATAAGTTTTTCTTTCTATCACTGCTACTATATTGTTGTGAAATGTAATAGATGTGGCATCGAAGAGCAGTAATACCAAACTTAGGAAAACATGTTAAAAGGCTGTCAGTCCGACTACATTCCTTTTGGTTCTCCGTTGCAGATTCCTCGCACGTGTTGATATATTTATTTGTCACATTTGCCTATGCAAAATGTGTACATTTTGCTCATGATTGTGTACAGAGGTAGTACAATAAAATTACGTATGTACACGAAAATATCCACGGTGGGTAATGTTCTTAATTGGATGGAAAGAATGGAATGCCGATTTGTTTGGTAATAAGTTAATTTATGCTTCATTTTGTTTCCCCTACCCCCTAAAATTGCCCACAAGCTGTAGAGTTTCTTTCTCTAAATTCTTTTAGAGAATCTTGGAACTTGTAAAAACTCTGACCTTTTACTATTTGACAATCGGCGGGAGGTAGTGGGAAATGACATTATTCCCTAAAAAATTCCTGAAAAATTTCGCAAGAAGTTGAAGTTTATGCAGAGTAAGCACTCTAAAAACTTTCTCTTAGTTAGACTCATAGAACTTCTATTACATATCAAAAGGTCAGAATAAATACAACTTTAATGGATTGTTTCCACTTAATAGAGAGTTGAGTACTTTATTTTGACTGCTGTACTCAACAAATGATTAGTTTTAAAGAATGTACTTAAGGGTAAGTGTACAGGAGTTTTTCTTGCCAAATATGCATTCTTGAACATTTGCACAGTGGTTTAAAAAAAACTACCTCTCACCCCAAAGTTATGGACTATTTGATGACCTACATCTTAGAAACAAAGTGAATAAATGAATGCTGTGTGTAGTAAAGACTACTTGGAATGGGGATTGAATAAACAGAACACTAAAGTCAAGTTCAATTTTGTCCATACACCATAGAGCCACTCTAGAAACAAAGTAATTGTCATGTCTCTGAATTCTACTTGTCAAGATCCCACCTTGCTTCTTCTGAAATTTTGCTTCACAGAAATTTTGTTCCAAAAAGTTAATAAGGCATATTCTTAAGAGTATCACCTCTGGCTCTAGAGCAGATTGCCTGGGTTCAAATCCTCACTCTTCCAATCAAGTTGTGTGGCCTTAGGCAAGTTATAGAACCTCTCTGTACATCTGTTTCTTCACCTGTAGAGTTGGTGGTGGATAAATAAAAACCTACCATGTAATGTCGTTATAAGGGATAAATGAATTAACACAAAACAGGGCATATAGAAGCAGAATGAGGAACTCCTGGGTGGCTCAGTCGGTTAGGCATCTGACTTCGGCTCAGGTCATGATCTCACGGTTCGTGGGTTCAAGCCCCGTATCGGGCTCTGTGCTGATGGCTCAGAGCCTGGAGCCTGCTTCAGATTCTGTCTCCCTCTCTCTGCCCCTTCCCTGCTCATGCTCTGTCTCTCTAAAAAATAAATAAACATTAAAAAAATTTTTTTTAAATTTAGAAACGGAATGATATTCATGTTACCTATAATTATTTGGTTGGGTGCGATGATCTTGTATCAGTCAGTTACTACTGTGTAGTGCTGCATAATAAACACCCTAAATTCTTACCCATGTATGTAAGATTCAGTTGGTTTAGAGTGGGCTCAGTTGGGCTTGACTCCAAGCTACAGATTGAGTGGAGGTCTGTCCCCCGGGTCTCTTGTCCCTTGGCCCAGCACGCCTGCCAGATCATGCTCTTCTCATGGCTACGGTGTACGCAGGAGAAAACAAGCCCACAAAGCACACACAGTTCAAGTTTGCCGTTGTGTCATGTCTGCTAACATCCTGTTTGCCAAAGCAAGTCACATGGCCAAGTCCAAAGTCAAGGAACAGGAAACTATATTCCTTCAATGGAGATGGTATGAGAGGGGATAAGTAAATAGTCTCAAACAATAATCTGTTTGCCACGGTCTCAAAGAAACTTCATAGCTAGAATTTCACTTAGTCCTTATAATTTACACTCAAATGAAAACAGGAGGAAGGCCCAACAGTGCCATTTTCAGGGATACCAGTGACACTAAGTGTTAAGAGATTTGGTCTTAAATATTTGGTAAAGTTGCATAAGCCCCCAGTCTCCTGACTCCCAGGCCAGTATCTTTTCCATCATGCCAGCCTTTATCCTCATTAGTTTGATTCTTTTAAAACAATTTTTTTAAATGTTTATTTCTTTTTGAGAGAGAGAGACCGAGTGTGAATGGGGGAGGGGCAGAGAGGGAGGGAAACAGAATCCAAAGCAGGCTCCAGGCTCTGAGCTGTCAGCAAAGGGCCCGACGCAGGGCTTGAACCCACGAACCGCAAGACCATAACCTGAGCCGAAGTCAGACACTCAACCGACTGGGCCAGTTAGGCACCCCTCATTAGTTCTTTTCTTAATGGACGGCTTTCCTAAAGTGAGTGCCATAAGGACAAAGGCAAAAATGCAGACTGTAGAGATTATTATCATCTAAAAATATGTATGTGTTACGGTTCTCTTTCTCTCCTCTAGCTCTTTCAGATATCAGTGCCTTTGACTTCAGTACCTGAATTAGTGCCTGTTAAAGTTGCCAACCATACAGGTTGTAAATGTCTGCCAACGGCTCCCCGCCATCCATACTCCATTATCAGAAGATCCATCCAGGTCCCTGAAGAAGATCAGTAAGCATTTCTTGTATTCAGTTACGCTTGTTCTTGCCTTTGCTAAAGCTGTGTGTGGAGAATACTTCATTAATTATACAGTCATCGCTTTCAAGTTCATCATCCTTAAGCTTCTAATCCAGATCTACTGGTAATAACTGTTTGGCAAATAATGTTTTTTATTAGGTGTCAGATGTATATTGTAGAGGGACCAATAACTTGGTGGCTAGGAACTCACCACGTCTACTTGTAGACACCTTTGTTCTTAATGTGCATAGTCCGGTGCAGCCGTAACACTCTACACCAGTCTCCAATTTGGCACACGTTCCCTTCGTCCAGAACAAGCGTTACATGAAACTCATTTCTGGCTCTTTATACTTCCAAGCCCCCAAATTGGGGAGGGAAAACGGTTCCCCAAGTCCCCCGGGGAGCGGCAAAACTATCCGCATCTGAGTTTGGTGATTTTTCTGAACTTCCTCTTAAGATTACCAAATGGAAAATTCTTATTTTAAATTAAAATGGCTTAAAATTAATTTGACTTTGACATTTCTTCAGAGCATTCTGTGGTTCTTTGTGAGACAAATCATGACACCCTGAAGTGTCCTGAAATCAAAGGTACGAATCATTGATTTGGGAAAAAGATTTTCATATAGAGAAACACAAGGGCAAATTACAAACACTGAATGAAAACATTAACTGAGTGAGAGACTTAGATCTCGCAAAAGCAAGCAGTAAATGTATTGGGTGACTGGCAAGTGGAGTGAGCTGGTGCTTATGTTCGTCATTACCGAGCCAAGAAGACACCTGTACCTCTCTCACGGGGACAGAGGCTCCTATAAAAGGAACGTGTATCTTCAGCTTGTTCCTGCCGCCCGGCCAGTGTTCTCTCCATTTTAAAGGCTCTGTTAGGACAATGTTTACTTTTGCTAAATAGGCTCTGTTGACAGCTAATTTGCACAGTTTTAACAGCAATCTTCTTAAAAAGATGCTAACTGTCCAAAATTACAGTTTCATTTCCAAATAGAACATTTGTGATTACAGAATTACTACCTAATACCATGCAGTTCATAAATATGAATTAAGCTCCTTAAAAGTCGTAACGTTCCTCCACTCAGAAATTTATTCAGCATTAAAGAAGATGTTCCAAAGGTATGATTGCCCTTGAAAGCTTTTAAATCTGGTTTCTCGTTCTCTTCTCCTAGCTGTTCCCATTCCAAGAAACTCTGTCCTATTGACATGCTATGGGACAGCAACAAATGTAAATGTGTTTTACGGGAGGAGAATCCACTCGTTGGAAAGGAAGGTAATGATAACAGTAAGGAAATACTAGTAGTAATCATAAAAATAACAACTGCAATTAACTCAATAGATACTGAGTGCTTACTATGACTAGGCAATGTTGTAAGCCTTTTATATGTACCTATTAACTCATTCAATCCCCAAAGCAAACCTCTAATGTACTATTATTATCCCTTTTTTTTTAACAATCACAATGGGAACACACCAAGAAGTCTAGTTATTTTCTCCAGATCACACAGCTAAGAGCGAAAGAAGCAGAGCCCTGTGAGCTCTCCTTATATAGTAAGTCTACCAATGCATAGCTCTGCTTTTTAATCTTAAAGAAAAGCCCAGTGATTAGAGCATCCAACGACATTGGATTTGAAAGGCAGTGGTAGCCTTTCATGCAAACCACTTTAGAGCTAAACACTAGTTGACCACATTTTACTAACTTATTTGTATGGAAGTCTCACAGGAACAGAAAGTAAGTTTAGACTGGTTGGTTTCTTTCAACTGTGCCATATGAAGACATGCCAATTATTTGAGAAAAAAATGGGACATAGGAGAAAACTTTTTCTGGAACTAGGGCAAGGTAAAAGCAAACCATGGCTAGCTATTGGGCTAAGAGGAGTGGGGAGCCGAATGTTGTCGTCGCTGCTCAGAACTCATAATGCTGTGATTTTGGGTGATGATCATTTGGCTGAAAATGAATGCACTGTTAAAATTTATTTCCCAGAGAACATGACACTATTCCACTGAAAAAGATCACAAGGAGTCATGCACTTTGAACCTTGCTTGTTTTAAACTCTGATCTACAAGCAAGACTTTGTAAGGACTAAACTGTATGGAGTACTGTCCTAGAAAACAGGGCTGCCTCTGTGGGTGGCAGGTTTTCCCCATGATTGATGTATATTCTAGCAGAGGATGTCTGAATACCTGGTGGTTAGGATGTAAATAGCATTCAAGACCTGGGCACACTCTTGTTGTTAGTAAATTATACTGAACCTTAAATCTCTCTCTCCAGAACAGGACTGTTCAATGGGATTATAGTGAGAGTCATATGTAACTTACATTTTGTAGTACTCACATTAAGAAGGTCAAAAGAGGGGCGCCTGGGTGGCTCAGTCGGTTGTGTCCGACTTCAGCTCAGGTCATGATCTCACAGTTTGTGGGTTCAAGCCCTGCATCGGGCTCTGTGCTAACAGCTCAGAGCCTGGAGCCTGCTTCGGATTCTGTGTCTCCCTCTCTCTCTGCCCCTCCTCTCTCTCTCTCTCTCTCTCTCTCTCTCTCTCTCTCTCTCAAAAAGTAATAAACATTTAAAATTTTTTTAAAAAGTCAAAAGAAACAAGTACAATTAATTTTTATATATTTCATTTAATCCAACATATCACAATAGTACCATTTAGTACCATTTTAACATGCAATCCATATAAAATTTATTAATGGGATATCCTGGGGATACCACAGCTGGTGCACATGTGCACGGAGGGTGTGAAGAGTGGGAGGAAGGAGAGAAGTGCTCTGAGCAGGGTAAACCCGAGTGCTGAGGACTGAAAGTGAGATAAGGTAGCATGCCAGGGTACTAGAGAAAGTTCAGCATGGTGGGAACATAATGGGAAGGGGTCGGGTACATGTGAGAAAGGAAGCTGGAGAGGTTCACAGGGGACCTTGGGCAGCTGGTCCCAGACACTGGACATGATGCTAAGGGCAAAGGGAAACCACTCAGCTGGTTCAAGCAGGACAGTGACAGCACCAATTAGAATTTTAACACAATCCACCAGTGACAGGGTAGAGGAGGAGGTGTTGGTCCAGGGCAGGAAAGGAGGCAGGGGACCTCGGGGGACGTTGCAGCAGTGATGGAAGTGAGAGGCATGGGGTAGCTAGATCACGGTCACTTCTCCAGTGGCCCCATCAAACTGAGGACATATACTGAGCGTACTGTTCCCTACGCACCTTTTTCACACATGCCGCTGTTAAGCCAACTGCCTTTTCTACAATGACAGCTCTTCCTTGAGTGAGCACATTTGGGGTAGTGAATCCAAGACCAATCTAATTTCATCTCGTTGGATTCAGATCATTGCTTTAAACTGTGCAAACAAACAATACTGAAGAAGAAAAAAAAAAAAAGAAAAATTGAGGAGTCCTGATTCTATATTTTAAATTCCTCAAGACAGCCACAACTTCAAGAATTGGGGGGAAAAAACCCCATGAGCTTACTGCTGGATGAATGAAGCAAGGCTGAGAGCAGAGCTCATGGTATCCCACCGTCACCCTCCCTAAGACTGAAATCAGTATAGCATACGTCAGGGTATCACCCTTAGCTAGTTGCTGCTTTGCTCAGGTCTCCTACACCCGGTCTCTGTTACTTTTTTTTTTTTTCTTTTTTTTTCAACTAATCTCTACACCAAAGTGGGGCTCGAACTCATGACCCTGAGATCAAGAGTCGTATGCTCTACCTACCTGAGCCAGCAAGGCGCCCCAGTCTCTGTTACTTTTAATTAATGGCTATAAGGATTGAGGCCGGCCTCTGCCAACTACCTTGGTGAAGTTCAGCATCAAACACCCAGTGGACTGTGTTTCCTTAAACCACCTAAGAAGGGCATTGGTTCTACCTGAAGTGGCCTCATTGAATCTCTACCGCCACCTAGTGATTCATGCAAGTCTTTTAAGAGCTACTTGACTATTCTTCAGCAATGTATTCATTTTGTTTTGTTTTTAGTTTTTAGTTTAATTTCAATATGGTTAACATACACTGTTATAGAAGTTTCAGGTGCACCATATAGTGATTCAACAATTCCATACATCACCTGGTGCTCATTACAACACGTACACTCCTTCATCCCCATCACCTATTTAACCCACCACCCTCCTTCACCTCCAGTAACGATCAGTTTGTTCTCTATAGGTAAGAGTCTATTTCTTGGTATGTCTCTCTCCCTCTTTGTTTCCCTTTGCTTGTTTTGTTTCTTAAATTCTACATATGAGTGAAATCATATGGTATTTGTCTTTCTCTGACTGACTTATTTCACTTAGCATTATGCTCTCTAACTCCATCCCTGTCATGGCAAATGGCAAGGTTTCATTCTTCTTTATGGCTGAATAATATTCCACTATGTGTGTGTATGTATATATACATATATATATATATTTATATATATACATATGTGTGTGTATGTATATGTATATACATATACATACACACACACACATACACACACCACATCTTCTTTGTTCATCAATCAATGGACAATTCTGGGCTTCAAGTTATATTACAAAGCTGTAGTCATCAAAACAGTATGGTACGGGCATAAAAATAGACACATAGATCAATGGAACAGTATAGAAAACCCACAAATAAATCCACAGTTATATGGTGAATTAGTATTTGACAAATCAGGAAAGAATATCCAATGGGAATAATATATTCTCCTCTTGCCTGAAAGTGGCATATGCCTTATTGGCATATGGCTTACAAAGCTCACTTTTTTCCTCTTTATGCAATTCCAAGAATCTCCCCAGATTTAGCCTTCCAACACCCTTTCCACACAGGTGGAATATCATGAAATATCAATCACAGAGCCGTTAAAACTAGAAGATTAGACAACACGAGATTGCCATTTTGGTATATTGTCAGTAGTCAGATATTGACAAAAACATACGGTTTAACCCAATGTCTTGGAACGATGGATGGGATCCTTCAGAGTCTTCATACAGCAGCCTGTTTCGGACCCTTTTATTATACCAAATGCACTCAGCGTTTATCAAGTGCTCATTTCATGTCAGAATGATGAGATCTGGTTCCCATAACCTTCAGCATTTTTTAATTCGTGGAGGAAATAGACACATGTAAGCAATGCAAGAAAGGACAGGATGAAAATATGCACAGGGTAAGGGCACTTAGCTAAAATTGTAGAAGTTGGGAAAGATATCTGGGAGGAAAGATAACTGGCAGGGAGAAGGGCAAGGCCAAAAGCATGGGGCTTAGAGACCCTGGCATATCAGGGGAATAAAAGGTAGTATAATTTGGTATGGGTGGAACATAAGATATTTATGAGAGGGGGGAGTGGGAGAGGGAGAGAGAAGAGTCTGGAAGGTTCTAGTTCAGAAGGTCTAGTTCATGGAGGGTCTCATACGTCTTGGTGGGAAAATACTCTTTTACTGTAAGAGAGGGGAACCTCTTAAGGAACTTAAAGCTGTAGAATGACGTGATTAGATTTGCATTTGATAATATTGTGGAAAATGGATTGAAGGGATAAAATGTGTGACGGCAAGATCTGTGACGGCCATCTACACACAAAAGTATAAGGCACTGACTGAATTGAGGTGGTGGCAGTGATGATGGGAATGATAGAACAAACTTAGGGCGACAGAACTGGGTGGACAAAGTGATAAGACCCAAAATGGCAGGTGAGTCCGGAGTGATGGCCCCATTCCCTAAAGGAGGCAAATTGGGAGAGAAGCAGGTTTGGGGAAGAAACTAGACATGTACTTGCCTCCAAAACCTTCAAGAATGCTAAAGTGTCATAGTCAAGTTCTTCCAAAGTTTCTGTCTCATCCATTTTCTGCACTGAATTTCAACTTGATGATCAGAACTGCACACGGAGTAGTAGTTATCCAATTGTCGTGTACGCTTTCTAGAAGAAATAGCTGTCAACTAAGTGTGTCAAAAACTTCTGAGACCCTCCTCTCAGCTGAACGCGTTCTGTGGAATCAAAGTTTATCATCACTGTTGTATCTTTTATAACAGCGTTGTGATCTGTGGTGAGGAAATACATCACTGTTTCTATCCAGTCTGGAAGGCCTGAGGTATATTTCTGTATTTCTATACTGCTGATACTTCTGTTCCTCTCTCCTTTTACTCTTCATCTAAAAACTAGGAAGTCACCAACCTAAAGTTCTCTTTAAAAAAATCTGTTAAAAAAATAACATCTTTATCCCAAATTTAAGAGAACACATGAATTCAGTATTGGTATCATGAAATCAGAGGTGAATCTCCTTCACCCTGTGAAAAGGTTAGGGGCAAAAATCTACAGGAATGCAGACTAGGAGAATCCAAGTTATTTTAGAATAATGTGAAGTATACAACCAACGTTGACGCCACATTATCCGTGCTACAGCCGTTCAACCAACACTTTTCTGTTTCCACTTAGAGCACTCTCATCTCCAGGAACTCGCTGTCTGTGGGCCACACATGAAGTTTGACGAAGATCGTTGTGAGTGTGTGTGTAAAACCCCGTGTCCCAGAGATCTCATCCAGCACCCGGAAAACTGCAGTTGCATTGAGTGCAGAGAAAGCCTGGAGAGCTGCTGCCAGAAGCACAAGATATTTCACCCAGACACCTGCAGGTGAAAGGCGTTTCACTTTCACCTTAATTTCATTCGTTGACATTTACTGTAAATGCCATTTCCATTTGGTGAGATTCCTTCCAAAAGCATGTTTTGCCAATTCTCAGCTCCCCCCTTTTTTGATAGTAAAGCAGAGGTTTGGCAACTAAGGAATAAGTGAGAGTATATAGAGTGATGATTGATTTGTGAAAACAAGAAAATCCTGCCTGTTATTGTTGGCTTATGGATCTTAAGCAAAGACTTAATTGATGAGATTTGAACAATTATTTGGGGGGTAGATTTCAGATCCGCAGACTCTTGGGTTCATTCTCTCAATATATGTCCACATATGTCGCTTTGTTTTCTCATCGAGGAAGGGGATGGCGCTGGATTTATATAGCAAGAAATTCATCGATAAAGGACACTTACAGGGCTTTCACAGATTTTGTATCCGTGCGGAATACCCGTTCAGGATTTTATATTGACATTTTACATACATATCTGGAAAATTTACTTTGAAAACTTAATCAAATCAGAACAGAGTTATTCCTTTGGATTTAGTCCTTGATTCTGAATTCTCATGTTTATTTTCTTTTGCAACAGCTGTGAGGACAGATGTCCCTTTCACACCAGAACATGTGCAAATGGAAAACCAGCATGTGCAAAGCATTGCCGCTTTCCAAAGGAGAAAAGGGCTGCCCATGGGCTCCACGGTCAAGAAAACCCTTGACTCCGCTTTTTCCCAAGGTCTCCATCCCTGACATTTTAAATGGCACGCTGCTTTGCCAAGTTGCTGTCACTGTGGTTTTTTTCCCCAGGTACTAGGGGAAAAAAAAAACCCTCTATTTTATCTGATACCACAGCGTATCCAGACCACCCTTCCATTGCACACCAGCTGGGATTTCCTGGTTCACTGACAGAGATCTTCCACCTGAAGATATCCCTGCACTGCAAGGAATGCAAAGGAGGGAACCTGTGTAACCTTTGTTTTGGTTTTGTTTTTTGGTTTTGGGGTTTTTTTGTTTTTGTTTTTGTTTTTTTTTGTGAATGAGAAAGGTTTGATCATCATACAGTCACAGGTGCCGTATTGATTACTCCATGCTGATGAGGCAATTTTATAGTCTCCAAGTCCTCCACTAATGCAAACTCTCTTGTGAATTATTCTGACTCTTTATTATGCAGATTTTGATTTGTAGGATCAGCACTGATTTTCTGATTACTGTCCAGCTTGTAGTTTCGAGTTTACTGAACTACTGTCTGTTGTTTCATATTTAAGCGTATTTAAAGAAAATAAACACCATTATTCAAGCTATAGAATTTTGTGTTATTTAATATGGTCCCGCTCTAAATTTTATGCTGAAGGAAAAAATATGGGTTTTTTTAATGTATTTTTTTAGGTTTACTTGTTTATTTTGAGAGAAAGGGAGAGAGGGAGGGCGAGACTGAGAGAAAGCGTGTGCACGAGTGGGAGAGAGGAAGAAAGAGGGAGACAGAATCCCAAGCAGGCTCCACGCTGTCAGTGTGGAGCCGGACATGGGACTCGAGCTCACAAACCGTGAGATCATGACCTGAGCCAAAACCAAGAGTCGGATGCTTAACCAACTGAATCACCCAGGCACCCCAAAAATATGTTTCAAAGAGACAAAGGAATTTAGAAGGCGGTGTGGGGAGGGACATGGACACAACAAAACTTGGTGGCACTTTGGGGCGGCCCAGGGAGTAACTCTCAGAAAGTTTAAGATTCTAAAGGAGGTTAAGCAAATGTAACCCAAGAATCAGCTTGAAATCTGTCTTTCCTTTGAGATTCAATGTAAAAGTAACTTGACCTGTGTCTCATGATGGAGGAGAGCCCATCGATAGCCCTTGACATCTTTGAGAGCTTGTGTCTTCTGGCCACCTCCAGCTGTGCACTCCTTCTCTGGTCGTGCACATCCCACTTCTCTTGGCCAAGGGGTTCTTCTCTCGGTCCCACGGCCACCCAGGAAGGGGGCACAAGCCCTTTCCCTTGCTTTTTCTCTAAAACACTCCCACAAATACTCTTTTGATAGTGTAGACTTTACTGAAAGTTTGATAAAATGGAGGGAATTATATAGCATTAATAGAATTAAGGCAGCATGAGGAGTATTACGTTTTTAGCAAATTGCAAAGTTAATGAACAGAATTAAGTTATTTAGCAAATAACTTAGAAATGGATGCCCTCTCCAGCATCTTGCAGAAATAGATACACAATCTATTACAACACTTACTAAAGACTTTTGTAAATAGTTGTGTTCGTGTGTACCTCTCCATTTCGGTGACCTCCTTACCATTAGAAATTGTCCTGATCAAATTTGTGTGACCCGAGTTTCTCAGGCCAGACCACATGGAGCTATACAATAACAAGGAGGAAGGTAGCGGTAAACACAGCAAAATGGTTTTGTTTCTCCTGATGCCACGTGTAGAATTGCTGGATCCTGACCCAAGCCCCTGTCCTTCCTCTCTTGGTTCCTAAGCAGTTCTTGAATTCTCCTCTCCTTCACCCAAGTCCTCTGTGGCCTGTGGCTCTGGGCCCCTGCTCCTTTCCTGGCTTTAGCTCTCAGTCCCTGACCTGGGGACACTGCTGATCTGGACCTGGCCTGGGACCAGTCCCCATCGTGCTGCCGTTATCACTGCTGTCATTTACTGGCGTTGGCCCAGTCATTCCTCTCCTGTCACTGTTCCTCTTACCCCCGCTTTATGACCTTGATGCCAAAGGGCCTTCTTTCTTCTGGTTTCGCTGTTTGATTCCCAGCCTTCTGAAAGGGCTTGCACATAGTGCATTAGCATTCAACTCTGAGCTTTGCTCCTTCATTCAGTTCCTGCCATGTTGTCCTCCTCTGTAGTTCTTGGTCAAATTCCCTTGAGAACAGGGGTAGCGGACAGCCCAAGGGACACCACACAAAGGAGTCACTTTGCTCATCTCATTATGAGGCTGAGCAGCCTCATGGAGCCTCAGTTTCCCCACCTGCCAAATGTGGGTGACCATCTCCTCTCCTTGCTCTCAGAGTTGCTAACTTCACTTGAATTACCGTAAGTGAAAACTATTTGAAAAATACAAAGTAATTTACAAATTAAAGGGATCATCCTGAAAGAAGTGAGACGGTGAGCAAAGTTTTTAGCTTATACTGGGTTCCTGGATCTTCCCTAAAGCCAAATCAAACCATGTTTTGCTTAGTGGCTCTGGCTTCCTAACTGCCATTGAGATGGAGATATCATAGACAGTTCTGGGCTAGGACAACGCATTTGCCGTCTGCCTTTGTACTTCTAACCCTCCGTAAGGACCAAGAGGTTTGCACTTGGATCCCTGAGGCTGTGTCTGACCTGGGCTGGAGCTGGCCCTCAGTGTGGAGGTGGGATAGCTGGCTTAAGGCCTTATTAGAATGTACTGTTCACTGCACAGAAGCATTTATCATAGTAATAGCTTTGGAATGTGGGCTGAAAATTCTCAACTTGTTGCAAAACAAAAATATGTGAGAAGTCCCAAGAGATTAAAGCAAATACAGCAAGTGCCAGTGATGCATGCTGTCCCTGATTATCTAAGCCACCAGGCTGGAGAATGTATTAATATGGCAGTACAGATCACAAAGCTGTGACTAAAGGAGGCAGTGGTGGGAGCCCCATTAGCACTGGAAACAGATTGGACAGCATAATGGTCAGAGTTGGATGAGATTAAAATACTGAGATGCTTGATAAAGGAGATGATGCAAAGCATCCATTGTAAGGCTTTTTTTTTTTTTTAAGTGAACTCTACCCCCAATGTGGGGCTCAAATTCATGACTCCGAGATCAAGAGTCACACTCCCTACTGACTGAGCCAGCCAGAGACCCCTCTTTTAAGGTTTTTAAGGAAAGTAATTTGGTGAAAATTGTGACCTTCATGGATTTGGTCATTTGGTCAATGAAGAGCTGGACTTTGTCTAATCCACCCATAATCCTCAGTGTGAAACAATGGCTTGCATTTAGTAGGTACCTAACAAACAGTACTCTAATAAATAAATAAAGAAGCAGTATTGCATTGATTTTGTGACCAGTGAATGGGAACTCCTCTGCCGCTGGAAGCCCAAGATGAAATTTCACTCTCCAGGGCCTCTCTTCAGGTGGCCCTTCATCATTTAGTATCTTGCCTGAGCTTCTTTGCAGCATAGCCATTGGCGATCAAGAGGAAAGTTTCCAACAGGACTTCCCTCAGAGCATTTTAAGTTTATTTATTTATTTAGAGAGAGGCAGACAGTGTGAGTAGGGGAGGGGCAGAGAGAGAGGGAGAGAGAGAATCCCAAGAAGGCTCCGCACTGTCAGTGCACAGCTCGATGCGGGGCTCGAACTCATGAAACCGTGAGATCATGACCTGAGTCGAAACTTGCAAAGAGCTGGATTTCAAGGGAAGGCGATACCCACATTTATTTTATACCTTCTCCATTTATAGATCATTTTATACTACAGCTGGTACTGATTGCCCTCATATTTTACTAAGTGTAATCAGAATACACTGCATGTAAGTATTCTACTTTAACTTTAGTAATTTCTAAGAAAATTCTCTAAAGGTATATCTTGATTCCATACATTTAGGCAGAATACCATAATTAGAATTATTCTCAGATTTATAGCTTAGCCCTGATGCTACAACTTTCTTTTGACTTTTAGAAGATAGCCTTAAATTTACACTGGCTATAAACGGAGTCTCATACCCACGTGAGATTGTGAGCCATGTGCAGAATTATGATTTATTTGCCTTTAATGCTCAGTGCCTAGGTCAGAGACTGGGATGTGATGAATGAATTTCAATGTTTTCAGACTGCCAGAACCCATACACCTGCTCATTGGAACAGCCTGCAAGTTTTCTCAACCCTCTCCCCCTCCAACAGAGACTCAGTACCAGTGTGCCTTTATTAGCTATTTATAAAGGTCAGCCTATGCTACAGTATTTAAAACACAAAGAACCTTTCAAGAAAGGTGGATTGCTTGTCACTATTGGCAAAAAGTGTGTAAAAGCTACAAAGGATAAAAAATAACTTTTAAAACATAGGGACTATGTTTAATGTTCCTTGTATTCTCCACAAAGCCTTCTACAGCGTAGGAACTCGGTAAATGGTGATAATGGTAGAAAACACTGTTTTGAAAAGGATCACAAGTCATTTGAAGGAATAGTGGCATCAGGATCTTAGAATTTCGAATGTGCATTGTGATTAGAACTATGGCATTGGCAAACCAGGGGCTCAACACATGGGCTTAACGCTCATTGATACTTTCCAGTTTCTCTACCCACTCCCTTTGTCTTAAAACCTATTGCAAAAATGAACAGGAGTCCAAAGCAATGTTGTACCATCCTTGAACTTTCATCATCGTCTTTATTCTCTGATGCTTCAATAGCAACCCAGTGCAGGGTATCTATTCCTACTTGAGTTAAACAGCATTAGCTCATTAAAGTTAACTCATTAGTAACACTTCAGATCCTACAACCAAAATGCTCTTTGAATGATATCATTGCACTGTAAATATTTATATGGTACACTCCATAAAATATTTTCAATACATTTTATTGGGTATAAGTGTTCGTACTGGGACTGCACCGGTATTGGATAAAGAAATCCATTAATACAATTAAGACTTAGTCACTGTCTATTACTAGGAACAAGCCTTGCCTCAGCTTACTATCTGGCCAAGAAGGCAGACATTTAACAAGCAAACGCAATCATTTTCAGAACGAGTCCGTGTGAGATCCAAACAACACCCGCCTTCCAGGATCAGGTGAAGGAGGAAGGGGGCTGTCAGTCAGGCAAACAACTTGAATATCACCTGATAACTACCAGACCAGCATAAGGCCAAAATACTATCAAACACAAAAGAGGGAGGACTGAGTGCCCTCTGTAGGCCTGGGGAGGGCATCGGAAAGGAGCTGAAATCTTCAGAGGATGAATAGGTTTTCTACAAGCTTAAAAGGGGCGCTAGAGATAGTGCTCAGGAAGGCAACTGTTCTGGAAAGTGTATGCATGGTGGAGCTGGGGGAACTCCAGGCACTAAATGGAAGGGGAAGATGGCCATCAGACCATTTCCACCGATTCATGAGCCTCCTGGCCAAGCACCACCATAGCCAGTAAAACCAGTTTGAGTGGGAGTTGATATTGTACGTCAGACCTCAATTTTTTTTTTCCTCCAGAGTGTAAGGTTGCCAGATAAAATACAAGATAGCCAGTTAAGTTTGAATTCCTGATAAACAACGAATAATTTTTTAGTCAAGTCCCCAGTATGTGGGACATACTTGTTTAAAATTTACCTGAGGGGCGCCTGGGTGACTCAGTCTGTTGGGCGTCGGACATCGGCTCAGGTCATGATCTCCCGGTTTGCGAGTTTGAGCCCCGCTTCCGGCTCTGTGCTGACAGCTCGGAGCCTGGGGCCTGCTTCGGATTCTGTGTCTCCCTCTCTCTCTCTGCCCCTGCCCTACTCATGCTCTGTGTCTCTCTGTCTCTCAATAATAAATAAATGTTAAAAAGAAAATAAAAAATAAAATAAAATTTACCTGAAATTCAAATTTTTATAAAGTTTTATTTTTTTTTACTCTTTATCTGTGTATTTTTATTTGCTACATCAGGCAACCCTCGCAGGGTGGTTAAGAACAAACACGGTTCTGCTGCGGCACAGATAACCAGAAACCCAAGGCCAGCGTGACCCCAGCCTTTGGTAGCCTTCTCACCCAAAGTCTCTCCCATCCGAAGTCGCTGAGAACCGGCTTCCAGAAAAGAGACGCTGTAACCAGGCAACCAAGACGCGAACCCACCAGACCTTTTGCACAATTTGGGCTTAGAAGTCCAGTGCATCCTGGGAGTGAGTTTCCGAAGTTCAGCTTCGCTTCCAAAGGCCACCAGACTACAACTCCCAGCAGCCCTAAAGGCTCGCTGCGAGTCACGCTGGGATTTCTGACTTTACCCCGAGGAAGGCTCTTGATAGGTTGCTTGTGTAAGAAGAGACCAGGGCCGGTTTCTAGAGATCTGCGACACTAAGACTTCATATGAAAGATTAAACCAAAGATTACTACTTTCTGTGCAGAGAAAACAAGTTACTCTGAACATCGCGAAAACATGTGCTTACGCGCACTGACGTTCCACAGCGCGCTGAAGGGTGGGCGCTGAGCGGCGCTCCCGCACGTGACGCCAGCGCATCTTTGCGATTGGCTGCCTCGGGGGCGCGGCGCTCGGGCGCGGACGCCTCGGATTGGTGTTTCGGGACAGCGAGGTGGGACTCTGGCTGCAGCCGCGGGAGGTCCGGACACTGGCGGCCATGGGACTCGCCGGTAAGTGCGCGTCTGACCCTGCGCCAGCACTCTCGGCCGCTTCCGGATGGGACGGGGCTGCACTCGTGGGAGTGTGGCCGGCGATGGAAGGGGCGAAGCCGACGCGGCTTTGAAGCTCGGAAGTCGGGGTCGAGAGCCACCGGAGTCGAGTGGAGCTGAGGGTGCGCTGGGGTGGCCGCGCTGAAGCCGGTTCCGCCGAGATTGAGGCGGGCGGGGTGAAGGACTCCGGACCCCCAGCCTCAGACTCCTGCCCGCCGTCTGGCCATCTTCCTCCCTTTGGGCCTGGCGGAACCCTCCTTGACTCCAGCGGGGCTGCTGATTGAGCGGGGTCGTCCCTTCCTTGGCCCTGGCGCTCCCCGGTGACCTCTCAGTGAGTGAAGTCGGGGTATTGCCAGGGGGGTGGGTGTGGAAGCCCCGTCCTCCGGACCCAAGCCCCCTCGGGGTCTCCCTAAGGCTCCTCGGGAGCCTCTGCGGCTGTCTGCCCAGACACTCGTTGGCCATGAATGGTTGCAGATTTTATGGCCATCTCGCATTTGTCACTTAAGTGGCTGGGTGGAGACCGTGGGCAAATCGCTCAACTTGTTTGGCTTCTCGTTTGTAGAGTAAGGGAGGTATTCCTAGATCTCCTAGCCTCTCTTCGGCTTTAAAATCTAAGAATCTGTGATTGTGCCATTTGTTGAGCTTCTATGCCAGAAAGATGTTAGGCGTGATAACCCGATGGAAGTAGGCAGACTCTTCACAGGACGTTAGCAGGTTCATGAGAAAACTTTTAAGATTATTTCATTTGGTCCTTCACTCCTTTTTTTTTTGTTTGTTTTTTAATCACTCATCTTTTTAAATTGAATACAACTGGAAATTCAGGTGTAGGTGACGAACCACAGTAAGAAAATGTTACTGAAACCACTTAAAAGTACAAAACTGACGACTCCCCAAATTTGGTAGTCTTGAATCTTAATTAGTAAGTTCAGGTCAAGAAACACTGAGTATTTCTGAGAATATATGTAAAACATAGATGAATTTGTTAGCAAGAAGAATTAAGATTTTGCACAGGCAGTTGATTTGCATTTCCTGAGTTTGCAGGTGAAATCAGAAACTCAGACCTTTGGAATGGCTTTCCCTTGTACCACTGAGTTTCTGGAGGTGTGGAAATCTCCATTGTAAATCTGAGGAAGATTTTCACTAGCTTTCCACAACACTCTTTAGCTTTAAAAGTAAGAATATGTAATAGTACCGAATACTGAGCATTTTGCGCTGATGAGGATCTAAGGGACCCCTGAAGTAAATATTTCCTACTTAAGGTTTAGAAAATGGCCCCAGATCCAACCCACCTCTAACTGAGCCTTTATCTCGAGACTCCAAACCAGAGAGAGGGACGCTCATGGAAGAAAGGCTTACATAACTGAAAGAAAGTTTAAGAAAACGAAAGGAGCCCTTTAACACCAACCTTGAATACGGAAGGGGAAAACTTAGGTGGATGTCTGTAACATGTGCTGTAGGTGATATTGAAAAAGCTACCGTCAAAAAGACAGTTCTAGTTCCAGGTATATTTTAGTATAAACCACAAAGTGAATCGCAGAATTGTATGAGGTTTGTTGAATCAGTGGCTAAGGTCTAGAGCAGGGTCGGCAAACTTTCTGTAAAGAGCCATATGTTTAATTATTGAAATGCACTGGTTTGTTAGCATAGCACATCCTTATATACTGTGATGTAACATACTTTTATTTATCTGTTTATTTTGAGAGCCAGAACACAAGTGAGGGCAGGGGGGCCAGAGAGAGAGGAGAGAGAGAATCTGAAGCAGGCTCCACATGGTCAGCACAAGAGCCCGACACGGGGCTCGACCCCGCCAACCGTGAGGTCATGACCTGAGCCGAAATCTAGAGTTGGATGCGTCACTGATTGTGCCACCCGGGTGCCCCGAAACTTACTTTTTTAAAATTATGTGTAGGAGTTTTTTTTTAATTTTTTAAAATGTTTATTTGTTTTGGGGGTGGGGGGACAGAGCATGAGTGGGGGAGGGGCAGAGAAATTGGGAGACCCAGAATGTGAAGCAGGCTCCAGGCTCCGAGCTGTCAGCACAGAGCCCGACGTGGGACTTGAACCCACGAACCATGACATCGTGACCTAAGCCGAAGTTGGACGCTTAACTAACTGAGCCACCCAGGTGCCCCCGTGTAGGAGTTTTTTTAAAGCAAAATTAAAATATAAGGACATTGCAGAATCTAGTTTTGTTGTATGGCACGTAGTAAATGCTAAGTAAGTAAATGTCAGATGAGTAATTTCATTATATGCTTTTGTTTTATTTCTAGGGGGAAAGCTGGCAAATTTATATTAGCATAAAACAGTGTTTATATCTGGATTTGGAAAATGTAATATATTTTGTCTCTGAGCTGAGGTCTTGTTTTACTCTCTCTTTCAGGTACTAGACGACACATATCTTAACTGAGCTGCTCTAAGGACTAATGCCTAAACCATCTCAGCATGGCCTGTAGAGGAGGAGGTGGGCCTGGCCAGTTTCCCTCAGCTGTGCTCTCCCGTGTCAGCCCTGGAAGTCTGTCGACATGTAGGACCCATACCCATAATATATGCATGGTGTCGGACTTTTTCTATCCCAATATGGGAGGCGTGGAAAGCCACATTTACCAGCTCTCTCAGTGTCTGATTGAAAGAGGGCACAAAGTTATAATTGTCACCCATGCTTATGGAAATCGAAAAGGCATCCGTTACCTCACTAATGGCCTCAAAGTCTATTACTTGCCTCTGAAAGTCATGTACAACCAATCTACGGCCACGACCCTCTTTCACAGTCTGCCATTGCTCAGGTACATATTTGTTCGGGAGAGAGTCACGATAATACATTCACATAGTTCTTTTTCTGCCATGGCCCATGATGCCCTCTTCCACGCCAAGACCATGGGGCTCCAGACAGTCTTCACGGACCACTCCCTTTTTGGATTTGCTGATGTCAGCTCGGTGCTTACAAACAAGCTTCTAACTGTGTCTCTTTGTGACACAAACCACATAATTTGTGTCTCTTATACTAGTAAGGAAAACACTGTGCTAAGAGCAGCACTGAATCCTGAAATAGTGTCCGTCATTCCTAATGCTGTAGATCCTACTGACTTCACTCCAGACCCATTTAGAAGGCATGATAGTATAATAACTGTTGTTGTTGTCAGCAGACTTGTTTACAGAAAAGGTAATGAAATGATAGCTACAATTGCACTGCACAGACTTTTGTTTCTTGTAGAAAGCTGTTGAATACTTGTATGTAATGATTGTTTGGCTTTTCGTTTTGTTTTATGGGCTCATAACCACTTCTGGATTAAATATAGCGAAGGAAGGTGTAATACTGTTTGATACATCCCCCAGATTTTTTGAAATGGTGGTGAATGCCACCCCCCACCTTTGATGTTTTAATAGTTACTTAAAAACAGTAATCTGATGTTGTTGAGTAGGTCAGGTCTTTTTAAGGTTAAACAGCCCTGTGTGTGTGGTAAGAGGTGAGAAGCTGAGCCACCACATAGCCCTTTCTTTCTGATTGCAAAAATAATGCCTTTTCACTGCAGATATTTTGAAAACTAAGAAAAGCACAGAGGTGGAAAGTAAAATCAGCTGTAACTGTACTATTCAGGGATGACCTTTTTTTTTTTTTTTTTTTTTTTTTTTTTTTTTTTTAATTTTTTTTTTTTCAACGTTTTATTTATTTTTGGGACAGAGAGAGACAGAGCATGAACGGGGGAGGGGCAGAGAGAGAGGGAGACACAGAATCGGAAACAGGCTCCAGGCTCCGAGCCATCAGCCCAGAGCCTGACGCGGGGCTCGAACTCCCGGACCGCGAGATCGTGACCTGGCTGAAGTCGGACGCTCAACCGACTGCGCCACCCAGGCGCCCCTAGGAATATTTCAATTTCTAGCTTTCCTGTCTATTATGCATCTCCTCAAAGTCAGCTTGTTCTGAACATTGCCATTTTATAGCTTATTTCATTTAATCGTATATAAGGTGTTAATAATCTGGGGGCAGGTAAGTGGTGAAGGCAGGGGGATTAGACAGCCTGGAGCCTGATCCTCCCCGCATCCCACTGTGTGATTGAGGACAAGCTGCTTAACCTCTCTGAGTCTCAGTTTTTTCATTTGTACGGTTTGGGCAACACCAGGAATCTTGTGAGGGTTCAGTGATGGTTCCTGTAAAGTACTTAGGCCAGTTTGTATTTGATAAGTGTCTGCCATTATCAAGGAGGATTTTTTTTTTAGTGCCTCTGCAGCACTTAATGGACACCGCAATAGCATTTGTAGAGCCTCGTTTACTAAAAGCCTGAAACGGTCTGGTTATTCAGAACCTAAGTGGTCTTCTGGATGGTATTTGAAAAACCTGTCCAGTAATCAAAATCATCACTTAAAGTAGGGAATTATTGAAAAAAAATAATCCATACCCTCCCTTAAGTATTTGAATTTAACTCAGAATGTTATTAACACACACTGCGTTGCCAGTAAGTAGTTGGATGTGGGCCTCCAGGCGTAAGAGTACTGGTCCGCTGGTTGGAGCTGTGCCATCTTTCTCGCACGGCCACCTTCCAAAAGCGTCATTATTTGTAGTTGCCGATTTGGGCTTCCTTTAAGTGGGGTGAGAACTTAAAGGTGTACGAAATCGTGTACTTCGAGATTTTTGACTTGTTCTTGATTTGACACAGTGGTTTAGGATATCCCCTAATCGGACAAGAGCTTTCTGGTGTAACTTTTCCTTTATTGAATTTTTCATACCGTTCAGCTTAGTCTCATAGGAACTTAACTGTGTCAGTTGATGTGCCATTTATGTAAATTACCCAGCGTTCCCAAGTACCCACATTACCAAGCGTAGCTGGCATCAGACGTACGTGGACCAATGCAGCTGGTTCTCAGCACGCAGCTCAGCGGTGGGGTTGGAAGTGTACCAGTGTGCCCAGGAGTGGCCTACGGTGCAGACGCGGGCCTTGCTCAGTATGCTTTACATTTGGAAGGGAGCCCTGGTTGGTCCAGCAGTCCACTTAAGTGGAGGTTGGTGAGGAAACTGTTGAGCTGCGTTTTCTGGGGTGAAGGCATGCTCTCTCGGTGTGCTTCCTTTCTTTAATCAAGAAGATGTGAATGGACCCGCAGTCTCTCTTGGAAACCCCTCTGGGGATACTGGTGACGTGTTGCAACTTAGAAAACGCGCCTAGGCTATCTTTTAGTCACATAGCTAAAAGAGCTGTGAGCTAGCTAGCCGAGAATGAGTGTGGTGCATGCATGGTCGAGGATCAGAGCAAAATGAAATCTTGGTACAAACTAAAGCTGTTACCTTTACGTCACTAACGATGGTATTCGAGCCTGCTGAGCTAACTACCAGCGACAGAGGGAAGGCACGGCCTGTCCTATTCTCAATTCGGTCATTTAACAAGTATTTAGCGAACCCGCTCCATACGCCAGGCACTGTACAAAAAGTAACATTCTCGGAAGGAACAGCCACATCTCTAGCCCAAAAGTGAGTAGTTGTGTTTATGGTCCATTAATTATCAACTAGTTAATTTCCTTAGGAGGTGTTCCTTTGGACCAGTTCTCAAAGGCCCACTGCAGTGTATTGAGTGAGAGAGGAGAAATCCCACTTCTTACTCCTGAGCTTCCCTGGCTGCCTTCTTCCCTTTCTCCAGAGCCTGTTGTACATCTACTGTAGGGTAGATGTTATCTGCATGCAACAAACTGAGTCTCAGAGAGGGTAAGTAACTCACTCAGGTCATACAGTATCAGAGATGACAAACAAGAGTCCAGCTCTTGAACTAAGGTCTCCTGTTCCCTCACCTCTGGCCCAGAGTCTAGGTGTAGATTCAGAAGTTTCTTTAACATATGTTAGACTGAGCTTTAGAAGCCATTTGTATGATGATTTTTCTTTGTCCGTTTTGTGTGACTGGTAATTGCAAGTCCTTTTGTATGTTCCATTGTGTTAGACTCTTCTCAGAGGCAGGAGAATATTTTATTGTTTGGGAAAACCCTTTCATTCCTAGAATAATAATATAGATCATTGATCGTATTAATCACTTCCATTCCTTATAAGGTAGTTGTCGGGATTCCATGACCTCGCACCCTTCAAGGGCATTGCCTAATGTAGTAACCGCTCAGTAAATGTTGTTATCAGCAGTTATAATTAGTACACTATGTGTATTGCACTTTTCATTAGAAGCCTGGGTTCTTAACCTTTGTAATAGAAGGGAGAAGGAAAGGTAAGAAAGAAAATGAAAGAACTATAGGACACTAAATGGTAAAGTCATTAAGCCACCTTCTAGTTTATGTAGAAATCCAATGGATCGATTTGGTAATTGTTTGGAAACACAGATAGCTAAGATTTTAATGAGAAGCCTTCATAGTTCAGAAAAGTCGCAGTGAATTTATGTTTGCTAATGCAATCATATTTTGAAAATAGCGGAGTTTACTTAAGTCCTACTTTGAATTGTTTAATAAAAATGACGCCATATATATAATTTCTCCCACCATCTTTTTTTATAATTGATCTGCCTGTATCTGGGAAGGACTGAGAAGAAGTGCAATTCTTGTGTGTGTGTGTGTGTGTGTGTGTGTGTGTGTGTGTGTGTATGTGTATGCATTTCTTAAACTAATAAACTTTAACCGGGTTATTTTACATTTACTTTCACTTTTGAATGTGTCCAATTTATAAATGTTACTTAACTAAATTCCCAAATAGTGTCAACATGCTGTCACTCTGGATAGCCACTTTCAGACTAGAAGAGCATGGTTTATTTTGTTGCTTTATATTACCCGAGGTGGTATTTCCACATTATAAGTAGAGTGTTTGTTTCATTAAAGAACAAAAAGGAACCAAGATGCATCCTTTTGTTCTGACGGACTCTAATGACCTAGCAGTAGCGGTCCTGCCACCTTCGTTTACTGTCATTCAAGGGAAGCGGCCCTAGCAGGTTTGGATGGACTACTCTTTTCAATTTCCCAAACACCATAGTGTTTGCTGTAAAATCCTCTGTACAAACCACATTGTCAAAGTGGAGGCTGCAGTTCTACTTTGTCACTTGGCCCTTTCCTAGGGCGGGAAGTGGAACGCAGACTGGGAGAAAGTTGGTAGCTGAAAGAGATCTTGGACTTCAGGTACGCCTGGTCTCTTCATTTTCTATATCGGAAAACTTTCCCTTGGTCAAAGAGCTTGCCCCTAAAACGGCTGGGACAGGACCTCGCTAGATCTCCGGTCAGCTGTCCAGCCTTGTAGAAAACAAACTCCGATGTCAGCTACCTCAAATACCTGTTTTATAACAGGTGATATGTAAACACAAGCGAGTACCTTGAAGAATGTTCCGTTACAGTGAAACCAAACAGTCCGTGTGTTGGGTAACAGAGGATGTGTCAATGTATGTGTCTTTAAGAATTGCAACTTGCAGGAGATGAGTCCTAGTTTGGACGATCCCAGGGAATCCACCTTCCCCGGCAAGGTTTGAGAGTTCGTTCCTATACTTAAGGAGGGCATGGCTAATACTCTTCAGAGTGAGTGGATTCTCAGTTCTGATGAACTTTTTTAGGTTTAAATATTACTCTTTCCAACATTCACCTTTATTTTATATTTCTAGGGACTGATTTGCTTAGTGGTATAATACCTGAACTCTGTCAAAAATATCCAGATTTAAATTTCATAATTGGAGGAGAGGGACCTAAGAGAATCATTTTGGAAGAAGTACGGGAAAGGTACCAGCTACATGACAGGTATTGATGGATTCCATACTGCCTTGGGTGAGAAAATACCAGTTACCTAAATTCAGTTTGGGTGATGTGTGTTAAGTGGGTTGTTTCTCTTACATGTACCTGATGTACAAATGTGACGCGAGGTCTCTTTTTTTTAAAATGTATGTACTATGGGAAACTTGAAGATTCACAGTTTGTTTTTGTTGTTGTTGTTGTTAGCCCAATATTATTGGACTCTAGGGGGCAGTGGTTGGAGGTACCCTGGAAGGTGTGTGTGCGCGTGCGCACATCCACGCATGCACACGCCAACCGCTTTGGAAATGTTTGCGCGTTTTCAAGGCTTGCTGAGTGGTGATTTCTATAGCGTGGCCCAAGTCGTGTAAATTGCCCTGCACGTACAGGTTCACGTCCTTCTCTTTCTCAGTAACTTAGAACAGTGTTTGCTGTGAGACATCCGTTTAGAAGGGGCATTTTCCTCTTTAGAAATGACTTTGATATGTACTCATCAAAGCATATTAATATCTTTATTAAATGCCCACCAATTTTGGAAAAGATGAAATTTGTAGGCGTGACAAAAGTTCGAAATATGTTGGCCGTGTGGGTTTGAACCAAAGAGCTTTAAAAGACTCTTAGATAAGAGTTTGGAGATGCTAACCTTTTTTGAGGTGGAAAACATCAGAACCAGCAATAATCTAAGTACAGTACGAATAGCACACTTGGCTTCTAAATGATAATTTCTTTTCTAGCAAGATTTTCACTCCCCTCTTTCTTCTCTCATTTCAAAAATCAGAGTACGTCTCTTGGGAGCCTTAGAACACAAGGATGTTAGAAATGTCTTAGTTCAAGGACATATTTTTCTTAATACTTCCCTTACCGAAGCGTTCTGCATGGCAATTGTGGAAGCAGCCAGTTGCGGTTTACAGGTAAAAAGCTTTGAGGCCTTGCACTGTCGGGGTTTCTGTACTTGCATTCTGAAAAATAATCAGACACATTCTGTAACGACTTTTCAAGTTGGTTTGGCTTCTTTTCCTGAGGTACGAATTATGGTGTGTCGTGTGTTCTTTGTCTCTTCTTAAGGTCGTCAGTACCAGGGTTGGCGGGATTCCTGAAGTACTTCCAGAAAATCTGATCATTTTGTGTGAGCCTTCTGTAAAGTCCTTGTGCGAGGGTTTGGAAAAAGCGATTTCCCAACTCAAATCAGGAGCGTTGCCAGCCCCCGAAGATATTCACAACATCGTAAAGACTTTCTACACCTGGAGGAACGTTGCGGAAAGAACTGAAAAAGTATGTCATGTGCTAAGCAAAGAGTATTTGAATGATTGGGTCTGAATTCTTGGCGTTTTGTGTACACGTTTGCTATTTCTTCTCTAGGTTTATCCTCTCTGTTGCTTAAGTTTACGAAGTCTCTTCCGATGAGAAGACACGAACCATGTACTGCTTTTGGTATATGCTAGGCTGTTTCTAGTCAAGTCCTTGCCTTTGACATCTGAAAATAGTGGTAATGCCATCTAGACCCTTCATTAAATTGGGCCTGAGGAAGTTTTCTAGGAAGTCACAACAGTTAAAGGCAAAACTGATCTTAAACTCTACTCTTAGACATTTTCTTAAGGCTGCTTCTAATTCTACAGCACGTGGGTCTACTAGAGAATACATGGTTTTGCTGAGTCCGATTGCGGCCATCATTTAGTTTGGGCTACTTCCCGAAACCCTTGTGTCACCTTTGCTAAGTGATGTGATTTTCCGTGGGAAGAGGAGTTTGGCATCTTTGGGCTGATTGAGAACATAATGAGTGAGGACTCAAAATGCACGTGACAGATGTTGCAAACAGGATCACAAATAAAAAGCAGCAATAGAGAATTTGGAGTTGCTTTTTTAATTCTGCCGGGTTCACACAGGCCATTTTGATCCTGTTCAACTCCTGCTTTGTAGTTTAACCGTGCTATTTAGAAACTTGATGAAGAAATTGAATCGGAGTTCACTCTGGAAGCGTACTTTCTCAACTATCCTAATTCAGCAGTGCCCGCATAATTCTGATTGAGATGTGTCCCAGATGTTTGGAAGGTGGAAGAGCTAGCCGAAAACGGCCCGCACCCTTCCAGAGGTCGCTGCCCCGTGGCACCTGCACCGCGTGTCACAACTTCCTTGGGTTCTCAAGGAGGCGGTGCACAGGTCTGCTGTGTGGGAAGGACCGCAAGGAATGCTGAGAGGCTGTTGAAACATAAATGCTGGCCTCGTTTGTGTTCGAAACAAACATGTTTACGGGTCTTCGTGGGGTTTTGTTTGGAATACTTCTGAGGTCCGTGCTTGGTGGTGTTTCACAAAGCACGCCACCTGCCACCAGTTCTCGGCAGTCAGCTTTGCGTTAGGTGCCGGTGTCCGACCTGTGCCATCTGCTAAAATGTCCCCCATCTTTTCCCCCTTCCTTCCGTTTGGAATCTACAAAGTGTTTGTGTATGTGCTCACCATCTGTGCTCAGCAGCACGGCCTCAGGTGGCTGTGGACGGAAGGGCCTCTCTTACCCAGAAGCGCACTAGATTAGAGCTCTGCTGGGGGCTAGTGGTGAGAGCATCTCAGCCGCGTCCCGGAACCTTAGAGGGCCAGCCCTGCTTCAGGAATTCACTGCCGCATTAAATACGGCCTCGACAGACGTGACCTGAAAGGCGGCTCCGGCTTCTCAGGACTTTGGAGTTCTCGTAGTTGGTTAAGTTTGGTGGTGATGCCCTAGAGGCCAGGAGTGTAGCCCAGTGTTCTGGCCAGAATAAGCACTCTATAAGTGTTGAATCAAATGACAATAATGACCGTGATTGTATTCATCACATCATTACTAAAACAGCAACAGCAACGAAATGTAAGCGACCTCACTTTGCATCTGTACAGCATTCCTGGTTGGCGCGGGTCGTTGTTTGTCGTGGGTTACAGTGCTCACTGTCGGCCTCTCTCTGCCAGGTGTACGACCGCGTGGCAGGAGAAGCCGTGTTACCGATGGACAGACGACTGGACAGACTCATCTCTCACTGCGGCCCGGTGACGGGCTACATTTTTGCTTTGTTGGCTGTAGTCAACTTTCTCTTCCTCGTTTTCCTGCGATGGGTGACTCCAGATTCTGTCATCGACGTTGCAATAGACGCCACAGGGCCAGACGGGGCCTGGACTCCTCGATACCCTCCCAGTAAAAAAGAGGGCAAGAATAATGCGATGTCTAAAACCAGGTAGAAGAAAGCCTGGATTGTAACATTTTACACATTTGTGATAGTTCTGTTAAGACTATCGAAAATAACCTTGCTTTTTTCTTTGTTTTTTTTAAAGTTCATTTAGTAAGTTATGCTACCTCTATACCATTCAATGTTTTATTTTGAAGAAAGATAAAAACTTATGCAACTCCTGAGTGTAGAAACTCCTTGCACTTACCTAAAATTTAGGAGAGAACATTTAAGCCACTCAGGTATGACATTTTTCAGACTACTGAAATCCCTTTAACGGAGATGTTTTAACATTATATTTTGGGAGCTTTGGGTGCTGAAGGGCCAAATGTTTTCTGGGCATTTTTTGGCCAATTTTAAATGTTCTACCATTAATTAGACATTCACCAGATGTTTACAAGTTTTCTTTAGGGAAGTACAACAACGATACGAACTACTTTGAGTCCTGTTCACACATGTCATAGCCATTGAAGTCCTGTTTGTAGCCGTTGATTTGGTTCACTCAGTGTTACGTACCGTCAGCAGGTTTCTTGAGTAAGATGGTCCATCAGTTAGTAGCGTGTTTTAAGCACCTACTATGTGTAGAACATTGAACCAGACACTTCCTGCTGTTAAGGACCAGGGGCACGTGCGCTCTTTGTTGATCACTCCGATGGCTCACTTCTCTGTAGTCACAGTTGACAAGCTGGTAAAATACCAAACATGCCAAAAATGCTCCTGCTTTTAATGCCGGGAAGAAACTGTCGGCATACTCTGATTACTTCTTCGACCTTGTCACATGCGTTCTCCTAGGTAGAGCCTTCGTCTTCGTTTGTGTTTATGAAAATACCTTTTCTTTTGAAATACTAGGGACCGATATCACTGTTGATGCTAGTGCAGAGAAACCCTCCACGTGCTTCCGTGCATCGTTTAGTCCTCTGTACATGCCTTCATGTCTTCCGAGCAGAACGTACGAGGTGTGCAATCTCCAAGTCAGCTGCTACCCTGTACCTTCGATGCAAGCCACGTCCCTTCACTTGTGGCCTAGCTGATGTCTGAGAAGTATCGTCAGGATGCAAAAGTCTTTGCCCCAGAATGTTTTATTCATAGCAGATTGAGTTTGAAAATGTTAGGAACACAGTCTCTTGTGTGGATGTGTGTTGTTCACTGTAATCGTTGTTGCCCAGAGCCATGGGTTTTTAAACCCCAAATTTTCCACATGGTGTGTCTTACGAACTCCTTGAACTCCTTAGAATAAGTTTTTGTGATCAAGGACTGTGAAATCAAAAGAACGAGGCACTCGTTGGTGCACTAGATAGATTCTGGCAGTATTGTGATCCTTGACGGGACTTGTTTTCTTTAATGATAACATTCACAAAACTTCTTTTTAAAAAGTATCTTAACATGCCTGTTAACCAGTTGCCACCGATAACGTAGGGAATATGTTTGTGTTTTGTGCCGAAACACAAACGCGGGAGTGCGGTTTTTAAAACCTGGAAGTTAACGGTTCTTTGGTGAAAGAAAAATGGACTGACCTAAACCATTAAATTTCATTGGGATTTTTATGCACAGAAACGGATTTATATAAATATGAAACAGTGCCAGTATTCACGGCGAAGCACGCAACTATAACCTTTGCTTTTCTGTATCCTGTTCAGCAATTTTGAAGGGCATACTACTGTTGGTTCTTCTATTTTTGTTTCTTAGCATATTTTCAAGATTGCCATGTGTTTCAGGTGGAAATGGGATTTAAACTTCTTGCATGTAAAGTATGTAATTTGCAAATCAGAATTATTTCCTTTGTTTTTAACAAACGGAAGTAAATTTGCTTGTTCTCATAAATCTTAATTTTCAGGCTTCCTGGATACTTTAATCGTAACTGTCAGTGTTGCACTGGTCAATATGTGGAAACATATTGTTCTACCCCGCTACTTACATTTATTTGAAAGTGAACTTGCAGTGATGGGGAATTTATGAAAAATATATTGTATTTCTTTTGATATTATAAAAATGAGCACATATAACACTGATTTATGAAAACATGCTACGTGTCCAAAAATAAAGACCAAAATGGCATTTTGACAATTTTCTGAATTTGTCTTGTTTTCTGAACACAATAGTATTTACCCGTTGAACAGTGCTCCCCCCCCCCCGCCCCCCTCCCTCACATGCTTGCTCTTTTCCCTGCAATTAGATGTGTTGCTGGGTCTGTTAGTAAAACAGGAACTGTCCTTCGGCTGATGAATTGCTCTGACATCTTTCCATTCTAGAATACATTCTCTCTTTTACTCATGGAATAATCAGTTGAATTGTGCTTTTGTTTCCTGATCCAAACAAGCCCTGTTTTTCCCTGCACTAGAGTTACCGCGTGAGGCAAACGAATACATCTGGAAACTATTGTGTATGTGAACTACGTAATTATACCTTGTATAATTTTGTATATCTTGTAAGCTATTTTAAGAGAAATTTGAATTTTGATTTCATTTACAGAAGGCCAGCTTCTCCCACCCTTTTTGTTGGAAGCAGTGGAAAGCAGTCATCTACACTGGTATGTTCTGATTTATCTTACACCAAATCTTACTTTTGGCAAAGGCGGTATCCTAGGTCTGTGTTTACTTTTGCGAAGTGTTTTTAAAGGCCTCTTTACCTGCTCTTCATTCCCAAAAGAATATGGCAAGACTTTAAATTGTATCATCCTGTGGCTAGGCTTTTTTTTTTAAATTTTTTTTCTTTTAATGTTTATTTTTGAGAGAGACAGAGCATTAGCAGGGGAGGGGCAGAGAGAGAGGGAGACAGAATCTGAAGCAGGCTCCAGGCTCTGTGCTGGAGCCGATGTGGGGCTCGAACTCACAGACTGTGAGATCATCACCTGAGCCGAAGTCGGACGCTTAACCAAGTGTGCCACCCAGGCGCCACCCTGGGCTTTTTTTAAATGTGAAATTCTGAAAATTAAAGTTCTGCACAAAATATAATTTGTGTTCACTAGTACTTTGGGCAGTTGGTTTTCCTTTCTCCTTTATATTTGGCTATGGCTCCGTGGTTCTTAACTGGATGTGGGGGTTTAGGGGAGGGGGGAGCGGGGGTGGTGATTTTGCCCCCTAGGGGACACCTGGCAGGGTCTGGAGACATTTCCGCGCTTAGCCCTGGATGGAAGTGGGGCACTGGCATCGAGATGCTGCCGAATATCCTACAATGCTTTTGGATAGCCCTCCCACAGCAAAGAATTATCTGGCCCAAAATACCAGTAGTGCCGAGGCTGAGAAACCGTGGTGCCACAGAGGATTTCCTCTCCTGTGAGGGATGTCGCGAATTAACCCCTTACTTCAGTAGCCTTTCATGCCCATCTCAAATGTGATGCTCAAACGTAATTAAAGATGGTCTCTCAAATGTAGCATAGACATCCATTTGAACTTGGAGAAAAGTCGAGCTCCTCCTGGCCTAATTTGCTGGTATATAACACAGAAAGCACAGCCATGTTTTCAATGAAAAGGCCAACACAAGACTGAATGGTGTCATGTGTTAAATACACGACACTGGGCCGACATGCGTAAATGACTCAGAATGAGTGCACTTCTTAGAGCGCGATTGAACGAGACACGACACGAAGAGAGGTCATGTGCCTGTGTTCGTGCGTGTGTTTTCATACGTTGGCACTCTGTAGGTGGCAAGTTGCAGGCCCACACTAAGTTCGGTAAATAAACCCCGTATGTTGGTCTCCGTTCTTGAGGGTGGGAACTGCCCAGGATCTTTGTGTAAGACGCTGAAATGGACGCAGTGTGTGTTGTGCGTCAAGGCTGTATGCTCGCACGTCAGCCTTTTAGCGGAGTGTAGGGAAACGTTTGTCGCCTAGGTAGTCATTCTCATGTGCCCGAGCGCTACGAGAAACTCCCCGTATCTTTTGCATAAAGGATTTATTAAATAAGACTTACTGAGTCTGCTCTTAAATTTTTTTTGGCCTGACTTTTTCAATAGTTTGTAGAGATTTTGAAAATCTAAGATAGCCAGGAATGAAAGAGGAGACGTAGATTTTCCCCATCCCTTTTTGGTAGGGGAGGGAAATTAAAAATAAGTCTCTTTCCTTCATATTGGCCCATCGATGTGTGTGGAAGAGTTAGGGGTTACAAGAGAATATTGTCCGTTGGCGGAGGGTATCGATTCGTAGAATCTTTGGGTAATTCACCCAGAACCTAGGGTATCTTGTTTCTCCATTTCCCTGTAACTCTCCCATGATCAAGGAGAGCCTGCCTATTCCAGTACGAGGTACCACCTTTACTGACACTTGAAACGGGAAATGAATGATGAGCTTTGCCGGCAGACCTTGTCACAGATGCGCCTATTCTGGCAAGTGGTCTAATGCTTTCAATCCGACACATCCACTTGGACAGGCATCCGAGATGAGCCTTTTATTAAGTACCGCCTTAGAGTAAATGGCCTTTTTTTAACTGGTCATATTTTAGATCGGGCCATTATCTCCCATAAACCTGAGAATGAAGAGAAAATGAAATGCTCTGGGGCCGGTACTTTCCACTTCAAATAACTCGCTTCGTCACCATGGGATCTGACAAGTTTGTTTTATCTTTCCGATACTGCCTTCCAACATACTGCAGCACAAATTGGGATTGAGGGATCAAAAAGATGTGGACAGGAATCCCGTTGGTTAAATAGCACTGAGGAATGTAGGTCTAAAAGGAAGTTTCTTTAGTTCATTTCACATGGCTATGGAAGTCAGCACATGCAGCCTCCGAATCACAGTTAGCTTAGAAGGTACACACGAGTTCTCAGTAACAGAGCACCAAGAGCTAGAAAGTTGAAAATAGATGTCATATGATACCAATTATAACTCAGTGTAATTTTGCAGCACCAAGAACCTGTAGAGAGTGCAAGCCAAAATGGAGGATGGTCCTGTTTCCTATGGCTTTAAAAACATTTTTGTTACAATGTTTGCTACTTTTTTTTTCTTCAAACTTTTAATCAAAGTGTTTTTGGCTCTCCTAACTCATTTCTATATCGTCAAAGGAAATAGAAAAGAAGCGGCTAGGATAGCAGAAGAGATCTATGGTGGAATTTCAGGTAAAATCACACGCGTGTGTTCTCAACACTTAAAAAAAAAAAACCCTCCTAGATGATTCGTACGAATGATATTTCTGGAGGGTGGATTTTATTTGTGGTTTGGCTTTGTGTGGGTACTTTTAGAAACTACAGCACCGGTTTGTGAAGGAGTTTCAGCTTTATTTTTGCAAGTTCGTAGTACTATTATTAGTGGTTATTATTTAAGAAGGAACTAGGGTAGTGGCTTTTTAAGAGTATTTGGAGAAATCTCGTTTCCACTAACCTGAAAAATTACTGATAGGGGATTTTCTTTAATATTTTTCAACAAAGTTTAACAATGCATTCTAACAAGACCGGGTCCCCTCCGGAAATAGAATGACCAATATATCTGATTTCAAGCAGCAGCTGTGGCATGCTATATATATTTTTGTGTTGTCGTTTGCAGTGCGAATTGATTAGCCACTTGTCACTGGCAGGAAAAATCCTTCATGACGCGGCTTTTACTCGTGTGAAATGCCAACATTTGGGTGAAAGGTTTTAAACTGTCCTGGTTTGTAGGATTTCATCTCCGTTTCTCTCCAGAAATGATTCACCTTAATTGTCGTGAGATGCCACAAAAGTAAATGAATCAGATGCGCCTGTTGCTGCTGGGCTTGTCACTTGAGAGAGGAGAATTTATTCGTAAACAGAGTTCAGATTTTCCCTCTGTTATTTTTAGCGTTCATAGGGGTTTCCAGGATGACATCATTCTTTATCTAGCGTCCATTTCAATTTGCACCCAGGATTCTCTTTCAAAATAGACTTAGGCTGTGTGATTCCAATATGCCAGACAACTTTGAAGACGCTAGATAACAGCAGTATCCAAAGAAATAAGACCTCCAAAGATAAAGCATCAGAATGCTTCAGTTAACTGGGGGAAATGAGGAGAGTCGTGAAGTTTCAGGAAGTGTCAGAAGGCCCGGAATGTGGAAAGAGGTTTCTTTTGGGGATTACATTTGTCACACATTTCAGGGAGGTACGTTGCTTAGACTGGTTTAAAAAAAAAAAAAAAGCTTCTCTTTAGTTTCAAGTTAAGTGTGATCTGAAAATCGTATTTTCTAATTTGATATGTAAATATGAACAGGGCTTTGTGAGAGTTTCAGTAACACAATTTTGGTATTCTCAGAGATACAGCATCCTCATGGTTTAAATGAGGTCAAATCCAACAAAGTTGTTATTGCAAGAGCGTGTTGAGAATGTTTTCTCCTGTTTGCTCACGTGCATTGTTTCTGTCTTTGTCGTCCTTAATTCAGTACGCTCTTAAAAAGGTTTTATAATAGTCAAAACCCATGTAAGCATGGTTTGGATTTGGGTCTGGAACTGTAATACAAATCTCTTAAATAGAGCTCACTCATTCCTTAGCTCAAATGCCTTTATTTGTTCAAGCTCGTAGGATAATACTCATTTAATTTGCAAGTAATGTCATGTTATAAAGTCAAAAACATATCTTTTGAATATCATTAACAAGGCAGGGACTGGGAGAGAATAGTACATGTTAATTTTTCAGTTTAATTTCCTTCCTATGTATACATATCTACGTGTGTGGATGGCTGCGTGTGTATACAAATACACATCCCCCCCCCCCATACGTGTGTATGCTAGGATATCCAGATGTGGTAAATAAGGCTTTCTATGATAATGCAGGCCGTAACATGCCAGAAACTGTTTTTTTTTCTTTTGACACTGTTAGCAGTCAGATGCTATATTCTTCAAGCTAGATGTATTAAAAAGAAAGAACAAAATCTTGTGCAACCAGAAATTATCTTTGCTGCTCACTGGTCAGACAGATGTCTGTTGGGAAAATATGTGACATTTAATCAGTAAGTTAGCTAATTGACTTAGAAAAGTCTCAGCCCAAGGTTAAATTTCCTGAACAGAGCTGTCAGAAACAAGGGGAGAGCAGTTAAAAAAACTCACCCAGGGCAGGGTTTATTTAGCCTGTCATAGGTCCTGGCACGCTTTCTTTTGGAAGCTAAACCTAGCATCATATCCCTCACTAAATATCATTTTGGGGGCTATAAAATCTTCTGGATTTTTTTTTTCTGGATTTCACATTCTGGAATACATTGGTCAATATGTCTTTGTGGCTTAAACTATTACATTTGTAGATAACTTTCCAGACCTGAGTTAAACCAGGTTGGCTGTTTTATTTTTCAGGCTTCTTTGTGTGATTTGTCAATAATGTGTGTGTGTATATATATATGTGTGTGTGTGTATGTATATATACATATACATATACACATGTGTGTGTATATATGTGTATACATATATATGTCTACATACATACACACACACACACACACACACACTCGTATTTAAGTTGAAAACATTGTCATTAGCCCTTGGCACGACGTCTAGAGCACCGGATGGATCACTGGAGCCCAGCTTCAGCCCTCAGATCTCTCTGCAGGTACTTATTCCTGACAGATGCGGTATATGATTTTTTCGCCTTTGCCAATCTGGCCAGAATTGAAGCTGTATTTAGTACAGGGCTTGGTCATCAAACTTGATAAAAATAGAGTATAGATACAGGTTGATAATCTGTTTTCACAACCCTCGGGCCAGACGTGGTTCAGGATTCAGGAGTTTGGGGGCTACTAGGAAGATTACACAGTGTTTATAGTGTATATTACACGGCACTCCCAGCCGGGCCTCGAGCCACCTCCCCAAATCAAACATCTTGACATTTCTATTTCTGTATTATATTGGATATTTTGAAATACAAATTAAAAAGAAAAAATCTCTTAACCTGAGTCCTTACCATGCTTCGCTGCCAAAGGAGTTTGCATCAAACTTGGGAAAAAGCTTGGTTTTCAAAATTTGGGTGATTTTACATTTGCAGATACGAGATTGTGGAACTGTTGTATTCTTTTTTTTTTTTTTTTAATGTTTATGTTAAGCCAAATCTAGAAGATCCGTGTCGGTCTAAATGTTAAGGCTTAAAATGAGTTGTCCTTGTTCTAAATTCAGAAGCCTCACTTTGATTTGATGGCCCCGCCTCTGTCTGACTCATCCCCCTGACTCCTTTTTCCTACCCTTCCCCTACCAGCAGGTTTTTCCTGCTTTTGGTCCCTTCTTGCCAAACCGTCTACCTAGCCTTCTACTCTTGTTCGGTCTTGCTGGTCGTCCTCTCAAGCCTTGGCCCAGCCGTCTTCTTCATGGCGACACATCACAGGTGCCGGCCGGCTTTCCCAAATTTGGACAACCAGCCCTCGGCAGGGGGTGTGCCCACACCAGCTGTTACCTTTAGCTCAGCTCTCCTGCTCCTGATGGGCTCAGAGGAACCTTCTAACACCCTGCAAATAGGTGTTCGTTGACCATGGTGCATCTCCTGACTGGAATCGAGTGTTCTAGAAAGTGTGCACTTTAACTCAATCTTAGTCTAATATTTTAGGTATCTCAGGAAATTTATTATAATGTGACTTTTTCTAATTACCTTTGTTTTACTTAAATCATTAATTCTGCTAGGCTCCTGTGTATATTTTGGTTCAAAATTGAGGTTCCTCTTGAATGTGTTGTCTCTGATAAGTGCTACAGGAGAAGATATTGCTTCGTATGATTTTGGAACTTGAATAAAGAGACTAAAGATTGTTCCACGTGCACTAGAGATTATAACTGGTTAGGGGGTTCTTTAAAAGTAATAAACCAGTAAGCTCAAGTACTTGTCAGAATCAGGAAGGGGGAAATTGCAAAAAAAAAATTAATAATAATAGTAATAATACAGGTTTTTATCTTGAGTACTTGGCAGTCAGACAACTGTATCCCCTCGGAACCGATTTTGTTACTGAAATGTGTGGTTTTAGGAGCTGTCATATTCTGAGAAAAAGTCCACCGGGGGGGGGGGGGGATGAAAACGCACTTGAACATTTTCCATACACTTCATCAGGAACAAGTAAACATATTTGTCCAGTAAACTATCTTCCTAATGTGCTTGCAGCCCCGTGACACAGGCAGTCTGCCCAAGAACTAAAAATAGACTGCCTTAGGAGAGAAGGGTTGAGTCCTACTTAGGCACTCACTTATTTGGAGAGCTTAGTTGATATTTCCTGAAAGGAATGGAAAAACTCCCTAGCTGCCAAGTAACTTCAATCCTTAATTTCTCACAATTAGCTCCAATTTGCGAAACAAGAACGGTAAGAGCGAGACACTGCGTGTTGGGAATAAGAGGAAAGCAGGAGAAACCACCGTGGCTGAGTTGCTGGAAAGGGTTTTGTGTGAAAACTCTAGGCCCTTTGACGCAAGTGCTGGAAAACAACGGGACCGGGAAGGTGGCTTCCTGGAGAGTGGGTTTGTTTCCAGTGGGGAAACAAAGAGGATTTCTACATCGAAGGGGATACGAATGGATTCATTTCATGCTATGTATGGAGAGATGGTGGATAGAGCGAAGGATCCCCGGCCCAGAAACCTATCCTGAGGTTAGGTGGGATCTCAACACCAGAGCAGGGTGCGTTCTGGGTCACAAAACCTTGGAATTCGGTACTATTTCTGCCAATACTGGAAGTGAGGTCTCGTTACGTGGGGCAAATGGGTTGCCGTGTGTTTTGGGGTGTTCCGGTTCACGACGCGAGGCTCTTCCCTTACCTCCTCTCTCGAAGGCCAAGGGCAGGGGGTCCAGGAGAAATACGAGTTTAGATAAGGGGCCTCTGAAAGCAGGGGAGCTTGGTACCTCCCTGTCAAGTTGGAAGTCAGCCGGGGCAACTTCCGGACCTGTCCGCTGGGCCTGTCCAGCGGGAAGAGGACAGTGGCGTGGTGAGAAGGAAGCCCAGCCCTGCTCTCTCTTCCTGCTTTCTGGGTGGACAAGAATATGGCCCCCTAGGCTTGCCATGACATGGGGTGGGAGCTCGGGGTGTCCGAGGGCGCTGCGTTGACAGGGGACAGGAGGAGAGGGGGCCGAATGCCAGTGAACAGGAAGGGGGCCTGAAAGTGAGCCCCGGTAGGAAGGGCAAGCCCGCAGACCAGGAGTGACACCTGCAGTTGAGGCAGCAAGCGAGCGAGACCGGCCTCGTCTTCCACTTCCCTGGGGAGACGTCCTCCCTCTCTCTTCTCCCCACCCCCAAACCACAAGGGGAGCTGGCACCCAGAAGAAGGAGTTGGGAACACCTATGGGGACACGCTGCTCTTCTGTCCGCAGCTGCTGGCGTGGCAGAGAGGGCCATCCCCTGCCCCCGGAGGAGGTAGAGGAGAGGAGATTATCTTTCCAAAGTGGACTGACCAAGTACACTGGTCGTTTTCAAATCTCTCGATTGAAGAACTTTGTAAATACAGACAAGGGCACAAATTCTAAGCAAACATCTGGATGAATTTTCACAAAGTGAGCACGGTCAGGTACCAGCTCCCCAGAGCAAGACACTGCATATTATCAGCATGGCCCCCACTGGTTCCTCTTCCCGTCAGCCCCCACCCCTCCTTGGGGTCCTTTTGACTCCAGGTGAGTTTGGCCCCCTTTTGTATGTTACGGAAAGGGATCACACAGCACGTGCCCTCCTGTGTCTGGCTTCCTTCACTCGACATTAGGTTTCGAGATCTATCCAGGTTGTATGTGCGGAGTGGGTCTTATGGGACTGGTGAGGAACAGAAATTACTAGAAAGAGGACGAAGATGGAGTTAGGGTTCCTGCTTCTCAGAAGGAAAGGGGACCCCCACAGCCCACTCAGAAGTAAGTTTTAAAAATAATAAAGCCACTTTGTGTTAGTATTCTAATTTCACGATAGCTAGTTACTGTAAATCTTGTTCTGATTTTTGAGTCAAATACTTACTGTACTTTCGGGTGACTCGGGTTCACTGGCTGTTGTTGGAACAAGGGCATAACAGAGCCACGGCTGTAGGTTTGCTCTTTACATGGGTCAAGGTTCTAGTGATGTCCGTGGATGAAGACTGACCTCCTAACCCCAGAGCCCAGGTCCACTTCCAAGAGCGGTTAGGCAAGACTGTAGCATGTCTGATACACAGTTCATATTGAATGAGGTGAAGATGTTTAGAAGAAAACCAAGGCTGACTAATCGAGGATTATATGCATTCATTATGTCATGATTCCCAGCTTATGCAAATTATAAATGTCCAAAGAGATTTTCAAATTCATCAGCTTTTAACTGACTCAGGAACAAGTGGAGACACAAACAGTATTTTTTCATGTTAAAATTTGTATCCATTTTTCTTATCAAAGCATTGCACATTCATATCAGGAGTACGAAAACACCAGTGATTATATGTATGTGTGTGTGTATACTTAATTATATATAAATTGGTTCCAACTTACCTATGTGTGTGTATACACACACACACACACACACACACACACACACTTTTAAATCTTGGAACTCACTTTGAAGTGACAGAAAAGGCCCAAGAGTGGTACCAAGAATTCCCACTTCTCTTTGCCCAGAGACCCCATTCATATTTACCCAACTTTCCTAATAACGTCCTTGAGAGCAAAAGGATGCATATTGCCTTTAGACGTTGTGTCTCATCAGCCTTCTTCACTGTGGAACGGTTCCTCTGTCCCTCCTCGAACAAGTTACAGGCCAGTTATTTTAGAGAACGGCCCCCAGTTTGAGTTGGCTCACAGTGTCCTCAAGATTAGATTTGGGTTATGCATCTTGAGCAGGAAGATCACAGATGCTACGGTGTATTTCTCCCATCGCATTCCTTCCGATAGTACATGATGTCGCCCGTTGCATTCCATGGCATGGCATACCGGGCCGATTTGTTCCGTCACTTCTGACGTTAACTTTGATCCGCTGGGTAAGGTGGTGTCTACAGTTTGGTGCTACTGTAAAATCGCCTGTATTTCTTTTATAACTAGTAGTTCTTTTGTGAGGAGATCACTGGAGCCAGATTCTACCATTTCTTCCACATTTCCAAGTTGGTGTCGTACTATGAGGACGAGCTTCCTCCTTGCTATTTGTATATTAATTTCTATCAGCCAGTACTTATAGATTCCTGTTTTCTTTGCTAGGGTATAATCTCCTACCATCACTTTGTATTTGGATGCTGGAGGCATCCCATATTTGACCAGTGGAAGCCCCTTCGAGCCAGCTCCTGTGTCTTTTTGACATGTCCCATCATTCACTGTCTTTCTGGCACAAGGTGTTCGAGGCCACCTTAATCTTATGTTTTTCCCGGCCCAGCCCTGGAATCAGCCATTTCTCCAAGACCTTGTTACAATGGTGCAAATATAAATACACACGTTGAAAATCACATTTTCATACCAACTGCTCCAACTTCAGTCCAACACCATAGAGTCCATTCTAGGCTTCCCCCTTTGCATAACGCAGAGGTGACGAGACGGTAAGAAGTGAGTTTCAGCCTAAGAAGAGGGCCTACTGAAATGTCGATAGCCCTGGTTCCCATCTGCTGGAAAAGTCACTCCGCCCTTGCGGCCTCGAGCTATTTCGCATTCACGTAGTCCTAGCGTTGACGGGGTTGTTTCCACCCGGGTTGCAGGAAGAGGAACACCTGGATTCTTGGCACCATCAGGATCACCTAGAACAGGTTGATGAGATGGGCCTTTTGTGTGAAATCTGAACTGTACGACATGCTTCTCAGTGTATGAAGAGCATGATCGTATCTGAAATTTTACAAACTGGGACAGGCCTTCTGAAACAAGTGATTGCTCTTTGGCGTGTTTTAAGAGGGTTACTTCGCAAATGCCCACTGAAGCTGGTCAGTCTTGTTTACCGGCCAGCAATTACAGGAAAGGAAATATTTGTGAGGCTGTTCTGAAGCTGCCCCTTAGGGCACTGCCCCAGCGTGTGTACTTTTTACTCACAGATTGCTTGGGTACCTGACATTATGGATGTGCTTTATTGGCCTACTTAGAGACCTAAGCCCTTGCTAAGTACTAAATTACTGTACTCCCATTTCACAGATCACGAAATTGACGTTGACATAATTTTAGGGACTTGCCCTTCTTGGCAGAACGTGGTCGAGGTGGGACTTGAACCCAGGCCCTGTGGCCCCGCTGGCTCTGGGCTTAGCCATCACGCTTAACTGCCCACCGAAAAGTTTGGAAGATTGTGTCATCTGAAAAGCCATATTCTGCGTCATGGGAATAGATATGCCTCATCACCTAAATGAAAGAGAGACGATTAATTACCTAGGGAATTGAGAGCAAACCCATGTCCCCTGATTCTCAGGCCTCCTTCGTGGGGTACAAGCTGTTGCGTTTTCAGGGTAGAGGTGAGGGTAAGAGGCAGGGTAAAGATGAAAGCAGAGAGGCCTATCCACCAGCTTTGCCCCTCACTTTGCCTTGTCTGGAGCTATCAGACTCAAGCTCCGAGAATATGTATTCAAACTCAGCCTATTGCTTATTAAAACCGCGCCCCACCCCCCCGCCGAAAGAATGAGAGAGATGTTACGTGCTCCCTCTCCACGCACACCACTAAATGGATGGACCATACACTCAGTGGCTTGTCACCCTGAAAGTGGCTGCTGAAAGAGCCTGGGGCGTGCTCCAAGCTTCCCTCCTCTTCCCCAAACCTCCTCTCACGGTGGGTGGGCAGCACGACTGAGCTGCCCGGAAGAAGACTCCAGACCTTGACTCTGAGCTTGATTTGTGTTGCAGATTGCTGGGCTGATCGATCCCCACTTCACGAAGCTGCGGCCCAGGGGCGCTTACTGGCCCTTAAAACTTTAATTGCACAAGTAAGTGAACCAGAGACTTGAACCTTTGTGCCTGTGCGATCATCAGCGTCATGCTTTACGAGCTTTGACTGAAGCGGAGTCTTGCTTGCCCCATCTGGCTCCCCGCACAGCCAGGCTCGGTGTATGTATTCTCTGCAGCTCAACCGTTTGTTCCTCCTGCCTCTCCTTTCTTGGGAATCTGGCTCATCTCTTCCGCCCAGCGCCCTCCTTCCCCCTCCGGGCCTGCCTTTACCCCATAGGCAGTTTCCCTGTGAGGGTGACGGTACGTGCCTTCAAATCTTTGTTGCACTAACTCACCCTGTGCTCTCCCAGTGTTCCTTGGTAACAACGGCCCCCCGAAGTTGCATTAGTCAGCTATTACCGCATAACAAATGACCTCAAAACACAGTGGCTGAAAACAACGAGTGAGGATTGTCACGGTTTCTATGGGCCGAGGGGCAGCCTGGCAGGTGGTTCTGGCTCTGAGTCTCTTGCAGGCAGTGGAGTGTCAGCTGGGGTCGCGGTCACCTCACGGCTCGAGCGGGGAGGATCCGCTTCCAAGCTCACGCATCTGCTTGTTGGCCAGCTTCAACCCTTTGTCACAAAGGCCTCTCCACAGGGCCGAGTCACGAAATGGCAGCTGGCTTCCCCCGGAGAGAGCGGGAGACAGTGCCTTAGAAGCAAGTCTTAGTATAACCTAATCTCCAAAATGGCATCCCATCACTTCTGCCATATTCTATTCATTAGATGTGAGTCGATAGATCCAGCCCACACGCCAGGGGAGGGGATTAGAGAGTGAGCCAGTACAAGGAATCGGGGATCGCTGGGGGCCACCTTAGAGTCCGCCTCCCCTGATACAGTATTTCAAGAGCAAATTTACAATGGGTTGACGTGGGTAGATGTTACTCTTTGGGAAGATTGATTAAAGTCTTACTTATTAAGACTATTTTATTTATGACTGTACCCCTAGCACCTTGAACAATGAGTAACGCCTTAGTAAATATTTGTAAAACGAATAAACAAAAGTGTACGTGCTCCATTGACATTGTTTTAGAATCTGCGTGTGTAGAGAGGAGGTGATTTATTGTATCTTTTTTCTACATCCTAGCTACCACCGAACCTGGCTCCCTTACCATTTTCACATGCGCACACACGTGCACACGGGTGTGCTTTTTTTGTTTGTTTGTTTGCTTTCTTTTTTATGAGTTGTGTTACTTCTTGAGGAAGTAGAGGCAAAAGGAAAATGGTACTGCCAGTAGTAATCAAATGGCTTTTGTGCTTGATTTTTATCACTTGCTTATTTATTTCTAAGCACTTTAAAATTTGATTATTTTTTACATGTAATATATTCACATCATTCAAAGATTAAAGTGATACTAAAAGGTACACAGTGAAAAGTCTGGCATCCACCTCCTCCCTCTTAGTCTCCCACTTCAACACTTTTAGTAGTATTTTTTAATAAACGTTTAATTTTGGAATAATTTTAAAGAAGAGTCGTGGGGTGCCCAGTGGCTCAGTCGGTTAAGCTTCCGACGTCGGCCCAGGTCATGATCTCACGGTTCGTGGGTTCGAGCCCCGCATCGGGCTCTGTGCTGCCAGCTCGGAGCCTTGAGCCTGCTTCAGATTCTTTGTCTCCCGCTCTCTCTCTGCCCCATCCCCTGCTTGTGCTCTCTCTCAAAAATAAATAAACATTTTTTTAAAAAATAAAGAAGAGTTGCAAAGAGAGTACAGACAGCTCCCAGATGCCTATACTTCACCCAACTTCCCCTAGTGCTAATATTACATAACCATGGTACTTTAGTAAAACATAAGTAACATTAACACCGTTAACTAAACTGCAGATTATTGAGATCACACCAGTTTTCGCACAGAGTCCCTTTTCTCTTCCAGGCCCCAATCCAGGATCCCACATTGTATTTAGTACTTATTATTTTTTTATGTTTGTTTATTTTTGAGAGAGAGAGAGAGAGAGAGAGAGAGAGAATGCAAGCGGTGCAGGGACAGAGAGAGGAGAGAATCCCAAGCATGCTCTGTGCTGTCAGTGCAGAGCCCGAAGCAGGGCTCAAACTCACAAACTGTGAGATCCTGACCTGGGCTGAAATCAAGAGTCGGCCGCTCAACCGACTGAGCCACCCAGGTGTCCCCCACCCCCGACTTTATTTTTAAGTATACTTCATAAGCATGTTGATTTCTGTAAACCAGTGTGCTTAAATGTGTCAGGAGAGCTCTTCAGAGAGAAGTTGAGCTTTTTCTCAGTGCACGCACACTTCTTTACCCTTACACACTAGTAAAAAAATGTATTATTTTATTTTAATTTTTACTTTATTTCACATACAGTGTGGTGGGGTAGAGCAGGAAACCAGGGATGAGAAGCTCCTATCGTGCTGGCTGGCATCGACGGCTGGGGGAGCCTTAAGTTTTAGTAATAGTTTGAACTTTCTGCCTCTCCGTTTTTTCGTGCAAAATGAAGGTGATTCACTCTAGACGGTCTTTCAGGCCCGTCCAACATCACATGGGTATGAATCCAGGAACTGAGTTTGCATCAGATGGAAGGTTTGTTTTTTGTTTTTCCTAGTACACTGCTGCCACCTTGTGGGCTAGCCTGTTTTTCTTTTCTTAAAGGGAAATAATACACAGGGAAATTTTCCTAATTGTATTAAATACCCAAATTGAAATATACAGCACAGCTCTCTCTAGAGTAATGACATCATATTCAGTGCATGAGAATGGATGGGACCAACGAGGTACAGAGAGGCCCTAAGAGGAAGGGACAGGGCAATAGTGGCAAGTCCCAGCTGCTGGCCACAGCAGGGATGCCGCCAGCCCCAGGGACGTGGGGCGGGAGGCCGTGGGAACTTAGGTTGGCGTTTGGGTTTCAGGGTCATGCACTAGGTTTCGGAAGTTTTCAGTGGGTCGGTTAGGAGGCAGGAAATCAGAAGCAGAACTCAGTTCAGAAAAGCTGAGAGGGACCTCCTGCTTTCACAGAAAGTGGTAATCATGGGTAGGGGGGATGGTCAGGGCCAAGTTGTGAAAATCAGGGCACGAAGTCAGAGTCGGCCAGCAGCGGGGCTGATCATGCCCATCTGTCACATGGACTCCAAGACAAGGCATAAGAGGAGGGGGGCGTGCTGGGACTGGGTAAGGAGAAGCCGCTGGCCCCGTACCCTGGTACTGCAGAGGCCTCTCCATGCCCTGGAGTTGCGGTCAAGAGCAGTGCTGCTACTACGGCATACAAATGCCGGAGCGCTGTCTGCTGGACTCTGGACTCTGAAGTCTGGGAGTCGCCGGCATTGCTAATGCAGCCTCGACCCCTTCTCTCCAAATTCTAGGGTGTCAACGTGAACCTCGTGACAATTAACCGGGTCTCTTCGCTCCACGAGGCGTGCCTCGGAGGTCACGTGGCCTGCGCTAAAGCCTTATTGGAAAAGGGCGCGCACGTGAGTACCGCCCCTCCCCCCCGCCTCCTCCTCCCGCAGCCCTGTCTGCCCAGGTGCACCTGCTAGGGTCTAAACAGACGCTACCCTCCAGACTGTGCACCCACTGGCGGTGTAGACAGGTCTGGCCCTGTCCGCGTGCACATTCCTGAGACACGGTTGGTCACTCCCCTCTTCAGCCTCTGTGCCCGTGGGCGAGCATGCTAATGAGGTAATTCACAGGAATCCTTGAAAATTGCCCTGCTGAGTTTCAAAAGATCAACTCAAACTAGAGTTCTCTGAAACCCATCTCGGGAAATGGACTGTGAAACATGAGAAAGAGTACAATTTAAAAGAGGGACAACAAAAACGCTCTTAATTCAACACCGTAAACCAACGACTATTTTTATTGAGCAAAATCATCAAATTAAATAAGCTTTTAATAAGTAATACATTGAAAAAACCCGACAGAATTAACTTTATCTTATTTTACAATTCTATCCTTATGTATCTTTTTCTCTTTTTATGTTTATTTTAGTTTTAAATCATCGTTTTTAACTCCGGTATAGTTAACATACAGTGTTTTATTAGTTTCAGGTGTACAATATAGTGCACACACTATAGATATCACAACAGAACTGTGAAATAGATATCACAACAGAACTGTGAAATTACAACTTTTGAAAATCTCAGTGACATTCATTTAGTTGCCAGATACCATTTTGTTGCTAATTTCCACTTTTTAACTCAGTCCTCGTGTTGTTTCACGAGCTGCAATGTTTTTAGGTGCTTAACTGAAGCTGTTCTTTGCATTTTATATGGAAGTTGGGTCTCTCTATGTCGAACTGAATATAAAAGCCTTTCTTGGGCAAAGTGATTTTCCCGATGCCACAGTGGTCGTGTGTTTTTATGTGGCGGTGCTTCCTGAAGTTACTGCGTAGTCAACTCACATGTAGTGACGGGGTGAGGCTGGGTGAGGGCCGTTTCCTTCCGTTGGCGGGAGATAGCAAACCACATCGGGTTGTGGAGGAGTGTGTGCTGGTACAACTCTGGGAGTTTTTGGGGGAGACAAAAAAAAAGAGTCAGACGCAGTCCCTTGTGTTTGGCCATCTTTTGAGGAAACAGTCGATGAAGATTGTGTTATTTAACACTTAAATCAGAAGGAGACAAGGCATAAAAGAGAGTTGGTCAACCAGTTGAAATTCCTCAAACTTGGCAGGCCCGTGGGTGCCTCAAACTCCGTGCATCTGAAACTTGTGCTTCTGATGTCCTTCCCCGGGGGACCAGCTCCCCTTGCAGCCCGGTCTCAGAGGCCAGGTGAAACACATTCCTGCGTTCCCCTGTTCCAGACCTGGGATCATCCTACTTCTCCCATCTCCCTGACTAATCACCACATCCTGCTAATTTTGCTTCCTCAGTATTTCTCAAGTCTGTACTCTCTTTTGTCTTGCTCCTGTGGTGCTCGAAAGCATTTATTATTTTTTAAAACGTTTTTAATGTTTATTTGAGAGAGAGACAGAGGGAATAAGCGGGGGAGGGGCAGAGAGAGGGAGACACAGAATCCGAAGCAGGCTCCAGGCTCTGAGCTGTCAGCACAGAGCCCGGTGCGGGGCTCGAACTCCCAGATGGAGAGATCTTGACCTGGGCTGAAGTCAGACGCTTAACTGACCGAGCCACCCAGGCGCCCCAAGCATTTATTATTGTATCAAAATGATCTCTTTCTGTGTTTGTCTTCCCTGATAGAATTCACCCTGTTCAGGAGACGCAAGTTGCCTTACTCGCCTTTGTTTCTGAAACACTGGCACCTAATAGGTGCTCAATAAATGTTTGCTGCCCTGACCTGAGAAACTGAGGAAATCAAATTAGAAGACTTCGGGACTGAGGATGAGGATGATTCTCAGTAACAACAAATCAAACCAGTTCCACCAAATATTTTTTCAGTACAAATGTAAATAGGTTAGAAAATCCCTAGGCTGTATGAATTTGCACACTACCTCCCCTGTCCTTGTCTGTCGCCGCCGCCTTAGCCTCTCCTCCTTCACTTTCCAATATAATGGGGGCTACCCTGGGACTGTGGAGAGGGAGCTTTTTTGTTTGTTTCTGAGACCAGAAAATTTGGGATCCTGATTCTCACACGCCCGCATCCTCAGTTGTTGAGGCAAGAGCCTCGCCACCGGAAGGCCTTGGTCCCCTGATGTCCTGGCCAATCTATTGCTAATACCCAAAGATGCCCTCCAGCTGTGTTGCTTCTCAGGTGCCTCCCGCATCCCTAGAAGGCACCCAGGGTGGTTGGAGACCCCATGTTGATGGCTCTTTTCTTTGTGCCTTTGGCTTGATCGTGATCTCTTTAGGAGTCACTGCTGGCACACGCAATCGGTACGGACTAGAGCAGACCAGTAAGAGACCTTGTGGCAAGACGGACAGAACTGCGGGGAAATTGCTGAGGAGATTTTTTGCAAGCGCAGATTTGGGGACCTGGCTTCTCTGGTACTTTCGGTGCCCACCCCATTGGTTCATGATTGGGATGGGGAGTCAGCTCCGGAGGAACGGCCAATGAAAATAACTGTCGTTGCAAATGTTTACTAAATGCTCACCGGGCACCAGGCGGTGTTCTTAGTGTTTAACATGTGGTGACTCACTTGATGCACCCAATAACTTCATGAGGCAGAGTCTTTAATGATCCTCATTTTACAGGTAAGGAAACTGAGGCACAGAAAGTTAATAACCCGACCGAGGCTTCTGAACAAATAGAAGAGAGAACGCTGGGATTTGAACCCAAGCTAATGGTACCAGCGGCCATGCTCCTAACCACCAAATGGGCCCCCCCCTCCTCCATGGTTGGGAGGCTCGTAAGAAGCTCTGGAAAACCCATGCATACATCTGAAAAGCTCTGTCCCATTTTGTCCCACTTGGGATATTATTTGTAGGTGAGAGTTGACGGATTGCTGGCATCTAAAAAACATGGTACCGTAGTGATGTAGAGTTCCCTCGCTCATCCACCAGCATGGGAAATTTCTCCAGGCAGGTGCATAGCAATAAACACTTGGCAACGGTGAGAGAAAAATCGCAAATCTTCTGGGCCTCTTCGCTCATCGTTAGGTCAACGGAGTGACGGTCCACGGAGCCACGCCCCTCTTCAACGCGTGCCGGAGCGGCAGTGCTGCGTGCGTCCACGTGCTGCTGGAGTTTGGCGCCAAGGCCCAGCTGGAGGCGCACTTGGCTTCACCCATCCACGAGGCAGTGAAGAGAGGTGAGTCGGCCGTCACAATGCACACCAACTGGTGGGCTCGCTCCGATCTGCGCGAATCAGGGGTATAGTGTTCGCCACGCCCTTTCGGTCTGCGATGTCGCATTTCCTAGGGAGTCGGTCTCTCGGCAGGCCCCTCTGGAAACTCTTTGCTGGTGTTTTGGTGGCTCCGACTGCAGGGGTGACTTCCATGAGTCGTACGTTGCGTATGTCTTGTCTTTACTAGGAAAGAGCGGCTCATTTCCCAAAGCCCATAAAGCATCAGGCACTAAAATAAATTATGAAAGTGTCTGAAAGCCAAGGCTGATGGTATCCCTAATGGACGAGTCAACATAACTGCCCACAACCAGCAGTATACTCTAGACGAGCTGCTGACTTCAAGGTCATTAGGTATTGAAAAAAGGTTGCAACTTTAAAAAGCATCGCATTAGAGACCTTCAGGTTGATTCGAGCTTCCCGTGTTCTCAGTTACTTTTGAAATGAGGGTAAAGAGTAAAATCAAGGTCTTTAAAAACTTGATGCATTGGCTAGACAGAACAAGAAGACACCTTTGAAAGGTCAAGGCCATTTGTCAAAGGTCACACTGACAGAGCAGCATTTCTGTCACCCACTGGTGGAGTTATTCTCTTATACTGAGATCAGAAATACAGTGGGGAAGTTAGAATGCTGTAGAACAGTCATCTTTGCGGGTCTAATTCGGGATGAAAGTCTTCATTTCAAAAGGCAATAGTGAAAGATTTGCCCCAGGTTATTAAATATGTCACTTGGTTTTTTTTTTTTTTTTTTTTTTTTGCAGCGGACTACTTTTTTTCTCTGCTTTTATTTTTGTTCCATTTCTTTAACAATTGAAGTCTAATTAGCGTACAGTGTTCTATTAGTTTCAGGCGTACAATATAACGAGTTAACAATTCTGTGCATTACTCAGTGTTACTCCTGATTGCCTTCACCTCTTTCACACCCCCCCCCCCCCCCCCCCGGTAATCATCAGTGTGTTCTCTGTATTTGAGTCTGGTTTTCTTTTTGTCTTTTTGCCCCCTTTGTTTATGGATTACTTGAAATGCAACAAAAGACCTAAATCTCAATGTATCCATGGTTTTGATGTCTTATACATATTTCATAAACATCTATTGATTAATAACCGAGGTTGGTCATTTCCCAAACTTCAAGTAGATCCTTTAAGTTGAAGGAAAATGGTCTCCTTTGGAAATGATTGATCTAAAAGTTTAAAAAATTGTTTTACTCTTGATTTGAAGTGAAAATTAATCTGATATTTGCATTTCCATCCAAACATTTAAAAATGGATACATATTGGGAATGGTTTGAATTATTTAATTCGTGGATGGTTTTATGTTGGGGTGTTTGGTATCTATGGACCTACAGAATACATATGTACTTATAAATACATGAATTCATGTGTCTCTACGTATTTTTTTTTCTGTATCCAAAAGCATGTTAGGAACCAACATCCACAGAATGGAAGAGAAAATAGCAAAGTCATTATTTTAGATACTGTTACATTAGTGTCCATCATTTATATATTAATTTTTTAAAACTTCTGTGAGTACTTAAATTTAACTCAGACCAGGCTCAGTTTCTTCCGCAAAGAAAAAGAAAAACAAAAGTAAAAGGACAGGAATTATTTTTTATTTTAAGTTTATTTATTTTGAGAGAGCAAGTGAGTGAGGGAGGGGCAGAGAGAGAGAGAGAGAGAGAGAGTGAGTGAGAGAGAATCCCAGGCAGGCTTCACGCTGTCAGCATGGAGCCCGATGTGGGGTTTGAACCCATGAACTGTGAGATCATTACCTGAGCTGAAACCAAGGCGCCCTTGGACAGGAATTATTTTAAAATGTTTATTAGAGAATTTTTTTTTTTAATTTTTTTTGTTTTCAACGTTTATTTATTTTTGGGACAGAGAGAGACAGAGCATGAACGGGGGAGGGGCAGAGAGAGAGGGAGACACAGAATTGGAAGCAGGCTCCAGGCTCTGAGCCATCAGCCCAGAGCCCGACGCGGGGCTCGAACTCACGGACCGCGAGATCGTGACCTGGCTGAAGTCGGATGCTTAACCGACTGCGCCACCCAGGCGCCCCTTTATTAGAGAATTTTTACATCCATATTCATCAGGGATATTGGCCTGTAGTTCTCTTTTTTTGCTGGGTCTCTGTCTGGTTTAGGAATCAAAGTAATGCTGGCTTCATAGAATGAGTCTGGAAGTTTTCCTTCCCTTTCTATTTTTTGGAACAGCTTGAGAAGGATAGGTATTATCTCTGCTTTAAACGTCTGGTAGAACTCCCCTGGGAAGCCATCTGGTCCTGGACTCTTATTTGTTGGGAGATTTTTGATGACTGATTCAACTTCTTCGCTGGTTATGGGTCTGTTCAAGCTTTCTATTTCCTCCTGAGTTTTGGAAGTGTGTGGGTGTTTAGGAATTTGTCCATTTCTTCCAGGTTGTCCAGTTTGTTGGCATATAATTTTTCATAATATTCCCCGATAATTGCTTGTATTTCTGAGGGATTGATTGTAATAATTCCATTTCATTCATGATTTTATCTATTTGGGTCATCTCCCTTTTCTTTTTAAGGAGCCTGGCTAGAGGTTTATCAATTTTGTTTATTTTTTCAAAAAACCAACTCTTGGTTTCGTTGATCTGCTCTACAGTTTTTTAGATTCTATATTGTTTATTTCTGCTCTAATCTTTATTATTTCTCTTCTGCTGGGTTTGGGGTGCCTTTGCTGTTCTGCTTCTATTTCCTTTAGGCGTGCTGTTAGATTTTGTATTTGGGATGTTTCTTGTTTCTTGCGATAGGCCTGGATTGCAATGTATTTTCCTCTCAGGACTGCCTTCACTGCATCCCAAAGTGTTTGGATTGTGTATTTCCATTTTCATTTGTTTCCATGTATTTTTTTTTAAATTTTTTTAACGTTTATTTATTTTTGAGACAGAGAGAGACAGAGCATGAACAGGGGAGGGGCAGAGAGAGAGGGAGACACAGAATTGGAAGCAGGCTCCAGGCTCTGAGCCATCAGCCCAGAGCCCGACACGGGGCTCGAACTCACGGACCGTGAGATTGTGACCTGAGCTGAAGTCGGACGCTTAACCAACTGAGCCACCCAGGCGCCCCATGTTTCCATATATTTTTAAATTTCTTCTCTACTTGCCTGGTTTGACCCATTCATTCTTTAGTAGGGTGTTCTTTAACCTCCACGTTTTTGGAGGTTTGCAGACTTTTTCCTGTGGTTGATTTCAGGTTTCATAACGCTGTGGTCGGAAAGTGTGCATGGTATGATCTCAATTCTTTTATACTTATGCAGGGCTGTTTTGTGACCCAGTATGTGATCTCTCTTGGAGAATGTTCCATGTGCACTCGAGAAGAAAGTATATTCTGTCGCTTTGGGATGCAGAGTTCTAAATATATCTGTCAAGTCCATCTGGTCCACTCGAGTCTATTCGTTGGGCAGCCTCTCCGAGGAGAATGCTTGTTTATGTAGTTGTTGTTAAGCCCTGAATTTGAAAGTGCAGTTACACGTATATTCTATAGTTGGGGCTTTACATATTCTCATAGGTGTCTTCCAGGTTAGCCAGAATAAGGAGGTGCAGCCGTACACGGGCCTTGGATTTGAGCACTGGCTTTTGTGGGCCGTTTACCCCTGTGCGTCTCGCAGCCTCTGTTTGTAAACCGGTGGCTTCGCCGTGAAGAATGATTCCAGCTGTGCTCCTTGGAGCCTGTAGTTTAGATGGAGGCACTGTGAGGGCTGCAGAGAGGACTTGAACTGGGGACGTACGGGCATTCTTTTCTCTTTAATGGTCTTTATTTTGGACTTTTCTAAGATTTCCAAAAAGGTATTTTTTTTCTGCCTAAAAAAAATATCTAGTTTCTTTCTTTTTCTTTTTACACTTATTTATTTTTGAGAGAGAGAGGGAGCACCAGGGAGGGGCAGAGAGAGAGAGAGGGAGGGAGAGAGAGGATGTCAAATAGACTCTGAGCTGACAGCGCAGAGCCCGATGTGGAGCTCAATCTCACGAATCGTGAGATCATGACCTGAGCTGAAATCAAGAGACGCTTAACCCACTGAGCCACCCAGGTACCCACCCAGCTAGGTTCTTTCTTTCTTTCTTCCTTCCTTTCTTTCTTTCTTTCTTTCTTTCTTTCTTTCCTTCTTTCTTTTTTTAATGTTTATTTATTTTTGAGAGAGAGAGCGAGCGAGCGTGTGTAAGTAGGGGAGGGGCAGAGAGAGGAGACACAGAATCCAAAGAAAGCTCCAGGTTCTGAGCTGTCAGCACAGAGCCCGACGCGGGGCTCGAACCCACAAACCATGAGGTCATGACCTGAGCCGAAGTCGGACGCTCAATGGACTGAGCCACCTAGGCGCCCCTGGGCTAGGTTTTTTCTAAAGCCCATTCCAGGTAAGCACTTCTGTAGTTCTGTAAATAGTCAATATTTCCCTTACTTGAGTAAGGTTGTCTTTTGTGCCACCAGGTCATAGAGAGTGCATGGAGATTCTTCTGGCAAATAACGTTAACATTGACCAAGAAGTGCCCCAGCTTGGAACTCCCCTGTATGTGGCCTGCACCTACCAGAGGGTAGACTGTGTGAAGAAACTTCTCGAATTAGGTAACTTCCAGAAATCTTTTTATGAGAAGAACCTGTTAACCTTGTTGGTTTTCCATGGCTTTAAAGACTAAGTTCTTGTCAGGCTGGACAAAATTCTGACAGTATTTGCCGTTTGAATGTTTAAAACAGAACTTTTCCAGAGAAATGAGTGTCCACTTCCTTTGGTATTGGCTTCATTTACCTGGTATGGTTCTCTTTGGTGGTTTCAAGAGAGAGCAAGAGTCTCTTTCCCATGAGTCCTAGTGGGAAAAAAGAATTTTATTGCGTTGGCTCTTTTTGAGTCACCTGCCCATCTCTGAACCAATCATGGTGGCCAAAGGAAATACAGTACGCTGACTGGCTTAGATTTCAGTCTACCTTGTAGTTGTCGGGCTTCCCTGGAAACACGTGAGCCGGGAATCCCAGGGGATGGTTCCTCAGAGGGAGACCTAGGTGTGGTTATCAGGAGGATGCCGGATAGCAAAAATAACAGACATTTGCCATAGACTCCCTTAGATCAATCCTGCTAAGGTACTTAGTAACTTCCTTCATTCTAAAAGGTAGATACAGACACTGGGAGTCCGGGGGGGAAAGTAAAATGTCTTGAAACTATTACTTGATTAAAGATTCCCCAAACTTCACCGCTGACATTAGAGGCTGTACTAAGAACTTTTAAATAAGAATTTTTATCTCCAAGATTTTTTTTTTTTTTTTGTCTTTTTCATCCCCTATCATTTACTACTCCCTGTCGTAGTTCAGAAATCTTTTTCTTGGAGCCCGGAATAACATAAGTACCAAATAATCTTAACTTTATCCTTTGCCAAAAAAACAAAATAATTCTCCGTAAAAGGCGCTGCAGGTATTTCATTTTGTCCGTCGCACGGTTCGTATGGAAAAGCAAGGAGCGTATTTTAAGTGCCTAAAAATGTCTCTCTTCACTCTTCTCACCCAGATCCTTTGAAGCAGTTTCAGGAGCCACTGCTGAGGCTCTAGGCTTGGGTCAGACGTTTTCGAAGATTGGCCCAGCATGTCATGACATTCAAGATGCTTTCCTCCACAGCTGCTGTATTTTAGGCCCGTCGTATTCCCACGTCAACGTTCAGCATTGACTCGTGTCATTTGCTTTCTCAAGGAGCCAGCGTGGACCGCGGCCAGAGTCTGGACACCCCGCTCCACGCCGCTGCGAGGCAGTCCAGCGTGGAAGTCGTCCACCTGCTAGCGGACTATGGGGCTCCCCTGAAGTGCAGAAATGCCGAGGGGAAAAGTGCGTTGGATCTGGCGGCTCCGAAAAGCGGCGTGGAGCAGGCCCTCCTGCTCCGGGAAGGTAACGAAGGGCTGGGTGTCCAGTTCTCTCCCGGAAGCGCATCCGCTGTCTCCCCTCCCTGTCTTAGCTCCAGACTTCCTTACCTCTTTTCTCTTTTTCCTTGGGAGTGGCATGTGGGAGGCAGCAGGCGTCGCTGGCATCACCGAGATGGGATTCGGTAGGCGTATGTGTTCACTTGTAACGGAAGGGCATTTATGCAACCGGGAGGTTGCTGTGTACTTTTCGTGATGAGAAAATACTCCGAGATCTCTTTTCACCACCAAAAGGTGAACTGCCACATCTGGCTTGGAATAAGTGCCCAGCGGAGTGGACCAAGACCCTGCTTTGTCGTATTTGGAGAAATATTTGTCAGCGGAAGCTAGCAATACTTGAGTGAGAGGCTGTAGGCTGGATACGGAGTGTGTATTTCAGACACTGGACTGGGTGGCCGAGTCGATTGCCTGCCCTGGAGATCAGGGAGCAGGCGGATCTGTGCCCCCCATTGCCTCACTCCCCTTTCCACCGTGGGCCAGTGGAGCGACAGATGCCCGAGGAGACCAGGCGGGTCTCTAAGAGGCTCTGCATTCCAAATTCAGAAGTCAGTCATGCTAAGTCTATACAGAAAGAGAACATTATCCAAGCCTGTACTGATCATTTGTATGCTTGGGAGACTGTTAAAGGTAATGGTAATAAGGGGCACCTGGGTGGCTCGGTCAGTTAAGCATCTGACTGTTGGTTCCGGCTCAGGTCATGATCTCATGGTTTGTGGGATCGAGCCCCGCGTCGGGCTCTATGCTGACAGTGCAGAGCCTGCTTGGGATTCTCTCTTTCCCTCCCTCTCTGCCCCTCCCCTGCTCGTTCTCTCTCTCTGTCTCTCACTCTCTCTCAGAATAAATAAACTTAAAAACAGTGATAGTCATTATTCAGTTTTACACGTGTTAGGCGCTGAGCTAAAAAATTTGAAACCTGGATTAATCTCCCTGAATTCTGAAAACTTTAAAGCCGCGAGCACTTTGCAGTAGCTGGTGCTGTCCCGGCTGAAGATAGGACAAGAGAGCATAAAGATACTGGCTTGCAGAGGGTCATATGACTGCTAAGGAGAAGTAGGACCCCAGCCAAGCAGTCTGACTCCAGAACATGCGCTCAGTGTTATGATGGCCCCGCGCTGAACCTTCTGAAACACTTTCTGGTCGAGAAGGGTTTTATTTTACTCACCAGTTCCACTTCATGAAACCACCCTCGTGTCTTCTATACCTTCCAAGTAGAATGCTCGGTTCAGTCATTTCAGGAATGCTTTCTAGGTCAGTGCTTCTTTTTTAAAAAAAATTTTTAAGTGTTTCCTTTTGAGAGAGAGAGAGCGCGAGAGCACAAGCAGGGGAGGGGCAGAGAGAGAGGGAGACACAGAATCCGAAGCAGGCTCCAGGCTCCGAGCCATCAGCACAGAGCCCAATGCGGGGCTCGAACCCACGGACTGCATGACCATGACCTGAGCCAAAGTCGGACGCTTAACCGACTGAGCCACCCAGACATCCCTCGGTCAGTGCTTCTTAAGTTCTACCATGAGTACGAATCACCTGGTGATCTAATTAGAATGCAGATTTGGGTTCAGGAGGTCTGGGATGGGGCCTAGACTCTATACACCCACTGGGTTCCCAGGTAGTGCTGTTGAACTGAGGCCACTCTTTGAGTACCACTGGTCTAGATTATTCCCAATAGTCTATGTCATTAATGGTTGCTCTTTTATTTGAATCTCCACTTGAAGAACTCTGATCTTCCTTACCGGCTCCCAGTTTGGAAATGCCAGGTCCTTTCCAACTGTTAGCCGAGAATATGGTTTATGGCAATTGCCACATTTCCTCTTTTCTTCCGTCAAAGATGTTTCCAGGCCCAGGATTTAGATTCGTTCTAAGCAGGTGCTTCTGTCTTCTGTCGTCACAAGTACAGCTGCTTGGTCTGGAAGGATGGACACCAGCTGTGTCACAGTTCACTCTGGTATCTGACCTTCTCTAGGCACGCTGGACGATTTGTCTGCGTTACTGTTTTCCAGAGGAGCTTCGGTTGGGTGACAGGTGGAGATGCTTTCCACTCGCGCTTCCCAAGATTTTAACGAAGGGCACTTATGTGCTCTGTCACATAGATCCTCCTTAGAAACCTCAATTCAGGTGTTATCTGGCTATTTGCATATGCAGTGCCCCATTTCTCATGGGTGGCAAGATCCTGTTACAGTAGGATTGTCTTGAGAAGGACAACTTTATGCAGTCCGGTAATCACACAGGTCTACTTGAAGGGATCTTTCCTGATACAGTGAGGCTAGGGAGCACTGGGACATTACAAATGCCTCTGTATAACTAGCGTTCCAGCCAAAGCCTCATTCGTCCTATTCAGCCATATCTGGGGCTCTCGTTACTTTTCTTGAGCCACGCAAAGCCATGGGCGTGATGACTCCGTGAGCCCCTTTGAGACTGAGGTCTGGGATATAATGGGGGTTAAGTGAGTTGGGTCCTTTCTCTAGATCCTTCATGGAGCTGGGAGCCTTGTGTGAATGGAGGGCCCTTCCGAAAATGACTTGGGACCCAGCCAGCACCGCCTCACGGGCAGCCAGAGCCAGGAGGTCCGGGAGGCCTCTGTGACCTTACAGGCCTTTATGCCCTCCTGGCAGCTGGCCCTCGCTTGGTTCTCCTTGGCCAGTATTATCCCGTTTGTTGGCGCGTGCGATACGTGAATGAGGCGCGTTCCCTTGAGGCCTCACGCTTCATTCCTGACTTGCCTCTGCTTAGCCTCATTCCCCACTATCGCTAACACGCTCACCTTTGGAGGGCTCACCCAAACATGTCGCCGCCCAGAGGGGCACACCGGGATCCCTGTGTGTATTTAGCGTCTGCTACATTGCTCTACGATCCGTGCACGGAGCCAGCTTGTGGAGCATTTCGGCCTCTTCCGGTCCTCTGGTCTCCCCTTCTCCCCCAGCCCCACCACCATGAACTTCACACATTGTAACTTCTTCCCCAGGCCCGCCTGCTCTCTCCCAGCTCTGTCGCCTGTGTGTCCGGAAGTGCTTGGGCCGAGCGTGTCGTCAAACCATCCGTGAGCTGCATCTGCCGGAGCTGCTGGAAAGATTCCTGCTATACCGGTAGTCCCAGCTGGCCTTAGGAAGGTACTTGGAAATGAGCAGGCTACTGCCTGCTGTACCCAGGGTACTTAGTGTAGACACCCAGTGGCTAGGCTCTGAGTACCTTCCAATGAGCAGAGTCAGCTAGTGTTGGTCCCCGAAGAACCAGAACACCCGAGGAGTAGAAACTCCTGGTTAATGCTCTCGTTCCCCAAGGGGCAACCGGAAGCCTTTTGGTTTTTAGCTTTTGTTGTTAAGACACTTTAGAAATCTGTGCAGCGGAGTGAAAATAATCTGTGTTTGAAGATTCGTGGTCTTTAATTATCTAAGGGTCAATATTATGCATATCTTGCAGATACATGTGAATCTTGGGTGAATAAGAGTCTGACGAGTGTATCTCATGATGTGTTCCTGATGTAGTCCCTCCCTCCTTTGCCCTTTCTTTCTCTGCTTCCATGAATAAACTTCTGCTGTAATTTTGATTTCCTTGCCATTTATATATATACACGCGCGCGCGTGTGTGTGTGTGTGCGCTGAACGCATTCGAAACATCAAAGTTAACAGAGACTTGCAGTTACTGAGGTCTTGGTTGATAAGAGAAATGTTGCTCGTCACTTCTGACATTAAAGGCTGTTCGTTGAAGCACACGGTTCTAGAACAGGGCAACACTGGCTGCTCCCCTATTACCTGAACCCGCAGGCACTGTTTGATGCATGTTGCAACCCAAGCATCCATCAGCTTGTTTTCAAAGTCAAGAGCCTCAGGGTTGTTTGAAATAATTACATGTTAATGCCAGTCGCCAAGACACGCTCCGTGCCGGGTCACTATTATTTCTGTGAGCCTGGGTCCAAAGTAAGCCTGGCATTTTTGATAGGAGCAACAGCCTTCTCCTCCCCCTCCCTTTTCTTCTTTTCCACTCCCCCCTTCTGCTCTTCCCACTTCTCACCTTTCTTTTCCTCCTCCCCCTCCCTTTTGTGAATTTAGAACTTCAGTAAGTTCTGACGTGGATAAACTTTTAATTGTTGTAAGTACTACTGTCATGGTTCGCTGACTATAGTAAAATTAGCTTCTAAGAAGAAAATTTTCTCTCAGCTGATCCTAAGGTTGGTTCCAAACGTGTATTTTTTTTTTTCTCCAGGTCTTCTAGCCCTTTGATTCTCCACTGGGGATAATTTTGCCCTACTTTCACCCCCCCCACTCGGGGACATTTGTCGGTAGAGACACCTTTAGTTGCCACAACTGAGGGAGGGGTGCTACTGACATCTAGTGGGTGGAGGTCAGAGGTGCGGTGAATCATCTTAGGTACTCTGGGCAGCTCCCCACAGCAAAGAATTACTGGGCCCAAAATGTCAGTAGTGCTGAGATTGTGAAACACTGCTCTAAATCTGGGCTATTCAGTACCTAAGCCACTAGACACATTCGGCTATTGAGCAGCTGAAATGTGGCTGGGCTGAACGCAGATGTGATGGAGTATAAAAAATACACCATGTTTTGAAGATGCGGTACAAAATACGTGACATATTTTATTAATAATTTGATGTTGATTACACATTGAAATGATATATATATTTTTTAAATTTACTGTTTAGAGGGAGAGAGTGTGAGCAGATGAGGGGCAGAGAGAGGGAGACACAGAATCCGAAGCAGGCTCCAGGCTCCGAGCTGCCAGCACAGAGCCCCACGCGGGGCTCGAACCCCCGAACTGCGAGATCATGACCTGAGCTGAAGTCAGACGCTTAATTGACCGAGCCACCCAGGCACCCTTGAAGTGATAATATTTTGAATATATTAGGTTAAATGAAATTCATTATTAAAATTAATTCCACTTCTTTTTTTTACTTTCTTTAATGTGACTGCCATATGATTTTAAATGATACGTGTGGCTGGCATGTTTCTGTTAGTGCTGTTCAAGACCTTTTTCTGATTTTCACAACTTTGGAATATCAAATAAGTTAATTAGGGGGGCGCCTGCGTGGCTCAGGCGATTAAGCATTTGACTTCGGCTCAGGTCATGATCTCACGGTTCTTGAGTTCGAGCCCCACGTCAGGCTCTGTGGTGACAGCTCAGAGCCTGGAACCTGCTTCGGATTCTGTGTCTCCCTCTCTCTCTGTTCCTCCCCCACTTGCGCTGTGTCTCTCTCTGTCTCTCAGAAATAAATAAATATAAAAAAACAAGTTAACTATTTGAGGAAGAAATATTACATTCTTTTAAATTCTTATTTAACGTCACATTCCAAAGAACAAATCTTGGTTTTTTGAAAATGTTAAAAAATTTCAAATGCTTATAAATTCCAGAATAAAATGTTCATGAACGTATATGCAAAGGAAGGTCTTTTCTAAGCCTAACATCAAAGTCAGAAACTTGACAAGAAAATACTGGTAAATTAAAATACGTATTGTAGACATTCCAGAGTTAAAATATATATCATAGAACACTCAGGAGTTGGAGGCTTTCTGTCTTCAAAGTGTTCTCCTGAGTTCATTTTTTGGTCAGCTTGCATCTTGTCGAATGTCTGAGCTCTGTGGTAAACCCCACGATGTCCTAGGATATTCAGTCTATCTATAGCCCCCAGGGACTTGAGAATCCTGCCGTTCTATCTGCTTTCTGAAACTGCAGACCATGAATTTCATGAATCATTTGTATGGACCTCTCAGCTCTGGTAGGTGTGTTTTGTGTCGCGGGGAGCACTTTAATTCTGAACTGAGTCCCGAGAGACCCTTTACCAGACCGATTCTTCTGATTCCAGAAAGATGTGGATGCCGAACTGGTCCAGATCCCTGGACCTTGTCTTGGAATTGTAATGTTTTATGACTTCTGACTACAGAGATAGGACATGAAATAGTCTTTAAATTCCCGTTGAGTCCCACATTCCATCAAGTTACAATTAGGCCATCAGATGGAATCATCTGGTTTATATTGCTTGCTTTTGGAGGTTCTGGGGTTTTTTTAATTAAAAAAAATATTTTATTTATTTTTGATAGAAACAGAGCACCAGTGGGGAAGGGGCAAAGAGAGAAGTTGACACAGAATTGGAAGCAGGCTCCAGGCTCCGAGCTGTCAGCACAGAGCCCGACGCGGGGCTCGAGCTCACAAGTTGCGAAATCACGACCTGAGCCGAAGTCGGACGCTCCACTGACTGAGCCACCCACGCGCCCCTGGAGGTTCTTAACGCTATTATAGGTTATTCCATTTTTCACAGGATGTGTGATGTTTTACTCCCCAAATGGTGTAATTCTTTACAATCTCAATCACATCTGAAGTGCTCTAGGGTGACTTTTCAATTAATTCATTCAACACATTTTTACCCAGCATTTATTTTTACCCAGACACTAAGGCTGTAGAAAAGATAGACAGGGTCCTTGCTCCCAGGGTGCTTTCATGGGACTAAGCAACGCACACACATATACGATCATGTCAGGAAAGTGATAAGAAAAAGAAAGCAGATTAGGGTAAAGAGTGGTGGTGAGAGCTACTGCTTTAGATAAGGTGATTAGGCGAGGTCCCTGTCAGGGTGACTGAATTTTAAAAGGATTTTTCAGGTAGGTGTCTAAAATTGGTTAGTTAATTTTTACTATTAAGGTTTTAGTGACTTCTTGCGGTATATCAGGTTTCTTTTGTTTCGTTTCACTTCCTTTGCCTGGTCTGACGTAGTGATCCTGTCTTAAAAGTGTTTCTGATGCCTACTTTCCCCCAAAACCATACTGTAATGATTTTCTAAGTTTCAGACCTTTCGAACCTATCCTATTAAAGGGTTGTGTCCTGTTCTTCAGCTATGTCCGTATTGTTGGAATACTTAGATTTTTTCTGATTTCTGACTCTTACAAACAACGCTAGTGTGAACTGGCTTATTTTTTTATTTTATTTTTTTTAACGTTTTTTTTTTTTTAATTTATTTTTGAGACAGAGAGAGACAGAGCATGAACGGGGGAGGGGCAGAGAGACGGGGAGACACAGAATCGGAAGCAGGCTGGTTTATTTTTTTAATACATCTTTTTAAATGTTTGCAGTGTTTTTTGGAAGGTGTTCAGAGGTGGGATTTACTGATTAGGAAAACTATTTATTTATTTATTAAAAAAAATTTTTTTTTCAACGTTTATTTTTGGGACAGAGAGAGACAGAGCATGAACGGGGGAGGGGCAGAGAGAGAGGGAGACACAGAATCGGAAACAGGCTCCAGGCTCTGAGCTGTCAGCACAGAGCCCGACGCAGGGCTTGAACTCACGGACCGCGAGATCGTGACCTGGCTGAAGTCGGACGCTTAACTGACTGCGCCACCCAGGCGCCCCAGGAAAGCTATTTAAAATAAGAGTTTAAAATAATTTGAATTTGACACAATGAATCACTTGAAGGGAAAACTGTTTTCAAAACTGCATGAACACCCAATATCAGCGATCCATATACCATCTGTTTCTCTATATAGACACCTAATATGCTGATCTGTGTACCCTGTGTCTATCATCTGTCTACCCGTTCGTCACTTATCTGACGGTATCCGTCATCTGCCTTATTTCAAAAAAAGTCAGCTTGCCTGTTTTATTTGAAGTTTAAGCCTCAACTCGTTCAAAACCCCTTAAATTATTTAAAAGGTTCGGTATGTCATTCAGTGTCTCTGTTTTTGCCTTTTATTAAGGAGCCATTTCTCCCAAAGTAATTCTCCTCCCTAATACCTGTAATATCGCCATGTCACATAAACCTGAGGTTTACAGACGGTAACTTTTTTCAGTAACAATGCTCATTGCCGAGCCGATTTGGCGCCCTTAACGTGGTGAGGGATGAATCGTGGAATAACCACAGCTCGTTAGGGAAGGGTGCTCCCAGCACTGGGGGATCTCCCGAGCTCCCCCATCACATGTGGTCACCAGGGACTGCTCCCGCGTGGACATTTGCACGTAGAGTAATCTCCTTCCTTCAGCAGAGCCATACTAGGACGAATACATGGGTCACGCTAAAAATTGCAGCGTCCTATTTTAACGTGAGTTGAACCGGTGAAAAAATGTATACCTGCTTTGAATTTTCATGTAGTAATTTCCCCCCCACCACTGTTGTTTTGGAAGTTGTCCAGCTTACAGAAAAGTTACAAGAATAATACAGCGAATATTTGTGTACCCCTCACCTCAGTTCACCAATCGTTAGCATTTTGCCACATTTGCTTATCTCTGTGTATATGCATACACGTGTGTATATGTACATATACGTATGCATGTGTGTACACACACCTGTAGAATATATATGCATGTAAGCCGCGTATAACTAATACGTATACAAATAATTTTAGATGAGTCATTTGTGAATAAACTGTGGACATCATGATTGTTCACCAGGGCCAAGATTACAGGAGGTGAGTGGGGCAAAAAATCTAAGGGGGTGGCACCAAGAAACTCTATCATCAAAGTAAATATTTTTAAAAAGTATTTATTTAATTTTGGGAAAGCGCAAGCAGGGGAGGGGTGGAGAGAAGGGGACAGAGGATCCCAAGCGGGCTCTGCGCTGACGGGCTGACGGCAGCGAGCCCGATGTGGGGCTTGAACTCACGAACTGCGAGATCGTGACCTGAGCTGAAGTCAGATGCTCAACCGACCGAGCCACCCAGGCGCCCCAAAGTAAATATTTTAGTGCAATATTAAAAAAAAAAAAAAGATCCAGTGTTAAGGAAAAAAGCCCACGATGACCAAAATGTCAAAAATTTTAACAAAGACAGGTTATTGTTTGTTTTACGGGCTTACATAATTGTGCAACAAGAAGAGTGTTTCCACTCAGCCGAAGGTTCTGGGACTTGTGGCTGTTGGGCGCGTGAGGAATGCCACTGGCTTGTGAACAGATTGGGCAATGTGGTCTTTAGGTATACTCCTGGGTTTTGACTGTAGAGCTTGCGTTGTCTTCTTCCATTGGGTGTAAAACGTGTACAAAGGGGCACACATCTCTCCCTTTGTGTCAAGCTGCACGTGGCTCTGCCCCCAGCACTTCAGCGTGCATCTCCTAGGAACACAGAGACTCTTCTGCGCAACCTCGGGGCAGCAATCACATGCAGGAGACCTGCCGGCGAGGCACTGTGATGATCTGATCTCAGTCCATATTTAAATTTCAGCGATGGTGGCATTGATGCCTTTTACGTCTTGTCCCTGCCCCCCTGCCACACCGCAGTCACGATCTGATCAAAGATCATGCATGTATTTAGTCACCAAGTCACTTTTTTCTCCTTTAAGCTAGAAAGCCTTCCCACCCCCACTCTGGTCTTTCGTGCCGTTGGCATTTTTGAAGAATCCAGCCCCATTGTGGATGTCGACTCTCGGTTTTGATTTGTGTGATTGGTTTTCTCAAGAATACTGCATTGTGCCAGCTTTTAAAGGACACATCCTTGTTTGAATCTTATTGTACTGCTAGATGGAGTGGGGACGAGTGATTGCCGTCTCAAGTAGCAACACCAGCTAGCTCAGCATACAGACAGTTATGCAAGAGCAAGAGAAACGGCGAGGCTTTTTGCGGGAAACACAGACCGTTCCAAATTATCAGAGGGGAGGTGTACCTTTTGGGTTTTAAGGGTCTTGTGCTAGAGAGGTTGCTGGCTGGAATGACCAGAGGTTTCTGCTCCCGGGCCGACTTTGACTGATTGGAGGGGACTTTCCAGGCTCCCCAGGGCCTCGGGAGGAAAGAGTCTCAGAACCCATGAGTGATGTCAGCCGTGGACATCTAGGTGAGGGGGCCGCAGAGGCCCTGGCTAGTGTTAAGACTGTACTGGATAAGGAATGACTGTGGCCTTACTGCTGTAGGCCATACATCATTCTTTTTTCTTACCTAACCTGGACCAAGTTTCCTGAACACGCGTGCACACGCACACACACACACACACACGCACACAGGGACGACTAGAAGTCCGTAAGCTTGTTCTCCTCTTGTGGCTTGTCGTAAGCCAACCTGTTCTCCTATAATCACGGCTCATATGCTTGCCATTCAACTTTGTCCTCAAATCCCCATAAATGCATGACTTTCTCTTGTAATCGTTTTTGAATTCCTGACTGGAAGTGTTGTTAAACAGTTAAAAAAAAAAAAAGTCAGTTCCCATTCTCCAATATTCACAAGGGGTGACCAACATTATAAATCTAGTGAGAAGGTTAAAAGCTGATTAATTCCCTCCCAGGTACTAAGGCAACAACTCGGAAATCCTCTTTATTGTCACGTTGGACAATAAACTTAAATTTGAATCTGGGAAGATGTTATCTTCTCGGAGTTTAATTAAAAGTAAATAAAGAAGCTGTACCATGAAGATTTTGCTCAAAGAATGGCGATAATAGCCAGGTTCCCCATTGTGCCTCTCTGTTTAACTCCTTATCATTCAGTCTACGTTGGGAGTAAATTTCTCAGTCTCTGCCAAAGACAAGTTTGATAGTTCTTCAAATCTTCTCCTGATGGAGTAGCATACAATTTATCTGCTTGTGGCCCGTTCAGTTAATTCTGCAGAGACCTGGAGGGCAATTTGGCAGTATGTCTGTCAATTTTATCATTTTTTTTTTCTTAGAGAGAGGGAGAAAGTGCATGCAAGTGGGATAGAGTGGCAGAGAGAGAGAGAGAGAATGAGAGGGAGGGAGGGAGAATCCCAAGCAGGCTCCACGCTCAGCACAGAGCCCGAGGCAGGGTTTAATCCCACGACCCTGGGATCATGACCTGAGCCGAGATCAAGAGTCGGACACTCCACCGACCGAGCCACTCAGGCGCCACTCTCTCAGTTTTGAACGAACCGCCTCTTTCTTTCAAAACGCCATCTGTATTGAGATAATTGCAATGGAGATGTGCACGGACACTGATACAAGTCACTGATCTTCAGAATTCAGATTTCTCCCGTTTGGCTTGTACTCACTTCTGTGTGTGTCTTCGCTCCTGCAGCAATCATGGCATGTGCACGAGTGCACCTGCGAGCCAGCATTTCCACTCAGGAATCTCTCCTCCAGAAACCCTTGCACCCCTGCACAGAGCCACTTAAACAAAATTATGCACCGCGGTGGTAATATAGTAACAGAAGAGATGGTAACATTCTGCCTCCATCATGGGGGAACAGTAAAGTAGTTTTGAGCCATATGGCATGCTGCACCGTAATGGAGACAGGGACAGCCATACGTGCTAAAATGGAAAGATCTCCAAGACGGAAGAAGTGTCACAGGCAGAGAGCGATATGGTAATACAATGGCATTCGTGTGAAAAATTGTAAAGGGATAAATGCATATATGTGCGTGTGCACGGAAATGCATTTTGAAATATGGAGGCCATGCCTCCAACTGTGAACGATGGCTGCCACGTGTTCCAGTCGAGGACCCATAAATCTGAAATAGTGAGGCTGCATCTTTGGCGTTAAAAAAAAAAAAAATCCGCAGTCACTTCAGAGACAGACCATGCTCGACACTAACTCAGGGACTCCCCTAACTGCAAGCAAAGGTCCCCTTCCACCCAGAAAAGAGGCGCAGTGCGAGTCTAGGGATGGCCTCAGCCTGAACCAGCACCCGGGGGTGGGGGGAAACTGGGTTCCCCTGAGAAGACAAGTGTACCGCAACCCACTGTTCTGGAAAGGCGAACAGGCGAAAACTTCCCAGAGTAAAGCTTTTTATAATTAACAAAGTAGCAGGTTTCTTCCACATACGCGGGGCCACCTGGCAATCCATTTTCCAGCAGCAACTGTTAATTATTTATTTAGAAGTCAAAATATAATGTGTGGAGGGAGGGCGAAGGGACATGTAGTGAAATCCCTGTAGTCAGAGGGAAGAAAATAGAAGTTCTTTCCCAAGGAGCATTTTTGTAACATATAGACACATTTTCCCATAAGAAACTCCCAGAAAAATTGAAACCACATGTGCAGATGGCGTGTTGCTGTGCAAGCAATTCAGCGGGGCTGCAGCGAAACCAGCTTTCTCAGCTCTTGGGTTCTGGGGCTTTGTCAACAATGAGAAGCCCCCCCCCCACCCCCCAGAACAAGCAGATCCCAGCAGAGTGAACACAACAGTGCAGCCGGGAGTGGTTTCCTTCACCCCCACCCTGTTCCCTGTGCTCTCCAAAAGTTACAAACTGGCTTTCCTTCCTGATAAACCCCAAGGCTTCCTCACTGATTGGTCTCAGTTTGGGAAAGGACGTGACATCAGCAACTTTGCAGACTTGGGCTGGGGGGCTGTTGTGAGCTTTGGCCAGCCTCCAGCCAGCTAGGTGGAGCGTGTGTATGTGTGTGTGTGTGTGTGCGCGTGTGTGTACACGCGCGAGCGCGCGTCTGGGCGCGTGCGTCTGTCTGACCACAGGTAGTGCTCAGATTACCCTGCCTGTACTGTTCTCTGCTGTTCTCTACTGTCTGCCCAGGACGGTGCGGCTCAGCCAGCCACAGCACTGGAATCCCAGGAGCATGGAATTTGGAGTTCTGTGAACAACTGAAGTGGAACACGGACCTCTCCTGGCCTAGGAAACAGCACCATGGACGGCAAGCCAGGGGGCAGGAGCAGTAAGTCCTTGAGACCAGAAGACAATCCTGACACCAGTTTCTTTTCAAACCCATGGATGGGGGGTGAGTCCAGGGGCTCCGGAATCAGAGTGCTGGGGGGCTGGCTGATGCGATTAGGAGAGAAGAGGGCGGGGTGATTTCAGTGGCTCTGTCTGAGGTGTGTCCAGGGGGCAGCTACCGGACAGATGGCCACCGCTTGCTGGTATATATCCTTCACACGCTTGTCAATAACGCCTATACCTCTATCTGCAGAGTCCTAGAGACCACACAAAGTCAACTGTCACCGTTTACTCACCAGTAAAAACTTGAGCTCCGAGGAATTATACTGTGTGGGTCAAATGTATCACATATATCACACTGGAGGCACAAAAGTTCCTTATAACTAGGACATTTTTACTGCCAAAACATTTATGAAAAGGTCTTAGGTATTTGGCGTTTAGGTGGGGCTGGCTTTATAAATGATGTTCAGACATTGAGCACTGATTGATTCGCCTTGAAAGCAGACTGTTGTTTGTTTGTTTTAACTTTGGAGAAGCGTCTTTCAGGTGTGATTCTCAACTGTTAGGTGGTGTCCTTGCCAACTATCAAGACTCATGCCTCTGGGCAACTGTCATTTCTTGTGAGCGTTCAGCAGGTGCCCGCTGACGGAAGGGATGCCGAAAAATGGGTCTAAGCATTAGAGGCGAGATCATTACATTCAGGTTCATATTATCAGCAAAACTGCCCACAACGCTTGTCTATAGGGACCCAGCGGTCAGGTAGGACTTACCCCTCTCCTAGAGTGCGGCTGCTGAAAGGGAAAAAAACAGAAAAAAATAAAATACAACATGCCTTCCCTCTGACTGAGCAGAGAGGACTGCTCATTCATTCATTCATTCATTTATCCGATTTTGCTCGTCAAAGAAGCAGACTCACTCCACAGTGAGTAGGATTGGGATCCGCAAAGGGAGAACTGGATTAATCAGATTTATTGAGCACAAACTTGGAGCAGTAGAAAGCAGAGTGGCCCCCAAAATTACTTCACAAAAATGAATTTGATAACTGTACTTTTAAAGCAGCAAATTGTATTTCCAGGTCAATATGGGAAAGAATCCATAATTTGGAAGACTTCCCCACCTGATTTTTTTACACCTAAGTATTAGGTTTATTTTTATTTCCACTCAAGAGAGGGGTGCCAAGCCATTTTCACTGATTAGGGTTTCTAAAGATCCTAATCCAACTCCGTCTGGGGCCCGATTGGTGGGTAGGGGAGGGCAGGTGTCCACATACTCAAAGGTATGGTGCTTAAAAAGTGGACAGAGTGTCACAACTAGAATGCAGAGAGTCTTAGGGAGGCTGCTGCTGAGAACCAGTCTGGAGAGATGGAACTAGATAATGGAGCTACAAAGGCTAGGTGGCGTTTAGCCTTCGTGAGGCAGGCAATGGGGAGCCATCGATGGTTCTGGAGTGGAGATCTGGCAGTAATGAAAACTGTAAGTAAATGAATCTGGCAGCCGCAGCCAGGATGGACTGTGGGGTCATGGGAAATTGTTGGGCTAATCCACTGGTTCTCCAACTCTCATGCCTATGGAGAGCCACGGGGGAGCCTGCCGCACCGGTGAGTGAGAGAAGCAGGGAGGGGGGTCAGGGGTTGTCATTCCACAGGAACTAAAAGGAAGACAAGTTTCCGAAGAAGCAGAAGTCACAAGGTAGTGGCAGGACACCTCTGCTCTCCCACCTCCTCCCCTGCGTCTGACTGGCAAAGTCCTACTCGCCTTCCACACGCAGCCCCGCCGCCGCCACCATGCAGCCCTCCAGGGCTTTCTCCCAGGTGGAACCTCTCTCTCCCCTGCTTGGCGTGAGGCCTGCCGCTGGGCCACCACCTCCATTCTAGCCCAGTCGCCTCTGTTTATGCTTCTGAAGTCTTGACCGTGGCGAAGTGTGGAATGTGAAGCACCCGGAATGCTGTTTCCAAACGGCCACGTGGAGAAGCTCCGAGAAGTTCGGCTCAGGTGAGGCTTATTCCCGGCACGGGGCCGATCGGAGGGGAACCAGTGGCCGGCCTGGGGGAGCTCTGCGGCCCCGGCTCCGGCCTCTCCCTGCGGGTCTGTCTCCACCTCCTACTCTGGAGGAAGGGAGCAAAGGCTGTGCACGAGGCAACCGGCTCCTCGTCGAGATTAACGCTTGAATCCTCTGCCCCAGGAGCAAAATAAGAATGTCTTCCCCCTCCCCCGCCGAACATACCTTGTTACGGGTTGAATTGTGTCCCCCCCTCCCCCCCACCAAAAGACTCGTGGCAGCCCTAACCCCCAGCACCTCAGAATGTGACCTTATTTGGAAATAGGATTGCAGATGTAATTAGTTACCATGGGGTCATACTGGGGGAGGGTGGGCCCTGATGCGACGACTGGTGTCCTTGTAAGAAGAAGACGGGAGACACGGGGAGAAGCATTGTGACGGCACAGGCGGAGATTCGAGTGGTGCGTGTGCCAAAAAGACCCAACGACGATGGTGGCCACCACCTGAAGCCAGAAGAGGCCAAGAAGGATTCTTCCTTAGAGCCTCTGCACACGGCACGGCCTTCGTTCCTCACCTCTAGGCTTCAGATCTACACGACCGTGCCTTTCTGTCGTTTGAAACCAACCAGTGTGTGGTACTTTGATACGGCGGCTCGGGTGAAACTAACTCATATCCACTCCTAGAAACTTTTAGTGGCACCCGGGTGGCTCAGTCGGTTGAGCGTCCGACTTCGGCTCTGGTCATGATCTCACGGCGAGTGAGTTCGAGCCCCACGTCGGGCTCTGTGCTGACGGCTCAGACCCTGACACCTGCTTCCAATTCTGTGTCTCGCTCTCTCTCTACTCCTCCCCTCTTGCATTCTCTCTCTCTCTCTCTCTCTCAAGTAAATACATAAGAAAAACATTTAAAAAATTAAAAAAAAAAACTTTGGAAAATACCTTGAAGGAGAAACTGACACCACCCACAACCCACTGAGCAGGTAACCACGGTTCCTGTTTGTAGTGTCGATCCAGCAGGTTTTTTTGGAGACATTTCTTTCCTCACAAGATCCAGCCCACCCTGGAGAGAGTGGGCTCCCATTTTAAACAGACGACAGGCAAGCACAGGCAGGGAAAGGGAAGAATTCTGGGCTCTCGTGGCGGATTTTGAGATCTCGGGGTGCCTCAGCAGGGACAGCTTTTCTGGAGCAAACCTGCCCGAGCAGACAGAATGGGTGATGATGTGAGATCCCTGCGCAGAAAGTGGCCCGAGGGGGAGAGAGACGGAGACAGAGAAAGAAGAGGCTGGGGTGGGGGTGGGGGTGGGGGTGGGGGACCGGAGCAAGAATTATAGTGGACAGGTCTCAATCGCCCAGCGTTGCCTCAGTGGGCCTTTCTGTTTCCTGTTTCTGTCCGTGAGACTCTGTTTCTCTCTGTCCTCTTTTTTATTTGTCCTGGAATCCAACCAGGGACCCCACCGTAGCTGTAAACCCGGCGCCCGGCTCTCTGCAGTGCCATCGACCCGAGGCAGGTGCTCTGCCCCCTCAGGGCAACCCAGCCTCCCTTTTTGCCCCTTGACCTGGCAGAATGTTGCGTGTACCGGTCTCCTCTGAAATGATGGAAATTTACAAAGTCATTCCAGAGATTGCAATAAAAACGAAATGGCCTCCTTCCTAATGTGCTGTAGGGTTTGACGGAGACTCGACTGAAAAGAAAGGTAGGTTTAATGGCACTAATTGGAGGGCGTGTGGAGTGGGTTCGTTAGGAGAGCCGCCCGCCCCTACTGCATCTGTGGCATTGCCAGTGACCCCGTTTGGCATCTAGTGTTTGGTAGTAAAACGCTTAGACCCTGGCTGAGCAAGTGTTGGGGAGGAATCTTTAATATATACTCAGGGCTTGGACGAGGGGTTGGATACAGATCACGGCCCTTGAATTTCGAAGCCGGTGGTGGGGTCAAGTGGAAGGGGGGGGTGGTGACCTTGAGTGGCCTCTTCATCCAGCCTCCTACTGGGAGCATTTCCGTGTTTTGGCAGGAATAGGTCCCCTTTCCTGCCCTTTCTGCTCCCTCTGGTTGTTAGCAGGAAGGCGGGCACAGCTGCTTCTGGGTTTAATTGCACGTATTGCCTGTAGCTCATTGCCTGCTCGGGTGTGGGCTCTGGAAACCCCTGGAGAAACCTCTCCCTGAGCTTCCCAGGCAGGATCACACAGGATGGACTTCTCAGCTGTCTCTTCAGTGTTTTCGAGAGCTAATGAGAGTGTGTGTTTGGACTAGTCCATGTTGCAAATTACGGTGTTTACGAAACCGTGTGTGTGTGTGTGTACACATATCTCCATGCTCTCAATGCTAGAAAAAAAACCCCTATATCCGCTGTCACATTTTTAAGCTTTTACATAATCACCCAACTGTTCAGAGACCTGTTGAGGTCTCTGAAGTTTGGCTTTCCAAGGACCCCAGTTTTTCTCCTGGGCAGGAGCGACGGACACCCTATGATAGGTTCACCAAACGCTAGTCCGAAATGACTTTAAATTACGAAGGGAAGTCTCATACACTTCTCGTGGGAAGATACGTTGGTACAACCGTTTTTGGAAAATAGGTTGGAAGTTCCACAAAAGGCTGAACATCGGGTTCCCGTGTCCTAGAGCACTTCTACTCCTAGGTACGAAACCAAGAGAACTGAAAACGGCCACCCGAGAATGGGCACATGAATGTTCACAGCAGCATTATTCATAACAGCTAAGAAGTAAAAACGACACGGATGCCCGCCAACTGATGAATGAACAAATAAAATGTGGTTTCTCTATACAGTGGGTATTATTTGGCCATCAAAAGGGATGAATTACTGATGCATATGGTAACACGGATGAACCTTGAAACATTATGCTGGGTGGAAGGAGCCAGTCACCAAGGACCACATACTATGTGATTCCATTTACGTGAAATGTCCAGATCAGGCCAATCTATAAGGACAGAAAGTAGATCGTGGGTTGCCAGGTGTAGGGGTGGGGGAGAGCAAACATGGGGAGTGACTGCTGGTGGGCAAGGGGTTTCTTTTGGGGACGATGGAAACGTTCTCAGATTGACCAGAGTGATGGTTGCACAACTCCACAAATCTTCTGAGAACCGATGAATTATGCACTTAAAAAAGATATTTAATTTTTTTTTTTTTGAGAGAGAGCATGGGCAGGGGAGGGGCAGAGAGAGAGGGAGACAGAATCCGAAGCAGGCTCCAGGCTCTGAGCTGTCAGCACGGAGCCCGATCTGGGGCTCGAACCCACGGACCTCGAGATCATGACCTCAGCTGAAGTCAGACACTTAACCGACTGAGCCACCCAGGCGTCCCCGAATTGTACACTTTAAGTGGGTGAATTGTATAGTATGTGGATTATAAATCAAGCCGTTAGTCACATAGATGGGTGCAGACCGTCAGCCCCCCCCCCCCCCCCACCCTGGCACATGTACCGGGGCAACGGCCTGGGCTTCTCGGTGACACAAACTAGTCTGCTTTGTAAATACTACATTCCGAAGCAGGGGTCCACAACTTCAGGTATCCTTTTTTTCCCTCCTAGGGAAGTACAGAATTCCTTATTTACTGTAAATAGAAGGAGTAATGGTTTCATGATAAATGAATCCAAAACAAAGCCCATTTTCGTCTCCACTGGATAATACCGTTGCCTCATTTTTATGGCATCTGAACAGAGTTCGAATTTAGGACCCAAATTACCTGCCTGGACTGTTGAGGCTGTCAACTCTAATCATCTGAGCTTGCTTTAAGAGACCACGATCCATTAGGGTCCACTTGCACATTTATTTAAAACTGATTTTCCAAACCTTTCTCGATTTTTGGCTCTTTCTTCTCACTCAAGATTTTGTGCGGGTGGCATTTTGCATTCGTGCCAACAGTGCAGAATTCGTTGTCCTTTTACTTCTAATTTGGAGAGAAATCTTTCCACATCTGCAGTCTGAATTGTAGGCCCCCGGCCACTAGAAACAGCGATATTTTTCCTGAGAGGCTCCGGATCCTCAGAGGGCGCCGTGAGTACGTGAAGTTTGTGTTGAGCATATGGTTTTGGGAGGTCGCGGAAAAGCCGTTTGACCTTAGGTGCTCTTAGTGACCCCAGAAGAAAGCACTGGGCGGACAGTGTGTGGGCAGGTTCATTCAGCCTCCTCTCACCTGTAAATGCTTCATGAATCCGTCTGGAAGGATGGTAATTTGCTCCCTGGGACAGATTTTCCAGGGCATTGGTAGCCCTGTCTGGACAGCAGGCCGGCCTCAGCCAACACGTGTTAAGTACAAAGTGTGCTAGCCTCCTCCTTTCTGGCTTTTCATTTGGTAAGGCACTAGCAACTTCTCTGGTTCCCTAGGCGTCCTTCGCTTTTAGGAGACACCAGTTCCTTTCCAAGGTGTGCCTCGTATCAGACGGGCCTCCTCACCTTCTGACTTCCTGTGTTTGTTCTGGAAATCAGAACACGGCTCGAGATGAGGAAAGCTCCGCTCTGTGCCTCATGCGGGTTACCTCCACATTCAGTTCAAGAGACCAGAGCATTTAATTTCATGTGTTGGCATAGGGCTTATAGGCTTCCTTCCTAAGAGTGTGTATTCTTCCCATACGGTTGTAGAGTGATTTTGCCATTTTTAATAGCAGTGCTGGTGGGGTATAATCCAGACGCTGATTAATGGTAGGGCAGGATAATGATAGTAGCTAATAGGTATTGAGTTACGGGTAAGTATATTGCTGTCCTCACATGACAGGGAAGGAAACTGAGGCTCAGAGCCTGTCCCGGGACCCACAGCTCAGAAGCAGCCACACAGGTCTGAATCCAGGCCTCTCTTTAACCCCATTGGCGTGCTGCCTTTTGGGGTAAATAATGTCCCCCGTTACAAGGTCAGAGCAAACTCTAATTTGTGCCTGATACTGGGACAGGAGGTAATCCATAAACAGATAGAGTTCTGTGTCGATCTGATTTCAAACCTAATGGTGCGTGTAATCACACGATTACTACCATCAGTCTGTGGCGCTGTTTGCTGAGACACCAGAGTTTGTATGTCATACAGGAAGCTAGGCTGGCAACCGCAGCTTAGCACACTAATGCTGCTAATTAGTGAGGCTCTCACTTAACCTAAACAGACCGTTTGCCTTTGAAACCACTGGGTAAATGGGAGTCCAGGATTCTCCCATCTCAACCCACCCCTTTTGTCCTGTTTGGATACTGGCTGTAGTTCTTTCCTTAGCTATCTAGACCTTTCAAATAAAATGCGTACTAGCCGCATCAATGGAGGGGAGAAATGCTGAAAGGCTCATGGGAGTTTTGGTTGGTTGGCTCCGATGTCTCCATCCAGTAAGACCCCCTCGGGCTCTTACCGACCAGCAAGGATGAGCCTCGGGTCTGTCGTGCATGAACAGGAGGTAACCTGTTCTTCCCTTTCCACGCAGATATTGTGTCTGATTGGTCTCCTATGCACGAAGCTGCTATCCAAGGACGTCTGTTGTCTCTGAGAAGCCTCATCAACCAGGTACGTGGCTTTGGGGGAAGCAAAAAGAGAGGTAAATATGAAGCGTATCCTACTGTTCACCACACTGAGAAAAAAAATCATTTAGTCGGATATTAAGATACAAATTTCCTCGTCGGCAAAATAAGGTGATTCCTGTCCCCTTGAACCGTTTCTTTGGAGGCTGGCATGATAATCGAATTTAATACAATCCTGTGCACACAATAGGTGCTATAATATCTATCGAGTGAATAACAGGCCGATGAGTGCGTTCAGGCTGCCTTCGCTTTATTCAGTAGACCGCATTCCTGAAAATTATCCCGTGACACATTCTGTTCTCAACTGGGGCGGTTTTACCGCTGAGGGCACATTTGACAATGGCTGGAGACATTTTTGGCTGTCACAGCTGGGAGTGGGGGTCGGAGGGTGGGTGATAATGGTATCTAGTGGGTAGAGACCAAGGATGTTTCTGAACATGGACGGAGCACAGGACGGCCCTCTACATCAAAAAACTCTCCACCCCCAAATGTCAGTGGTGCTGAGGTTGGAAACCCCTGATGTGAAATAAATGCTTGAAATGTCTCTTTAAAAGCGTAATCTTGAAATTTTGAAGACATTTTCAGTGTTATTGAACCTCTAGGTGATGGTGGCTCCACCCAGTTTGAGATTCGTTTCTCTGCTCCTCAGGTGTCATCTCAAGTCCACACTGATTTAAGTTTCGCTGGTTTGAAACTATTGGGAACTACGCAAAGATACTTTTTAAAAAAGTGGGTTAAATCACCACTCAAAATTCTAATAAAGTTTTTGTTCAGAATGTTCTGTTTTCTGAAAAGACTATAGACCTTTTCACTTGACAGTCTGGACCCTTCTCAGCCTCATACTTTATTTTATTTTTTTAAATGCTTATTTAGTTTTGAGGGAGAGAGAAACAAAGTATGAGCAGGGGAGGAGCAGAGAGAGAGAGAGAGAGAGAGAGAGAGAGAGAGGGAGACACAGAATCCGCAGCAGGTTTCAGGCTCTGAGCTGTCAGCACAGAGCCTGACCCAGGGTTCGAACCCACAAACCGTGAGATCATGACCCAAGCTGAAGTCAGATGCTCAACTGACAGAGCCACTCAGATGTCCCTCAGACTAATGTTTTAAATGCATAAAGCACAATACCGAAGACCTATCAAATTGTTACAAAAATCAAACGCGACATAGTGATATAAAATGCATTAAATAAGATTTAGTTGGTGATGCTAATAACTACCCTATTTTCTAAGTAGGTTGAGCGTGTATTTTAAGATATTTCAGACACCTACAATAGTTATAATGTGGGGCACCTGCGTGGCTCAGACAGTTAAGCTTCCAGCTTCAGGTCGGGTCATTGTCTCACAGTTCGTGAGTTCGAACCCTACCTCAGGCTCTCTCTCTCTCTCTCTCTACTGTTGGCGCTGAGCCTGCTTTGGATCCTCTGCCTCCCTCTGTCTCTGCCCCTCCCCTGCTCACTCGTGCTCTCTTTCTCTGTCTCAAAAATAAACATTAAAATAATAATTATTATAATGCAATATAAGTATCTGTTATTCCTCTCAGTGATTGTCCTATATACTGCTATTACTACTGTGGTTTGTTGTCTGGAGTCATAATGGAAGGACATCGTACATCCTAGGTAGTTGTTAGTGACAATAAATGTTTTAAATTAAAAAAAAGTCCAGTTTCATGGGCCTATCTAGACTGAGAAATCCTTCTATGAGATAACAATTTCTAAAGAAAAATTTGAGACCACCCTAAGCCACTGTCTTCAGCTGTTTATGGTACCAGCGGCCTATTATCAATAGAAATATAGGTAGGAACACATAACTCTAGCTTAAAGCCGTTAAGCCGCTTCCCAGATAAAATGAAACATTTACCTTGTTTTGATAGGATGAAAAATGATCGCTGTAGCTTCTATATATCACTTATTAAATTGGACTGACATGCATTTATAGTCAGTATTTATATGTTTAGTGCGCATCAGACGGAACTGTTTCTTTATCTGAGCTCTATCGCATTATGTGAGCAAGTTGTCTTCTTGGAACCTCAATTCCTGCCTTCATAAAATGAGCATTCCAGTAACTACCCGTATTAGTCAGATCCTGCTGTGCAACAGAGCACCCCACACTCAGTGCCATCGTGTGATGAACAATTATTTCTAGCTCGCGAGTCTTTGGGTCAGCCAGCCGAGGCTGGGCTTGGCTCCAAGCTGTGGGTTGGGTCCAGCTCTGCTACATGTGTCTCCCATTCCTCTTGTTCTCATGGCAAAAGGCCGAGCAAAACCCCACTGTGCACGAGGACTTCCAGTCTGTTTACGTCACATCTGCCAACATCCCGTTGGCCAAAGCAAGTCAGACGCCCGGGTCTGAAGTCAAGGATGAAGGAATTATATTTTGTCAACTATGAGGTGATGGCAAGGGTGTGAATGTATTATACTGCTAGAGGGGAATACAGAATTAAGACCAAAAATTCAGTCTGTTATGTTACCTTATGTGGGTTTGTGAGAATGAACCGAGGTGACGTCCTGTAACTTACCTACTCCAGTTACCGTCACCACACATGGTATTTATTCTCTGACTACGATCTAATGACACTTTCAATAACGATCAAAGAATAGTGACAAACACAGGTGCTACACCAAACACACACATTTTAGGAAGGGGCATGAGACCAAACATTGAGATGGCTGTAAAACAAAGAGAAAAGAAAAAGAAATTCTCATGTGGCCCAAGAAGGGAGAAACTGAATCCGTAACTCATTATTCTTCACGGTGGCTTCACATTAAAATAATCCAGGACATTTTTTAGCAATAACAATGCCTGGGCCTCACTCCAGGTATTCTGATTTAACCTAGGGCCATCTTCATGCATTGGTGGTTTTTATTTATTTATTTATTTATTTATTTTTTAACGTTTATTTATTTTTGGGACAGAGAGAGACAGAGCATGAATGGGGGAGGGGCAGAGAGAGAGGGAGACACAGAATTGGAAACAGGCTCCAGGCTCTGAGCCATCAGCCCAGAGCCTGATGCGGGGCTCGAACTCACGGACCGCGAGATCGTGACCTGGCTGAAGTCGGACGCTTAACCGACTGCGCCACCCAGGCGCCCCATTGGTGGTTTTTAAAAAACGTTTATTTATTTATTTTGAGAGAGAGAGCATGAGTGGGGAAGGGCAGAGAGAGAGGGAGGGAGAGAGAATCCCAAGCAGGCTGTGCACTGTCAGCACAGAACCATGAGACCATGACCTGAGCTGAAGTCTAGAGCCAGACGCTTCACTGATGGAGCCACCCAGTCGCCCCACACTGGTAGTTTTCTAAAAACTCCTGTAGAGCCACTGTGTTCAAGGAATTTTTTTTTGAAAAGTCCATTTTGACAGTGTAGGAGAGAGAGAGACAGGCATTTGACAGGAAAGAAATAGTATAAGGAAAGGAACAAAAAGACTGGTAAGTTGGATTTCTTTAAAATTAAGAACTTCATCAAAAGGCAATGTTTAAAAAGCAAGGAGACAAGCCACAGGTGAGAAAACATTTTACATATATAAATATACATGTATATGCATATACATAAATATATAAGTAAATACACATATGTATATATTTATATATTTACATATACATATGTACATATATTTATATACATATGTGTATACATACACACACACACACACAGACACATCTTACAAAGGGCTCATATTCCTTGTCTAAAATCAATACAAAAAAGATAGGCAACCCAACAGAAAAATGAGCAAGAGACTTGGACTGGCATTTCATAAAAAGGGATATCCAAATATTCAACAAATAAATCAAACTATGCTGGTTAGTCGTTGGGATAATTCAGATTACAAGTGAGAGATTGTATTGCCAGCTTCTCCCACCAGAAGGGTTACATTTCAAAAGCCAGATAATACCAAGTATCGGCAAGAATACTTGGGCAACTGGGACTCTCGTATGCTGCTGGTGGGAGTATAAATTATACAAATCACTTTGGGAAGTTGTTAAGCGATATTTACTAAAGCTGAAAATATCCCTACCCCATAACCCAGCAATTCTACTTCTAGGTCTGTATGCAACAGACACAGATACGGTAAGACCTTCGATTGCAAGTAACTTGTTCCGTGAGTGATTACAAGACGAGCAAACATTTCTAATAAATTTTAACTTGATAAACGAGCCATGTCTTGCAATACGAGTCGTGTGATGCCGAATGTCACGTGATCACAACTGAGCCAATGGTTCTTGAGGTTTGCTTTGACCTACGAGTGCTTTGGTTTACAAGCATGTTTCTGGACTCATTGTGCTTACAAACCAAGGTTTTACTGTATGTGTGTCTGTGTGTTCAGCAAAGGGCACAAACAGGTCTATTCATAGCGGCATCATTCATAAGAGCAACAGAACAAAAACCTTGAGAGCAACCTCAGTGTCCATCAAAAGTAAAATGGTTAAGTATATGATGGCATATTACTCAACGAGACTCTGTACGGCAATGAAAATGGACGAATAAATGAGTGTGACAAGCATAATATTGAATGAAAGGAGCCACGCGCACACCCACAAATACATACTTCATGGTTCAGTGAACATAATATTCAAAATCAGGGAAAATTAACGTATGGTGTTACAGATCAGCATCGTGGATGCCTTTGTGAATGAGAGGTGGGTCATAATTTGGATAGCGTGTATGTGGGCTTCTGGTAATGTTCTTTTTCTTTGCCTGTGTAGTGATGAGATGTATATTTCCTTTATGATAATTCCCTGAGATTTACGCTTAGGATTTATTAACTTTTCTTTATTGCACTTCCATAAAAATTTATTTGAAAAAAAAAAAAACAGTAGCAGTTTGTTAGGCCAGCAGAAAGCAATTAAGGAATCACTTGACCATAGTGGGACCTTAATTTGGTGGTTCTCAGTCTGGACTGCACATTTGGAATCACCTTGAGATGTCTGGGATAAGGTGGAGCTCTTAAAAATACTGATGCCCGACTTCTATGTCCTTTGATTATATTGCAAGTGCTCTGGAATGCAGCCTGGTTATCAGGACTTTAAAAGCTCCCCGAGTGATTCCAAGGCACGGCCAAGACCGAGAGCCTTAGCAATAAAGTCTCGCTGAGAGCGAGTGGTGAAGACTGGCTTTTCAGCTCCTCGAATAAAACTCCTTATGCTGCCCCCTGAAATCCTCAAACGGCTAAGTCACTAGTGAGTGGATACTAGCAAAGATGCTGGTGTTCTAAAACATCAGATCTTTAGATGTGGCAGCTGATTGAAGGCTAAGTGATAAAGAATAGGAAGAAATCTCAGATGATGACGGCCTACAAGTTACCGAGAGCTAAGCATTTTGTATACACCATTTCTTAGTGCTCATAACAACCTTATAGGGTAGGTACAGTTGGTCCCATTTTATAAATGAGGAAGCTAAGGCTGAGGGAGATAAGTAACCGGCTCAAGGCCGCACTGCTTGTTAGGGGATGGTGCCAGCGTTTGAACTTGGGAATCACTCTGCTACCCTCCCTCCGAGGTCTCCATCCGAGGTATGGAACAAGAATAGTGGTGCCATTCAGAGAATGAGGGCTGGCAAGACAGGGAGGGCTTTCAGGGAGGGCTCGGTTGTTGGCAGAGGGTGAGTTGATGTGGTTAGTTGGGTCCCTAGGTGGTTGTGTCTTAGCAGGGAGTTAGAAACACGTACAAGGGGTAGAGATTTTGTTTTGAAAGCTGTATACCATATGTGGGGAGAGTATTGAGAGACAAAGAAAGGATTTGAGGGCAAATCCCTGAAATGTCTGTATGAGGAGATATTTGGAGGAAAAGGACAGAGTTAGTGAGAGAGGCAGTAAAAGGACAGTAGGAGGCCAGAGATAGAGCCTGTTTTGTTTTGTTTTGTTTTGTTTTGTTTTGTTTTTTTAGGGAGAGCTTGGTTTTAGAAGCCAGAGGAGATGTTTCACAAGGTTGGGATAAACCCATAGCAAATTCAGAGGTGGAAGGAGGCGGAGGTTAGAGCGATGTATATTGGATTCAATAAGGAGGAAGTCACTGGTGATCTCTAGAAGCAGTTTCGGCGGGATTGTGTTGGTAGATGAGAGAAGGGCTAGAAGTTAAAGAAAGGGGGGCAGGCTATTTCTGAAAAAAAAAACGGCATGGGGAAGCAAAGGGAAGAAGAGCATTGGATGCAAGTTTGGAAGAGGGTGAGGAATGAGGAAGGGAAGACTTTGAAACGCAAAAGGAAAGTCTGCCTGAAGAGGAGAGAGTGGGGGAACGCATGTGAGATGTGGCCGAAAGAAAGTCGTGAGGTGGCAGAGGGACCGGGTGAGGTCCCGTGAGGCTGTTGGGGTGAGCTCACCTGTTCCTGCCTCAGAGAAAGGAGCAATGGTAGAAAAGACTGGAGACATGCAGAGAGTGGAATGTAGGAAGTCCTCCCATCAAGTGGCTTTGATCTCCTTGCTACAGAAGGGACTGGTGTATTCTGATGAACATGAGAGACAGGTATTCATGACCTTCCTCTGTGCTGAGTGTAGAGAACGATGTGTCAGTTGAGTATAGGACAAGGGGAAAAGTGTAACCTTGTAGTCTGAAAGTTGGGGCGTATGATTTGAGGCTGGGACAGAAAGCCGCCAGGTACCGAGCACCGTGTCCCCATGGGTGTCCCGATACTGCCCAGCCTCAAGGCCCCATCAAAAAGAGCGTCTGATTATAGACTGAGAGTAGGGACAACTGATTATAGAAAAATTAAAGTAAGCCATTTAATCCATTACCCCCCCCCCCCTCCCGAGAACCTATTGCGGACTGGATCCCGTATGAAGTAATGGGTTAAAAATTACTTCACAATATTATACGATTCAGATTTGTTGATAATTCAGACAAATTGCCACCGTTCATTTAAAGTGGAGCTGTAGCTCAATGACGAACTGTACGTGGAGTCCTGAGTTTGCAAAGCGAACCTTAACGCAAAGGAACCTCTTTGTAATATGAATATGTAATATGTGGTGAAAGGTTTTTGTATGGCGATTAATTTCTTTTTTGCATTTTCATTTACCTGGGTGTTTGTATAAGTACCTAAATGATTGCTTAGAAATGGCAGTGGTCTCAAAAAAAAAATGGCAGTGGTGACTGCAGGAGTACATTTCATCTCATGATCTGTTGCACAGGGAAAAACGCAAGTAACATTTTGCAGTGAATTTCTTGTGTGCTCTAGCAGTGCGAGTGGAAGAGATAGGACAAATATGGAGCACTGAGAGGAGGGTAAAAAAGGATTTGAAAACAAATCTTTGAGGGGATGCCTCCAGTTAAATAATAGTAAAATCAAATAGCGGATGTCGCCCTAAAGTCCATGAGCAGTACTTGTAAAGGGAGAAATGCAAGAACTCCGTTCTTCTTGAGTTGCGGTCAGTAAGCATTTCTGAAGTGCACATTGGGTACAGATGGGATGTGAGGTTACAAAGGGAAGGAAGATATTGTCCCTTCCCTCTCTGGGAATAGCAGAGCTCGCGGGGGGCGGGGGGTGCAAAATGCTGAAAGGGATGTTGGAATCTCTCATTTACAAGTGGATTGTTTCTAGTCTCCCAGAACCATCCCCCCGCCCCAGGCCCACACAAAGAAGGGCTCTGGATTCAGGGTCCTGTGGACTCAGGTGTATGCCCAGAATTGTTGGACCTCTCAAAAATCTACGAGGTCACCCATCAGAGGGAAAAAGCCAACAGGACAGGGTGATCGGGAGGTTGACTGACTCATAAATGTGCACATAAGTGGAAGAACGTGTGTTAGGAATGATGATGTGGGACGCAATTTATTGGAATGGTTTTAGGCAAATTGTAACTCTTCTGGGAAGAAAAGCTAAATGTGTCACTAAGTCATCACTTAAACTAACCAGGTTCTTAACCGATGTGTCCCGAGGAAAAGAACTTTTACTGTACTCAGTTTCCTCCTGTTAGGGATAATGTAGTCCACCATCGGGGGGTCTGTGGAGCCTCTCCTGGAGCTCTTTTGATGTTTTGCTTGGGTTTGGCTCGTAATCCATCTCCTGGAGAGCACATTTCCCCAGAGGCTGATGAACCCCAGGGCCTTCAGACAACTTTCTTGGTTCTTTAGTCCTCGAGCACCTGGAGCAAGAATGTACTTGCCCCTTTCCTTTGGGAGTTTCTGCCTCTGCCTGTGGGGGTTCACCTCATGCTTTGGCCCTGTGTTAGTCATCTCTTGCTATGTAACGAATTACCCCCAAAGCCAGCGGCTTAATGTAATAGACATATATTAGCTCACCGTGTCTGTGGGTCAGGAATCTAGACACAATTTGCCTGGGTGAGGGACTCCTGTGAGTCTGCAATCAAGATGAGGGCCAGAGACATAGTCATCTTAAGGGGCAGCTAGAGGCGGACCTGAGTCCTAACTCACTTACGTGGCTGTTGGCGAGCATGAAAATGCCTTGTTTGTTTGTTTTATGTCATCAGGAATACCTTAGCATACCGTCAGACTGTGAGCCAGGTTGACTTTAAAAGAATTGTCACAGCTCTGGATCCGTGGCTCAAAACCAACCCTACAGAACTGTCGCTTTGCACTCATTACTCTGCTCGTTTCCTCTCCAGGGGTGGCCTGTGAACCTCATCACAACAGATGGTGTGTCCCCACTCCATGAAGCCTGCCTTGGAGGTCACGTCTCTTGTGCAAACATTTTATTAAAGCATGGAGCTCAGGTAAGTGCAGCTCAAATAATGTCTTAGAAACCATGAATGACAAACGAGTACTTCTATCCCTTTTGAATAATTTCCAGCATTTTTGACTAGCCTGAGTTGAGGTTTGAAGAGGGGTGTTTTCAAAAGTTGAATGTCCATCAGCTTCTTTGCTTTAGCAATAGATGAAGTATTGAGGTTTTAGCTAGAAAGTAATGATTTGTGTCTATATCATATTCTTTAACAGTCACTACTGAGAAACACCTGTTAGATATCTGCCTTCGTTCCTGAGGCTGGCAGGTAATGAAATATTTTGGAAAACATAGACCATTTGGCTCCTTAAGACCTGAATAATGGTCTCAAACCATGTCTACCATTTCCTAATATTGGAAACTTGGACACGTTACTTAGGCTCTGAGCTTTAAGAGTCTGTATCTGAGAAAAGGGAGAAAATGACAAGGAAGTTATGTATCTTCTTGTGGTTTTGTGAGGATTGAGAGACGTGAGGTATAGGATTATTATTTGAAGGGCGAGAATCAGGATGGCATAATGAGGTCCTAGAGAAGGAAGACACAAAGTCATTACATTTGAAAGTAGGGACCAGTAAGTCTTCCGTTAACTAAGTCCCCCATGTTCGAAAGTGATGGACGAGTCTGATCAGAAAATTATATATATATATATATATATATATATATATATATATATATGTGTGTGAGTTTCTCATATTCTCTCAACCGGCATTCACTGAGCACGTATTATGTGCCTAAACTCTGGATAAAGATTCTTAGGACCTTTGTAAACTACATGAGGGCACAGCCAGATAGGTAAACAGGTGAATAAGTGAATATAACCCTCGTTACTTTAATAGATAAACCCTGAAATCTCAGTAGCCTAATGCAGTCAAAGTTGATTTCTTGCTCAACTGAAACTCCCGTGTGGGTGTTCTCTGTTGGGTGGCACTCTCTGGGGGTGATTCAGGCACGCAGCCTCCTTTCAGCCTGTTGCATCCATCTTCGACAAGTGGCTTTCACGTGTGCTCCTAGTGGTGGCCGCCACTCCGGGTGGCCAGAAGGAGAAAAGATGCAGAAGATTGCGCATGGAAGACGTTCAAGGGCCTATCTTGGCGGTGACATCTATCGCTTTTGCCCGCACCCCGTGGGCCAGAACTCAGGCCACGTGTAACTGCCCGGGAGGCGGGGAAATGTAGTATGCCCATGAGCCGCAAGGAGCGGAAGTTGGTTTGTTGAATGCACAGCATCTCAGCCACAGCAGGCCATTACACGGCGCTCTTTTTGCCCACTATATCCTGCGGTATAACAAAGCGCCCCAACTTAATGACTGAAGACAATAGCCATTTATTTATGTCACAAATCCTTGTGTTGGCCAGATAGTTCTTCTGGTCTGTCCTGCTTCGGCTGACGTCAGCTTAGGCATTGGAGGTTAGCTGACCGGTTGGCTGGGGCAGGCTGGTTTGTGATGACCTTGGCCAGGATGGCTGAGGAGACGGAAAATCCCCACGTGGTCTCTCAACCTTTGGCAGGCAGCCTGGGCCTGTTCACGTGGTAGCGGGGATTCCAAGAGCATCAAAAGAAGGTGGGCTCTCAGCTTGCGGCACATTTGCTGTTGTCCCATCGGCCAAAGCAAGTCCCCTGCGCACGCCCCGATCCAAGGAGGAAGAGCGGTCTCCGTCCCGTGAGGGGAGGAATTGCAAGGCTACATTGCAAAGGGATATGCATCCTGTGCAGAGAATCTGAGGCCATTTTTGCAAACTACCACCATGTGATAAGCTAAGGTGGTTGCTGGGAGCACACGGAAGGGTTCCTGGCCTGTTCGTTTCTGGTGGGGGAGAGAGGAGGCCCGAAGAGGATCCCTAGGGGAAATGATGTCTAAGTTGAAACGTAAAGGACCCGTTGGAATCGGCTGAATGCTGGGTTGTCCGTGCCAGGAAATGGCTTTCTCCTGACAGTAGTCGTAGAGAACCATAGATGAGTGCGTCATCGGGTTTATATTGGGGTTAGGTTTCCACACATGGAAACAGGGCCAGGACTAAGGAAAGGCAGAGAGGCACCTAGGGTGCAAGCTTTAAAGAGCCCCTCACTCTCAGGGCTGTTCAGCATCACGTGCCCCTGGGAGTGAGTGTCTCCTTAAACTTTGCACCCTCACATCTTCTGTGCCTCTCTAATCCTAGCCTTCCTTGGAAATGGCTTGTGAGAATGACTTCATTGTCTTCATAATATCTCTGCTGAACGGATTCACCACAGAATTATTTGACAATGTAGAAAGATTGCATTTGGCTTTGCTCTTTCCTATTCGATTATAGCCCAAACGCCGTGAAGTCGGATGTTAACTTGTAAGTTTCTGTCTGCTTTCCAACGTTTGGAAAGATCGCCCCCAAAGACGATAGTTTTATGGCCCTGTAGGACATTAGCCGGTCTTGTATCTATTAGCAAATGTATTTCAGCATTTAATTGGCTGACAATATAAATTCTGCTTTGAGCCAGCCTTACCCCCTTACCGGTTCCCTCATCGATGAACGAGTTGAATAAAATCTTTGGCACATACTCACCCTACATTTCTGTGAAAGTCACATTTAAAAATTTTTTAAAGATGTTATGTTAACAACTCTAAAAGGTTACTCTCACTGCTGTGAAGGAAACTGGAATGGTGTGGGATGGGTCTAGAATGGAATGTTTAAAACGAGATTCGTTTGTAAACTATTGGAATTAGCCTAACTAGTTTCAGGGTTCGTGTTCTTGGGGGCGTGGAAATGATAGACTATGCCGTAACATTCTCAGTGCCGTCCCTCATTCAGTTTTTCAAAACCTTGTGGAATTTGGTAATTTTGTCCTCATTTTATAGCTGTGGAATTTAAGGCTCAGAGGAGTTAAACAGCAGCTTGCAAGTAGGGCAGCTCAGATTTGAACCCAGGACACCCCTCTGCCTGCCTTCAGCCTGGAGCTTTTCTTTCCAGGTGAATTGTGTCACCGCCGACTGGCACACTCCTTTGTTCAATACCTGTATCAGCGGCAGCCTGGACTGCATGACTTTGCTTCTACGTCACGGTGCCAGCCCCCACCCGGTGAGCGACCTGGCATCTCCCATCCATGAAGCTGCTAAGAGAGGTAAATCTGAATTTAAGTTTTCCGCCCCTACTTCAACAGACATCTTCCTGTTGAAAGGAAGAAGGAAGAGGAGGGAGATTAAAAAATTTTTTTTTCAATATTTACTTATTTTTGAGAGAGAGAGAGAGAGAGAGAGAGAGAGAGAGAGAGAGAGAGAGATTCTTAGCTTATTTCTCGAGGTTTATTTTTGAGAGAGCAGTCAGCACAGAGCCCGATGCAGGATTCGTACCCGTGAGCCGTGAGATCGTGACCTGAGCTGAAGTCGGAGGCTTAACTGACTGAGCTGCCCAGGGGCCCCGAGGAGGGATATTTTTTGAGGGATATTTTCTCAGTGTGGGATCCTGGGACCAGACACATCAGCCTGGTCTGGCATGCCGTTGTAGATTCTTGGCCCTCACGCCTGACCCCCTGAATCAGCAACTCTGGGGTGGGGCCCAGCCATCTGCATTTTGTTTCACAACCACCCAGGTGATTTGGATGCACCCACAGTTTGAGAAGCCCCCTTTTGCAGCCTCTGGAATGTGGCTCACTGCCGGATTTCTGGAACAGGGTCTGGCACACGGTAGACTGTCCGTCAATGTTTGGGGAATACCTTGTTGAACACATGACCCCACAAAAATCAAATGATTTTATAAAACAAGTTATATTCTTCTATTTTAGGGCCTTAAGGAATGTTGTCACAGGGCCACCTAGGATTTTTAAGTGGAATGAACTTTCAGTTTTTGGAAATACAGGATGTTGTATACAGCTTGGGGTGATTGTCCACCACGCCTAGCCTCATTGAGGTATAACTGACAAATAAAATTGTACACAGTTAAGGTGTACATAATGATGTGATACACATGTACATTACGGAATGGTCACCACAGTCAAATTAATGAAGACATTCATCACCTCATATAGTCGCCATTTTTGTGTGCATGGTGGGGAGCACTTAAGATCTACTGTCTCGGCAAATTTCAGGTATAGAGTACGGTATCCCGAACAGTCACCATGCTGTACGTTAGATACGCAGGACTTATTCAGCCGGGGTAATACTCTCCACAAAGTCGTAATTTTTCCGACATTCTTCACTCGGGCACAAAACACAACATGGCCAGTTTTGCTCCTCTCCAGAGTTCATTCCCGCCCTCATCACCATCATGACCACACATCGGCGGAAGGGAGAGTTTTTAGCTCCCCGGTGGCTTTCCCAGGATGGCTCCCCGGGAGCCTGACGGCAACCCCATGTGACTGAATCCATCCATATGCTAATTAGCTCCCAGAGCGTTGACATTTATTCCTTAAGAGACGGGGCAGCTCATCATATTCGCTGGGTGCATAGAACTCAAATGATGTAAAAAGCGAAATGCAAAGGAGCAATGTTTTAAAGTACAGCCTCCTAGACCAAGCAAGGGTGATGCGGCTTCTGCCAGCCCCCCCTCTGCCAGACTGGGCCCCGCTCCCGTTGGATTTGGCGGCTGAACCCCACCTGGGCCCACGGTGCCCTGTTTCTCCCAGGGCCTGCCCTGGGGGACCCTGTGGGCTGCCTGTCCCATCCCATGGCCCACACCGTGCCCTTTCCTCTTTAGGTCCCCCCGCGGTCCTGTCCCTCCACACCCCTCCCGACCCTCACTTCGGTTTCTATATCCGGGCCGATTACAAGGCCACCAACGCTTGGAAAAGGTTGCCGGTCGCTTACCGGGGCTGGTAAACCCAAGAGGGGCTCTACGCGGAGCTGCAGCTACCATCTCAACAGTCGACCCATTCCCTGATGGCCGGGATTAAATTCATTCCCTGTTCCCCGCGCTAGCTTCTGGTCCCGGGGAAATGTACGCACCCCAAACACAGGGAAGGTGCGGTTTCCCCCGCTGAGGGAATTTGTGCGATAGCGTCTTTCTTCTGCTTTGGGCTGCAGGCCACGTGTACTGCGTCGAGATCCTGGCAGCTCACGGAGGCAACCTCAACCTCAACATCAGCCACCTGGGCACCCCTCTGTATGTGGCGTGCAGGAAACAGCAGGTGGCCTGTGTCAGGAAGATTCTGGAGTCAGGTAAAACATTTTAGAAAGCACGCGAAACAAGGAAAGAAGACGAGAAAGAAATGAAATGCATTTGAAAGCTCTCTGTGTTATAGCAGGGGACACGGTGGGGGCAGTGGACTCAGACAGGATCAGGGTTCACGGTGACTGTGTTCCCGTGGGGAAATATTTGAACCTGTTTGAATGTTCATTGTCTCCCTTGTAATGCGGATAATGATGATGATAGTACTTCCTCCCAGGGTGGTCCTTGCTCCTCCCCCCTCCCCTCGGCCACCTCCCTCCACAGTGCGCAGGCACATTCTTAGCCCTGCTGACTCCCACAGCTGCTGGACCAGGCCTGGGTCTTCCCCCCGGGGCCTCCTTCACCAGTGTGCTTGGATCCGGAAATTCCACCTGTCCCGTTTGTAGCTCATTGTAAATCTTCTGTTATCCTCAACAAGGCCTATGCAGTACCCTTCTTTTTCACCTCCCTGCTGTTGTCCAGTCTCTTGTTCAACCTTGGAAGACCCATTTCATCACCCCTGTAGTTATCTGAGTCCTGCTTATTCTTCAAAACTCCAATAACCTTTCCCTTCCCTCGAATGTTCTTAACGTTTTTTGTTGTTGTTGTTGCCTTCTACTCATTTGGCGGCCATTGCCATGAGTTAGAAGATTGATTCTTATTTTCTCTCTCTTTCCGCCTCCATCTCTCTCTCTCTCTCTCTCTCTCTCTCTCTCTCTCTCTCCCTTTTTCCCTCCCTCTCCCATAATGCTCTAGGTAGATTTTAAGCTTTCAGGAAAGGGCCAGGTTTCACATCCCTCACAAAGCCAAGAACAATACGGGAACAATCCAGTTAATATCTGTTCAATCCAGTTAATATTTGTTGAGTGGACGTAGTTTCCCATTTTATTAGAGGGGCAGCAGCTCAGGCAAAACCACATGTCTCCACGTGTCCCCGTGGGAGCTGGCATCCAGCTGGGGTGGGGATTTGTAGAGACTGTAGAGACAGGATTGGCTTGGGATGGGCCTAGAAATCCACCTCATTCCTGAAGAGGAGGACTTTGCCATCTTTCCTGTGACCTTGGAATTGGCCATCTTGTTCTATGAGATGCCCTCACAAGCTAGTTGCTATTTACAGTTCATATCACACAGTCCCAGGTCCCGGGCTTTACACCCCATAAGAGTTGCTCAGTGTGTGAATATGGTGCTCGGTATAGATGAGATTTCACCGTCTGGCCTCACTTCCAGTTTGTACAAATATTGACACACCTTGAATAGTGAACATGCAGCTTTCACACCACCAGGATTCTTGTTGTATGTAACACACCTATGTATAGCACTCAAAGGCAAGGTGTTTTGTTTTTAAGCTTATTTATTTATTTTGAGGTAGGGGGAGGGGCACAGGGAGGAGAGAGAATCCCAACACGGGGCTCGATCTGGCCAACCATGAAATCATGACCTGAGCCCAAACCAAGAGTCGAACGCTTAACCGACTGAGCCACCCGGGTGCCCCAAAGGCAAGGTTTTAAGCCTCATGTGCAGTATAGCTCAGTGTTGTGCCGTCAGTCACATCGTCAGATGGCGTCTTCCCCGTATTGTTAAACGGATTCCAGTCATGCCCATTTTTGCGGAACTGCCCTGCCCACTGCAGACGCCCTTTGGTTAAGGACTTTTGCGGCACAGTCGTTTGAGGAGGGGGATGCTGGGACTTGGCTTCTTGGCTGACTCTCTGTTCTTCTTGTGACGGCACAGGAGCAAGTGTGAACGAAGGCCGAGGTCTGGACTCCCCTCTTCACGCAGCGGCCAGGGCATCCAATGGGGAGCTGGCCATCCTGCTCATGGATTTTGGAGCGAACCCCCAGGCCAAGAACGCTGATGGCAAATGTCCCTTGGAGTTGGTGCCTCCAGAGAGCCCTCTGACTCAGATCTTCTTGGAGCGTGAAGGTGCTTCCCCCTTGCCCGAGCCTAGGCCCTAATCCGTAGAGACTCCTGCGGGCTCTAGCGGGAGACAGGTACTTACCGAGTTCTGACTTCTGATATCGTGTGAGAGACCGTTCTCTGCCATCCCCCATTGTGGGGTGCTGAGAGAATCTAGTATTCGACAAGGTACGGTACCGGCTATGTAGTAAGGAACCATCTGTCGTTTGGGATGTTGGAGACAGGCTATCTTGGGTGATAGAGTATTCAGATATGGGGTAGGCCAGCTTTGACAGCATTAACATATCATTAAAAAATGTTTGATATTAAAGTTACCTAAAACATACTTTAGAATGATGCAGTGGAACCCTCTTTGGGGCTGGACCGTACCCCTGGATGCCTCACTGCTCTACAGATGGGCCAGGCTACGGGGCGCCGGGTTTGTGGGGGCAAGAAGGCAGCTCATTGGTGATGAGACACTTACTGTTATATGCCAGGGACCACTGAGTCCACACTCCTTCACAAATGAGAACCAGCACTCTGGACCCAAACAACTAAACATTGTCACTGAGCGCCGTGCAAGGGGGTAGGGCTGTGGGCTGGGGTGGGGCGCAGAGACCCCTCCTCCCCTGGCATTCACAATTGTCCCTGGAAATGGAGAGCGGCCCGCTCAGGACCTACTTTTTCACCAGAGTGTGCACTTTGTTAAGTTTTCGGGATTGTGGGACCCTGCATGTGGCCGCCCTGGGAGAAGAGCTCTGACGGCGTGTCATCCGGTTATATTCTCCTCGCAGGCTGAGCATCGGGCCTAGCTCTGTGCAGAATCGTACCGCGGCCGCCGAACCCTTCCCGCCGCTCCGATTGCCCCGGGTACTTGCAGCCAAAGACCTGTCTCAGGGCCCCCCAGACAAGGCCTGTACTCTCTGAGCAGCGTCAGCGGGCTAGGGAAGGCCAGGCCCCGGGCGCAAGGAACGGTTCAATAGAGACCCCTTTACGTTAGGCAGCGGGGTGATCGCCAGGCCATTCTACCTGCGTTTTGGTGATTTGTTTTTTCAAGAAAATTCTATCTATCTATCTGTCTATAGGCCTGCTTCTCCAGCAGGTCCAGACCGCACTATGCTTGGGGCCCATGATGTTTTTAGGGACCCACAGAAATGTTGTAATTCCTTTTCACATCTGAAGGAAAAAAAATGGATAAAACTCAACCTGGATTATGTTTGTCTTTATACCCACACAGTTGTAAAATACCGTTTTTTTTTTCCCATTGGGAAAGAGGGCCACAAAAGCAGAAGGGCCTCCTGGGCCCCTAAAGTCCCCAAGTCATGTACACAGACACACACACACACACACACACACACACGCACACAATCCCCTCATCTGCCTCAGCAAATAATCCCGGCAGATTTTCCGATCACGTCCACAGGCTCTTCCTTCTACTTTCTGTCCCCAAGCCCATTCGTAGGCTCCTACATTGCCTTTCATTCCTTTGATTACATTTTGGTGACGGTGTGATCGATGATCCCCGCTGGTTTGTAAAATGTCATTTGTCACTGGAGAGACTTACTGCTGCTTTTGCCTCCATGAGGCATTTTTGGAGTCATCTGCCCCTCTCAGCAGCCTGGAAGCCCACAGGAAATGAGGCCAGGCAGGCACAGAAGGCCAGACCTGCAGCTCTAACCCAGCAGATTCTGTCTCTGGATGTCCCTGGAAAGGAGTTCAGGAATAGTACCACCCCACCCGCCTTGAAAAGCGTCTAAAGCAGTGTTTACTCATGGCGCACAAGGAAAACTAAAAAAAAAAAAAAAAAAAAAAAATGCCGGTCAGCCCAGTGCGACAGGAGCCACGCCCCACATTACTTTCGCCGTACAGCATCGTGTGAAGCGTGAGTGTTGCTGGGCGAAAAAAAGAAATCGAGACCCAGACCGACAGATAGTTCGCAGAGAGAAATTAGCTGGTTTTATTACTGAGCAAAGCAAACTGCTCGAACGCTCGCAGGTTGCCAGTGCTTTATGGAATGAAGGCTGCAGTTGTACGTCATCCTACTTACAGTAAACGGCAGATATTCGATTGGTGTCGGTAGCTGCACTGAGCTAACTCCGATGTCCCGCTTTTCTGCATCGTCCAACAGTTCTTTATCGGTTCCTCCCCCAGCCGTTCCTGACAGCGTGTCTAGCACACGTGATTAGTCACGTCCCTCACCATTCCTTTACGAGGTGAGCCGAAGTTCAGTTTCCCCACAGTGTACTTTCTGCCGCTTGTTAATGTGTGCCTCGCGCGCGCTGGGAAGCGGTTCGTTAGTACATGGCTCCAGTGGCGCTGAACGTAGTCTGGAAGGTTCCCTCAATCCCGACGGGGGCCTTCGGAGTGTGCCGCAAGGTCCCGCTTGAAAATCCCGCATTCATTTTCGTTGATGGTGCGTGCGGCTCTTTCCACCTGTCCTTCTCTGTCACCTGAGAAACAGGCAACCGAGTTGTAGGGACGCGGTAGGAAATCCGAGGCCTCTGGATCTTTCCGCGTGTGTTCTCAACCCTGGCTGCACAATAAGATGACCCGGGGCACGTGCCTTTAAAAAAGCCAGATGGACAGGCCCCACCTAACGTTCACTGACGCGCCATCTCTGGGGTGGGACCCAACACCGTGTGGTTTCAAGCTCCCCGGATAGGTGATTCTAAAATGCATCCTGGATTGAGGGCCACTGCCTTCTGGGATTCTTGACGGTGCATAGCTTGGCTTTTTTGTGTGTGTTTGATAAGCAGAGCACAATTCCCATTACAGTTTGGTGCAGGGGGTGGGGGAGGGGTGGGAAATCGTTCCCCACCCTTTTACTCCATAACGGGGTTTCTCAGCCTCAGCTCTGTTTACGTTTCGGGCCAGGTGGGGGCTGTGCTGTGCACCATATGATGTTTAGCGGCCTCTCTGGTCTCTACCAGCGAGATGCTAGTAGCACCTCTCCCCCAGGTTGTGACAAACAGAAGTGTCTCTAGGCTTTGCCAACTGTCCCCTCCTTTTCCCCTCCCCCACAGCCCCCTGTTGAGAACCACTGTCCTGGAATGTAAACTCTTGGCTCGTTCCCTGGGCCAGGTTTGTGCTGGCATCGGGTTAGCCCTGAACGCAGAATAAAAAAAAACAAATATGACTTAACTCAGGTAACATACACTTACTTGGGCCTCACTGATCGCTCACTTTATTTGAATATCCCAAAACTGCTAAATTATAAAAATACACGTTTGTATCTCGAAATACCCTATCTTTTTTCTTAAGGTAAAAATACAAGGAAGCTGTTAAACATGAATTTTCTCTCCATCCTGGGGAATTTTGTGCGGCTTCGTCATTCCAGACTTAGCTGCCTTAGGCCTCCATTAGCAGGAGTAGGCTTTGACTTTTTTTTTTTTTCCAGTCTCTTCTAAATCAAAACCTAACAAGCTCATTTGCATGAGATTCCGGGTAAGAGAGACCATGGCCTAAAAATGCTGCCCCCCCCACCCCCACCCAAGACCAGAACGTGGTCTTCGGGAGAGCGGCGTTATCTCCTTGTGACCGTGGTGCGGCTCGGGTGCTGTATAAGGACAGAGCAAGTAGTCTTGGGTCGCTGGCACCAACGTGTGGCTTGTCTCGCCGTCTCTCTGCAGGGCCTCCTTCTCTGCTGCAGCTGTGCCGCCTTCAAATCCGGAAGTGCTTCGGAATCCAGCAGCATCATAAGATCAACGAGCTCTTTCTCCCTGAGGAGCTGAAGCGTTTTCTCCTACACATGTGAATGAGATAGCTCAAAATCTCAGGGGGATATCACAGGCCGCACATGAATGTGGTTGAATGTTGTGGCCACCGGCATTGTGAAATAAATCCAGGTTTATGAAGCTTGGCTAACTTGGTGTCCATTCGATTTTTATCTTCGATGGCAACACGCTGGGCACTTCTGTGTTATGGGTCGGAAGGCGTGAGGACACCCCCCCCCCCGCACCCCCCCGAGAGGGTGGCCAAAAGAACAGCTGTCGTTTGAACCTCGACTGTGGCCGAGCACTGAGCTAGGACCGCTTAATGCTCTAATTCAGCCCTCACAGCAGCCCTGCCAGGTGGGTACCCCCCCCCTCCCCTTCTGCAGGTAAGACGCAGAGACTCGGGGAGGTCAGCTTGTCCGCTGACTCACAGTGGGTTCGAGGAAGCCAGACGCCGGGATGGCTTTTTGGAGGCTAACCTGGGGACTTTCGTCTGAGGCAGAAGTTGTTGCCACTGCTGTCTTGGCTCTGTCCCTGTTGCGTGGGAAGGAGGAGAAGAAGAAAGATTTCTTTGTCTACACCTGACTTTTAAAAAAAATTTGTTTTCAGATGAACAAAACATTTTTTTACGCTTATTTATGTATTCATTTCTTAAGTTTTATCTATTTATTTTGAGAGAGAGAGAGAGAGAGAGAGAGAGCATGCAAGCAGGGAAAGGGCAGAGAGAGAGAGAGAGAGAGAGAGATTCCCAAGCAGGCCCCGCACCATCAGCACAGAGCCCAGTGTGCGGCTCGAACTCAGGAACCGTGAGATCACGACCTGAGCCGAAAGTAAGAGTCGGATGCTTAACCGACTGAGCCACCCAGGCGCCCCCAAGTTTGTTTATTTGATTTGAGAGAGAGAGAGAGAGAGAGAGAGAACCAGCAGGAGAGGGACAGGGTGGGGGGACAGAGAGTCTGAAGCAGGTTCTGTGCTGACTGCAGACAGCCCGACATGGGCCTCGAACTCACTAACCGTGAGATCACGACCTGAGCCAAAGTTGGACGCTTAACCGAGCCACCCAGGTGCCCCTGACTTTTCTTTCTAAAGCTTCCCTCTTATGACAAAACCACGACTGCTGTACCACAGCGTAGGGGCCATTTCTTTTTCTCAAAGTGTGGCACGTACATGTTAGGCATATTCTAGAACCATGCTGTCCAGTACAGTAGCCATTAGCCCCAGTGGTTCTCAACAGGGTGTGGTCTTGCCCAGTAGGGGACATTTCTGGGGCATGTCTGGAAACTTTTTTGGTCGTCCCGCCTCTGTGGCCGTCCTGCTGGCATCCAGTAGGTAGAGGCCAGGGCCGTTGTGAAAGTAGCCTACGGTGCACAGGACAACCCCCACAGCAGAGAATGATCCAGTGCAAAATGTAAACAGCGCCAGGGTTGAGAAAAACCACACTCGCCATAGGTGGCTATTTTTTTAAGGTAAATTAATGAAAATCAGATAAAAACCCAATCCTCGGTGTCACTGGTCACACATCAGGTGTTTCGTACGCTACTGTATTGGACAGCACACACGGATATAGATCACTGCAGAAAGTTCTACCCCATGGTTGCAGAGATTTCCATTGGACAGCACTCTTAGATGCTTCACGACTGGATTGTAACTGCCTTTCGGTTTCTGATTTACATGAGACCCGTGATACAATTCAGTATGGATGGCTGTAGCGTGTCTTCTCCCGGAGAGAGAGATTTGGGGCTCCATTGTACCAACAGAAAGAAAGAAAATGTACCTACTTAAGGCAAATCCTTACCTGTAAGATGACACAGGGCCTAGATTATCTCTAAAGATATGTCCGATGTAATTTCTGTGGTTCTAAATTCAATTTGCTTTCTGAAAAAAATAAAGAAAAAAAACCCCTCTAGAATATTGTTCTAAAATGCCCAGCTAGCTACCCAGCAGGTGGCGCCGCTGGCACATAGTCGCTTAAGCAGAAGGCTTGCTCCTTAATAAATGGCCCATTGTAAGAAGGTTTACAACATAGGCTCTGGAAATTTCCATTCAGGAACAAAAACTTTGTAGTGATAGATTCCATTGACACTGCGTTTCCTTCTTCCCTCCCAGTGGACCCAAAAAGGCACATGTGACTTTACAGAACCTCACTTCCCTGCTCTTTTGTTTTGCCTTCTTGATCTGATCGTGTTGACGTTTATAACTGCTCAGAATTCAGACAGACTTTGGCCAGCATCCTGCCCCTTGCTAATTCACGTAATTTCGTTAATTCATTTATTCGGGAAATATTTAGGGCCTGTGTCTGTCAGGCACTATTCGAGACCCCAGGGTAGCCACAGTGAAGGAGACAGGCCAAGATATTACATTGATTTTCTGGATCTTAACACTCTAGTCGGGGGAATCACCTGTTAGGGGTAAGGAACTGTAGGTGCTTTGCTATAGTTTTCTTTTTGAAAACATTGGCTTAAAAAATAGCCTGCTTTCTCATTTAAAATGTATTGGACAGATTCTTGCTTATGTTAATCTTCCCTCAGCCAAATCCTCTGAGTACAGGACTGTACAGAATTACTAGAACAGCATTTTTCTTCTTAAATCTTCCAGACAATTAACCAATTTGCAAATCCATATAATAGATGGTCATCTCCACAAATGGGAAAAATACCACGCTCGTGCAATTTGGGAAGATTTCAAATTACCTCACTTAGCAATGCTCAGAAAGGAGATTCGATTTAAATAGAAAGTCTATTTTTATGAGTCTAGATGTGGTTATATGTATAAGTGGTATATACCTCTGAACACTTTATCACAATATGGGACAACCACGTAAATTCTATCATCAAAGCTGGTTCGGTGACATTCAATAGACTCCCCCCCTCCCCTTCATGAATGAGGGATGTAAATTGTTAGCCTCATGAAACCATCTTTTAAAAATAGTTATTATTGGGGTACCCGGGTGGCTCAGTCGGTTAAGTGTCCAACTCTCGATCTCCGCTCAGGTCATGATTTCGCAGTTCCCGGGTCCGAGCCCCGGGTCAGGCTCTGCACAGACAGTGCGGAGTCTGCTTGGGATTCTCTGTCTCCCTCTCTCCCTGCCCCAATCCCCCACTCACTCGCTCTCTCTCAAGACTAAATAAATACACATTTAAGACATAAAAACATAAAAACGGTAATTACTGCGTCTGGTTGTAGAGGGCAGACTTAACACATCTTTATTGTAGCCCCGTCTCCTAGTGTCAGTTTCATTCTAGTTCTAATGAAAAAAGCAAGCAGGAAGGGGAAGGCAGGGAAGGACAATTGATTTACTCTGGGTTTGTGCTGGGGTTGATTGACACAGTCTGGTACTCCGTGTACCAGGTTGGAGTGGTTAGTCATTAAGCAGACACTCGGGGCTCAGAAACAAGGGACCGAGATGTGCTCAGCTGTCTGCTGTGGAGAACGGGTGTTGGGCATTAATGATATGAAAGCTTCAGATTAGGGCTCGGGTATAAGACCCAGGCAACACTAAAAGCAATTAAATACCACCTCCCATTTTAGAGGGCTTGCTAATGGCTAGGCCTTAGGTATCCGTGATTTCTTTTTTTTTTAATATGAAATTTATTGTCAAATTGGTTTCCATACAACACCCAGTGCTCATCCCAACAGGTGCCCTCCTCAATGCCCCTCACCCACCCTCCCCTCCCTCCCACCCCCCCTCAACCCTCAGTTTGTTCTCAGTTTTTAAGAGTCTCTTATGTTTTAGCTCCCTCCCTCTCTTTCTTTTTTTTTTTCTTCCCCTCCCCCATTGTCTTCTGTATCCGCGATTTCTAAGCCTTACTTCAAACCCTCACAACTCTTATCCCCACTTGACAGGTGGGGGCACAGAGGGGTTAAGGAATTTACAAAATCTCACACAGAAGGTGGTGATACCAGAGTTCAATGCCGAGAGCGAGACCAGAGCTCTTAACCATTCGCTCTTTGCCTTCTATCTGCCTCAATAAATCCCAGAGCTCTGCTCCCTGGGTCCTAAAACTCCCTGCCAATTTCTGGCAGGTCTTTGAAGTGGAACTGAGTGTAGGTCAAAGGTCTGGGCACACCGGTAGGTGGCTGTGCCAGGTTAGGCTGGACATCACCCAACCCTTTCACTGACCCTATGAACCAGCCCGGGAGGCCCCAGACTTGCCGCTTTTGGGTCAGGCAGCCCAGCCTTCCCCGCCAGGGACGCTGGTAAGTACAGAACGTTTGGCGTGGCCGATGACGTTTCTTTTTTTCTGAACTGAGGGCATTTTGTACTACCTTTGTCATTGTCAAAAATCTATCTGTAATGTGGCAGGGTGGAGGGGAGTGCCTGGGCTTTGAACAAAATCGCCTAACTGCTCATTTGTTAGTTGTATGTAATTTGTTTTTTTTTTTTCTTTTTGTGCTATGTTAGTGTTCTATTGCCACACAATAAATTATCACAAACTTAGTGGCCTAAAGCAATACAAGGTTGTGATCTCATAGTTTCTGAAGGTCAGAAGTCCAGGGACAGTGTGGCTGGATTCTCTGCTCAGGGTCTCACAGGGCTGGAATCAAGGTATTGACCCAGGGTACAGTCTCATCTGGGGCGTGGGGCTCTTTCTCCAAGATCACTGGTCGTTAACAGAATTCAGTTCCTTGCGGTTGTAGGACTCAGGGCCTTGTTTCCCTGCTAGCTGTGAGCTGAGAATTGTTGTCGGCATCTAGAGATCTCCCACAGTTCCTTGCCGTATGGCCCCCTCCCTAGGAATGTCACGGCATCTACCCTGGATTTCTTCCGGGCCAAATGGCATGCATGTCCCCGGCTCCTATGCCGCAGCCAGCTGGAGGGGACTCTGCTTCTGGAGGGTTCTCCTGGTTAAGTCAGGCCTACCTAGATAATCTCCTGATTGGGGACCTTAGTCACCGCTGCAAAATTCCTTCAAATGACCACCCAGGTTAGTGTTTAATTGAATAACTGGCAGAAGGAGTGTGTATAGCAGGGACCCAGAATCTTGGGACCCATAGGAGAATTCTGCCTATGACACCTGCTAATGGCTAATTGCCATCAGTTTTCTGTTGATGTGCCTAAAGTCCAATGTATAACAGCATAATAATGATCATTTTTGTTATTTTTTTATTAAAAAAAATTTTTTTTAACATTTATTCAGTTTTAAAAGGCAGAGAGAGACAGAGCGCAAATGGGGAAGGGGCAGAGAGAGAGGGAGACACAGAACCGGAAGCAGGCTCCAGGCTCCGAGCCGTCAGCCCAGAGCCCGACGCGGGGCTCGAACTCACGGACCGTGAGATCGTGACCTGAGCCGAAATTGGACGCTCAACCGACTGAGCCACCCGGGCGCCCCTCACTTTTGTTATTTAATCAAACGTGTATATACTGCTTACTCCATGTCCAGGCATGGCTCTCAGATTTTCACAAACATCGCATAATACCTACAATAAGTCTTTGATACGGGTTTGTTACTATGTCCATTTTACAGCTAAGGAAAGGGCCCCAGAGCAGTCAAGTCACTTCCCGAAGGTCACACAGTTCTGTCGGGGACCACATAGTCCTTTGGTCGCATCAAGCCTAGATTGATGAGTTTGGGAATGACAAAGGAAGGTCCAGGTGGGGCCAAGAAGTGGGATTTCTCAGCCTTGACCCCACTCCCTTTGGAACCTGCCAGAGGGGTGAGGTGGGGGTGTGCCGTTCTCTCTTAGGCTGGCCTTCGTGACTCTTCTGTAAATCTAGGTGTGTTATGGACGGAATGTTTGTGTCCTCCCCCCCCCCCCACATGTGTGTTGATCAGATGTTGAAATCCTACCCCCCAGGGGGATGGTATTACATTGGAATTACAGTGTGGTGGAGCCCTCATGGTGGGGTCAGTGCTCTCAGAAAAGAGACCTCGGAGAGCTCTCGCCCCTTCTGCCACGTGAACATACGGGGAGTAGGTGGCCCACCTCCAAACCAGGAGGCCGGGACATGTTGCTTCCAGTCTGTGGTGTTTTTGTTACAGCTGCCCAACTGGACTTAAGACGAGGAAGGACCGTTTCATCCAGGCTGTTTTCCGGGAGTCTTCACTAAAGTTGACAAACACCGAAAGGGAGACCAAGTAACATGCTTACACGATGCAGCTAAGTTTGCCACAGGTCCACCTCCTGGCCTAGACCCTGGCCGCCTCCCCTCGGGCAGAGCACACGGCTCCCTTACCTCTCCTGGCTTCCCCTTAGCACTCGTCTGTGATGTCTCCTCCACATGTAGGAGAGTGAAGCCGAGACAGACGGGAGCCCTCTGCTCTGCCTTCCGCTCAAGGCCCACCTTCCATCCTCTGGTTTCCTGTCTGATTCCCTGGTGACGTCACCGGGAGTGACCAGCCCCTACTCACCAAAGCATGGACGTACTCTGCAGCCATAGGAGGTTTGTCTTATCAGATGGCTCAGTGACCCCCAAATGATAGAGGCATTCAAATCAGAGGTAGGGTAAGGGGGCCTTCTGTTAATGTAATCTGGAAGCATGTTCTGGTGAGTCAAGAATAGGCACCCATAGGACTTCCTGTGTCTTAGTTTGGGACTGGAATAAGGGAGCCATGCTCATCCTTGGCACGATCCTTCCAGTACAGAAAAGGGTCCAACCTTCATGCCGTATTCTCCATGACGTGATGGAGAATGTCCTCCTGCCTAATACACCCTCCAAGACCTTTAGACTCCTTCAAGTGTATAAATGCTCACTGATTTGACAAGATTGATTTTCTCCCCTTTGCTTTGCAAAATCCATCGTGAGGCCAAAGCGAGTAAAATTGATTTCCGCTCACTTTCCTCCCCACCCAAGGCCTCTTTGCTCACTTCTGGTGATAAGAGATTTTTCAACTTTCTATACTCTTTTGAAAGCTTGGGGTTTTTTTGGAGTACAGTGAAATCGGGTGGTTCCACAGGCCTGTGTGGGAATTTTAATGTGATGTTTTAGGTGTTTAAGCTTCATTGGCTTAGAAGATACTGCTGTTGGAAGCCTAAGTATTTACATTGTAAATGTTGGGCTATGACCATGGAAACTGGGGATGGTATTACCCTGCTTTTCATCTAATTCGCATTCTGTGCCTTTTACTTAAATCAGAATGCGCTTGGGAAGACCACCGGTGGAAATTTCTTCCTGTGAGTTGCACTGTACAGAATCAGATGGAGTGGGTGTGTGGTTTACTCTTCAATTTATGATCTAAGGAACATCCCGTTTATTTTCGTTGTCTAAAGTGGATTTAATTGGTGGGTATCATCCTGGCTGGAAATTCAACTTAGCCATACTATGAACCCCACTGAGGAGTTAAACAGAGATCTCAAGGGTCTTATGTTGCCCAGTACATGCAAAGAGGGCCTCCTGGTCTTAGACGAGGTGGTCTCTGATGATGTTTGTTGTCCAGACTCATGTGGTTCCTTGGTGACAGGAGGCTCGGAGGCAACCACGTAACTTAATGCCCGGGCTGAGGCTGAGGGTCGTAGTGCCCAGGACCTAGCCTCCGTAGAGAGTGCCTGTAGCAACGCTCAATGCCGTTGTGTGGGAAGAAGACATGGGCACCTGCTTCCGGCACCTGCCCCAAACCCACAGTCCCCTTTTAGTCTTGGGAAGTAAATGTATTTATTTGTTTATTCATTCATTCATTTGAAAAGTTTATTTATTTATTTTGAGAGAGGGAGAGCGTGCACGTCAGAGCAGGGAAGGGACAGAGAGAAAGAGAGAATCCGAAGCAGGCTCCACCCTGACAGTGCACGGGGCTCCATCCCACGAACCATGAGATCATGACCTGAGCTGAAATCAAGAGTTGGACGCCCCACCGACTGAGCCACCCAGGCACCCCAGTCTTGGGGAATTCATGTCTCCTTGTGTGAGCAAACTCCACCCTAGGTCTCCAAGTGCTCTCTCCCTTCCAGCCTTCCCAGCATGATTTTCCTAGAAAGCTGTGTGTGTTTCAGAAACACAAACCAAGAACTCAGACACTTGACACAGAAGGTGCCTGCTTTTAGGGAACCCCAGCCTTCAAGCCCACATCATAAATGGCCATGGACTCTGGGAAGTATGGGCTTGGGTGGTTTCTCTTTTCCCAATGAAGCAGGAAGAGTGAGCAGGAGGAGGTGACTTTGGTTGTTAGGGGATGGAAAAGATGGAAAGCAGTCATCTCTAATAGTGGAGAAGTTAACCGTACGAGAGAAACGTGGTAGGATTGTTAGGCAGTGGAGTAGTCACTTGAGATCTGTGGTCACGGTTGTGTTTTTCCTCCAGCCACACCCAGTGCATGGGTGCAAAACTGGGAAAGAAGGACAAGACCATCAAGGGACTGAAGGGGAGTAAACAAGGGGATGGTTGCTGCCTAAACTGGGCAGGGTAGGGTGGGGGGACACTGGAGGGCATGGCTGGTGGACAGTGAAAAACTGGGAGGGCCAGTGGACTGGAAGTCCCAGTGACCTCAGGGACTCAGAGAATTATTTGTATCTAGAGTCAATGGGTTAGAGCAGGAGGGATTGTTGTTAGTGAAAGTCCCCAAATCAAGATTTTGGAGGTAGTTTGGTTATTGGAGAAGACAGGCTCTAGGAGACAGTGAATGGGCTAAGGAAAAGATCATTGGAAGTAGAGGCTGCAAGGGACAGAGAAATGAGACTGTAGAGTGAATTCTCTTCTGCAGGAGTGGAATATTTCCAAGAACAATGACAAGCATGAAAGCTCGTGAGGAAGACAGAGCCAGGTCTAAAACCCAGGCATTTGTTGATGACCATAAGCAGAAGAGGTGGTGGCTCGTGTCTTCTGGTGGTATATACTTAGAAGGAGCTAGAGGCTTGAGGGAGAAGGAAGAGAAATGATCTAAGGCAGAGGTTGGCAAACAATGATTAGCAGACCCAACCCATCTTGCTTCCTGTTTTAATAAGTAAAAGCTTATTGAAACATAGCTACACCCATTCATTTACATGTTACTTATGTTGGCTTTGGCACTAAATAAGAGTTGAGTAGTTGGGTCAGATACCCTAAGGCATGCAAAAGCCTAAATTATTTATTTATTCATTTATTTTTTAAAGTTTATTTATTTTGAGAGAGAGAGAGAGAGAGAGAGAGAGAGAGAGCGCACACGTGAGCAGGAAAGGGACAGAGAAAGGAAGAGAGAGAATCCCAAGCACAGGATTCTCTCTGCATCAGCTCAGAGCCCGACATGGGGCTCAAACTCAGGGACCGTGAGATCATGACTTGAGCTGACATCAAGAGTCATATGCTTAACCGATGGAGCCACCCAGGCGCCCCAGCCTAAACTATTTACTATCTGGTCCTTCACAGAAAAGGTGTGCTGACCCCTGAACTAGAATTAGCCATGAAAAGCATTAACCTTACATTGAGAGGTAAGCACCATTAATATCCCGGTAACTTCTTGTGCCACACAAATGTCAAATCCTTCTGTTCCTTTCAGTTTCAGTCTGCTCTGGGTCACTCGGTCATCCATTTTGACCCCACTGATTTTGTTTCAGGCACTCACATTCCTTCTCTGGAAAATTTGAATGAAGCAATACAAAGACTCAGAATGGTTACCTGAGACAATCGACCTGTGGGACAGCAGAGTAAGTATTCACGTATGCCTATTGTTAAGCTTCTTGAAACTATTTTTTTTTAACTTCGGCTCTTCTTGGAACCTGGACTCTATACAGCTTCCTCTTCCATGAGATCTTTTCATTCTTTCATGTAAACTAAATCTTGAGTAGATTGTATTCCTTGGAACCAAATGGTTACCGAAACAATCAAAGGGCCATGTTCTCGGTCCTAAGTGGGTCCGTTGTCTTGTTTCTTCTAGGACTTCAGGTAAGATGTGCTTCCCAGGCCAGTAATGCTCTATGCCCTTTGCCATAAGGAGAAAGGATACACACGGTGTGGCGCAAATGCAAGTCAGTCTTGGCTCTTGGGAAGACCACTGACAGCAGGAACCCAACTGAAGGAAGGACTGACATGGCAAGAGCCACTGGGGTTATTTGGCATCCAAAGATAGCCTAGGGAGTCTCTCAGACAAAGCTAAGAGTGAAGCATTTGAAGTGCAAATGGCTTCCTTGGAAGATTTTTTATTAACTAGAGCGTCACCTTGGCTGTTTCCCTCCCTGCATTTTCCAGAACTCATTAACCGTGGTGTTTGTAGAAATGTATTTCATATGTGGTCTTATCAGTTACGCTCTGGACCTGTCAAACTGTGGGTAATGGAGAACAAAAAAAAACTTGAACAAAAATTCCTTCACAGCCCCCAGCTACTGACGGTTACGGATGGAAACTGGCCCTGTTGTGCCCTTTGGCTCAGTAATGCTTTTCTGATCCAGTCGCTTAGTTTGTTCATTGGGTTTAGTGAAAATGCACTCTGCTGTTTGGAAATTTAGCAGCAGAAGGGAGGAAGAAGCAAATATGTGTACTAGGACCAGCTACAGAGATTTGGAAGGATTTCCACCAGTGGGAATACTGATGTCTTGGGTTCCAAGGCTCTAAGTGTTCACTCTTTGCCGTGCCCGGTCAATGACGACCACTTCCCGTCTGATTAATGAATAAGCAATTCTCTGTCTTTGGTTCAATCAACTGTGGACCGAAGGCAGCTGTGCTGGTGATGCCAAATTGGTGGTTAAATGAGACTGGCAGATAGCTTTCCTTGGGCTGTGAATTTTTGTGTCTCGTGTGATTTCCCCTCTGGGTCAGGACGAGAGACAGCTAGCTACTCTGAAGGGAGAAAGACTTTAGTTTGATGTGAGACTTCCAGCTGCGCTATGCTGGACGAAGTCATCAAAACAAATGACTTTCTTCTGGAAACCTTTCATCTTCTTAGGTTTGTCCTAGCGGGGCAGAGGTCCCCCTTTGAGTAGAAAGTCAGGGAATAATGAGCTTCTCCGAATTAGCATTAGTCATGTAAAGAATGGCTCAAGAATTAGGGAAGGGGCTTCTTGTCCCCTGATATGGACGATTAGGACAAAATTTGATATTTGGTTGCTCTCCATGTAGAGGACCCCCTTCAGCAAACATCTCGCCCGACTATTGGAGGCAACATAATGACATTTCTCCTTTGTCTACCTTGACATGGACAATGGCTTTTGATAAGTGCTATGCTGGTAAATCTTTAACATTCAGGTCTCCAGAAAAAAAAAATCAGACATCGGATTTGCAGTGTTTACCAATGTCTGGGGTAGATAGACACCCACTGCGGCCAATTTCAGGCCACTGGCCTGATGCCATTGAATGCAGAGTTGGGAACAGACGTGCACAATCAGCTTTGAGCATTTGTAGGAATGGTTAGACCGTATACGATGAAGCCGGCTCCTGCTGACTGCCTCAGGAGACTATCTGTTGGAGAGGAGAGTTAAGGGGATATGTCCTGAGAGTGTCCCTTTTAACTGTGCCTCACCTTTGTGGCTTAAACGCAAACGGAGGAGAAGCTGTCTAATGATGCAGATTCATTTGGCTACTCTAAAATTGTACGTGGCCTCCCGCTACAGTTTTTCACTGTGGCGGTACAGAGTTGTTAGAGCTTCGTATGGGAGCACGGGGGGACCCACCGGGCGGAAGATCTTTCTTTTCTCTCCAGCTTTGCCGATAATTGACTCTTTAAAAAAAAAATGTTTATTTTTGAGAGAGAGAGACAGAGTGCAAGTGGGGAAGGGACAGAGAGAGAGGGAGACAGAGGATCCGAACTGTGAGATCATGACCTGAGCTGAAATCAGACACTTAACTGGCTGAGCCACCCAGGCGCCCCTTGACCATTTCACTCTTGAGCAAATCATATGTCACCTACCCGCTTCTTTGCCTCCCCAACAACTTACGAATAACAACCAGGCACCAGCTTCTTCCAGACCAACTCAAAAGCAAGCCGACATTCCTCTTTACTCTCCTTCTGGAAGTTCAAACAATAGGACAATAAATGAAAGGTAGAAACAAGATGTCAGCAAACCCACCAAGCCCAGAGCAAACCGCACAGTCTTCTTTGAAAAGATGCCACCACCTTGACGCTCAAAAATGTAACGTACAGCGTGGTAGTTAATAATAGTTAATAATACAGTGTTGTGTATTGGAAAGTTGCTAAGAGAATAGATTGTAAAAATTCTCATCACAGGAAAAGGAACTTAACTATGTGACGCGATGCACGGTTCATATATCAAATCCTTACGTTGTACCCCTGAAACCTATGCGGTGTTGATATGCCAATTATATCTCAATAAAACTGGGTAGACATTAAAAATTAAAAACAGATGCCTTGAGAGAAAAATGAACATAAAAAAGGTTTCCTCTATAATTCAAAAGAAGTGAATACAATTTGCCCATTAAAATCACACATCCGTTTTGAATTCATTAATTCTTTATACTACAATTTAGAGACGGTAGTCCCTAACTGTAAAATCACACACAGAAGTTCTAGACATGCTGGTTTCCCACATCAGACCTGATGACTTAGAATTCCATTTGGGGTGGGGAGCGGAGACGAAGGGCAGACCCTGTGTTTAAGAAAACTTGCTCCTGGGTGGCTCAGTGGGTTAAGCGTCCGACTTCAGCTCGGGTCATGATATCGTGGTTTGTGGGTTCAAGCCCCGCGTCGCAGGCTCTGTGCTGACAGCTCAGAGCCTGCAGCCTCCTTCGGATTCTGTGTCTCCCTCTTTCTCTGTCTCTGCCTCTCTCTCTCAAAAATAAATAGACATTAAAAAAAATTAAAAAAAAAAAAACTCCTCCGATGCTCTAGACCAAGAAGGGACTTTGTCATTGTTCAGCTAAACAGCACTCAAAGTTAAGTTGTGTTTTCCAGATCAGCAGTCCATAGGGGAGCCCAGAAAGACCGAGGGATTTACAAATTGATGTCGCCAGGAATAAGAAGCCAAACCTCAGTATCAGTGGCCCATCGAAATGGCTCCTCCTCAAACTGTTAGGTCCCCAAACTTTGTGGCTGAGGCCTCTGACTGACGAGCCCGGTGGTGTTTGCCAACTCCCACCTGAGTTCATTGTCCTGCCCCTAGAGCAAAGTCCCTGAAACACAGAAACTTCTTAGGGAAACCAAAAGAGATGCCCCATCTGGGTGACTCTGATCGCCTTCAGAGGCTGGAGGAACTGTCAGAAAGACAAGTTCTTAGCCACTTGCGGCCCTTTGTGGACATTAGTTTTGGGTCTTTGAGTCAATGGAGATTAGATACGTCAATTTCTTTGCAGCCAACTGTCGGTTAACATCTCTGTCCCTTATGATAACTGACTTGAGCATAAATCAGCAGGTGAACACACTCTTTATCATTGTCCATCTTGCTAAGCTTCTGTGTATTGATTTCTAGCCTCCGAGCTGGGTCAAAACAGCCTTGAACTCTAAGTGATATTTCTCCTCCGCCTCTTTCTGCACTTATTTATTCATCAAATAACAAATGCAGAAGGTCTGCTATGGTCCAGAGATACAGCAACAAAGAAACAATTAGACCAGTGGGAGGACAATAAAAAAATAATCCGCAAAGTCATAACAGATATGGTCATGTGATAAACAAAATCAATAAGTAAAATATATAGTATGTCAGATGGCGCTTAGTGCCACGGAAATGAGGAAGCCAGAGGGAGAGTTGGGTCGGGATCGTGCCCTAATGGTGGCGCTTAGACAGAGTTTGGTTGCTAACGGAGACTCGAGGGACCTTAAGTGACAATGCTGACCAATCTGGAGTTTATTACAGGGCTGGGGCTGTGTCGTCCTCCATCTGAAGGGCTGTGGCAGGATTCATTCTTGCTTTCCGATCAGGGGCCATGGATATGTGCACACGGTACCCCTGGAAACCAGGGAAGTCCAACCGGAGTCCTGCCTGGAGGTTTTTATATTTTGCTGGTTATGTGTGGATATTTCTGCTCTGTAACCAGCCTTACCATCAGAGACCTCTGAGGGTCTCACTCTGACCCGGTACAGGTTATCAATCTCACTATTATCAATAAATAATGCTGACAAGCTCGTATGAACTGCTCCAAAGTTCTCGAACCCGTGGTCACACAGCAGCACTATTAACTAATAGGTTTCGTGCCTTGGCCAGGAGTCAGTGCCGTATGGATGCGTTTCTTATTTCAACAGAATAGCTTAGGCCAGTTCGAGGCATGCTGCACGTAATTCTCCTAGCACAGATTGCAATTCTAAATATGAAGTCAGGGAGTTTAACTGAGAAGGTGACACATTTAAGCCAAAATCTCAAGGTGGTGACAGAAGCGGCTATGTTAGAAATCTGAGGGCAGCTCCTCTCCCCATTCAGGAAGGGAGATCAGCAAGTGCAAAGGCCCTGAGGCAGGATCGTGTTCGTGGAAAAGCAAGGGGGGGTTTCTGAGGTCAGGTCTGAATGAACGATGGGGAAACTCAGTAGACGATCTCGAAGAGGTCAGGTGGAGATGCTGGGTGGAAATCTGAGTCATGTGGTCTGAAATGTTTCTGGAATCTGCCTTGCTTTACCTTCCTGTTGCGATGTCCATTAGAACTGGAATTCTTAACCTGGGAGTTGATGGATAGAGCTCAAGAGGCCTATACATTTACATTTTCTTAAAATATCTCTATTTTATACCATGTAACTGAAATGGAACATTTCTTTCAATTAGGCATTCAGGCACCCAGAGTAGTATTAGCAGTCCTCGTTAACTCTGCCATGGGCGGACCTCCCGGATATTTTTATATCCCATTATAAGTTGTTACAAACAATCTGAAGTGTCTTTTATGTGCCTCCCGTCTTTGAAATTGCTCTAGTTGTTAACCTGCCAGATCAAATGACGAAGCTGGATATTTTCACAACTAGAGTTAAAGTCAGAAAGCTCTAGGAGGGTCAGTTTGAAAGTTGCTAAGAGAGTAAATCTTAAGAGCTCTCCTTGTAAGAAGAAAAATCGAAACTATGTGGTGAGGATACATCGTTATGTTGTCCACCTGAAACTAATGTTACGTGGCAATTATACCTCAATGAAAAACACCCAACAGTACTACTGACAAAATAAATAATAATAACAACAACAGCAATGCTAATGACAGCTTAGAGTTACTATTTAAAACAAGCTCTGGAGAATTCTGATGTCTTTGAGAGAAGATTATCTTGACCTTATAAAATGAGCTATGGAAGTTGAATTTCGTTTGCGATAATGTATCTCTATGGGTTGGCTTTTCCACACGGGTAACTGCTAAAACACAGAAACGACGTCGGTTGGCTATTCAACAAGACGTGCCTCCAATCGCATCCAATAGCACTCCACAGTCTAGGTTTGGTTTTTTTTGTTTCGTTTTGTTTTGTTTTTGAAACTAAGCATCAACAACCTTCACATTAAAAAAATATGTCTTTTGAAGAACCCTGTACCTTGCACGTATGCATTGTGTTTTATTTCATTTGTTGCTATTTAGGGTGATAACAGAAAAGCACTTAAGTTTCTAGGCCATAAATTTATTCATTTTGTTAATTTTGGGGGGATTCACGGACGTATACGCTTCAGATGCAATGCAGAGAACTTTACCAGCTGCAAAAAACAAAAAACCAAAAACCCTCAGCAAGAACATTTCCTATTAGCTGTTCCAAACAGATATGCGAGGTCTCCAGGATAACAGCTGGTACCTTGAGAAATTGAATTTTCCGTGCCAGGTAAGGTTGATGAGGTATTAGCTCCTGAATGGAATATATCATATAAGATTTGACAAGCTTGAATTAATACCTAATGTTCTCGAAAGGGGCGGGAAGTGATTGGAGAGCAATCAGGGAGCGTTCCCAAAGAGGCCACAGACAATGTGCAAGCAGATAAATATGAAAACGCACCCCATTAGCGGGTCACGGGTGACCTGGCATCAGCTTGTTATTGCTGCGGTAAAATGAAAGCTTAAGATGTGTGAGCGCAGCGGGGAACCCACACCTCTGCTGATTTTTCCCTGTCAGGTAAGCAGAAATCCGTTTACAGGGCTTGGCTATTCAGAAATGCTTTGGGCAGAAGGCTCTACTTAAATAAAGAAAAGGGGTCTGCTCAACCACGCCCCGGCTGCTGAGAAAGACGCGCCTTGGTTGGCTTTCAGCTACCGGTCTGGGCTCTAACCACGTCTGACAGTCGTCTAAGTTCAGGGCTGACGTCCACCGTTGACTCCAGAAGCACTTTGTCCAGCCTGCACAATGCAGTGGAATCTCCTGGGGTCCTCACAGGCTCACTGACTTCCTGGCGAGGGGGTACTTAGCCCCTTCCCAGGGGACGTTTGAGTGTCTGGTGATATTTTTGCTATCAGAACTGGACGCTCCAGGCATCTAGTGGGTACGGGCCAGGGATGCTGCTGGACGTCCTCCAATGTTCAGGACAGACCTCCCCACCCGCAGTGAAGAACCCTGGCCCGGAATGTGAGCGCAGATGAAGGTGTGCACAGCTTCGGGGTAGTGTCAGGCTTACAGAGAGGAGGGTCTCGAAGGAGGAGCAAAGCGGCCAGGTCGAGAAGAGAAGAAAAAGGGGTACCATTCTGTCTGTTCTGACATATCTTCCAACTATAACTCTGCTTCGGACTTCAGACTGCCTCACAGAAGTCATTCATCTCTGTCCTGCTTTCATGTTTCTCTTGGCTAGAAAGGGGCAGCCAAGATCAGGGAGGGTTCTGTGGAAGGCTCTGGCACCAGCCGGAGAAGGACCCACGCTTGGAGCTTTGTTCAGTTCATCTTGTACTGAAATATTGATCCTCTATCCATGAACGTTGATCTATCACATGTCAACCGCGATATAGTGTGCATGCTGATAGACGTCGTCCTTCTCCTAATGAATATTATTTTCAGCTCCTGTCCAAATAAAGGACTTGTGTGCAGTCATAACTCGTATGGTGGGGCAGCTGGGTGACAAATGGGTTTCCAACCAATATTCCAGCCCTGACCTACAGTCACAGATAGAGGTGGTCCGCCCAACCCCATGGCAGAGAAGGGCCATGGCGGGACAATGGAAACGGTAGGAGGGAAGGAAACACATTGTCACACAGGTGTGGGAGACGGTGATGTGACTCAGACCGGGCTGAGCAGTAGGGCGAACTGGTAATGACGGGCCGTCCTTTATCACCTCTCGTGATCCCTTTCCTGCCACAGAATCCATGACCCCTGTATTCAACTGTTATGGCGTTTATTGCCTACTAACAATTCCTGCTCTGACCTTTGCTGATGAAAGCCCAAGACATTTTCTAGCAACATATTTGGAGATTCTGGGAAACAGACAAGTCCTCGAGGCACAAGGTAAAGTCCAAGGTACCCTTATGCAATCCCACAGCTGTAGATGCCCCCTTAATACCAACACCCCCAAACAAGTCCTGAGAAGTGACTATCTGGTTTGGCAGCCACCAGTTCAATAATCAGACAGTAACTCGGCTTCGCTGAGTTTGAAATTTGATCATGGTGGGTTGAAAAGAAACGGGGATAGGTTGAAATCGAATGGTAGGTGAGGGAGTAGAGATGGCCGTTCTTTCAAGAAGAAACCAGGGTGAAGCTCAGGGTCCTCTTTTGGAAGACGCATCTAATAACTGTGTCACGTCCACTTGGCTGACCTCTGATTTCAGAGGCAGCTGAGATGGACAGTTCCTTGCCAATCTAGACTCGGCTTGCCCTTACAAGGCCCCGCCTCCCTCTCCTGCCTTCTGCTTCAGGGTCTCTTCTGACATCTTAGGAGCTCAGTAGGCCCTTGCACAAGCATAGCCCAGAAATATGAGGAAAGTACCCCCCACCATGAGGGAAAGAAGCCAATGTATAAATTCTCTGACGCCCCACCTTTAGGGTGGTCATTTTTTTCTGCCTCTCCAGCAGAATGGAGCCCCCATTCCACACAGCAGTGACTTCAGTAAGGCACCTGGATGTTGGCTTTTCCTCCTTCCCCATCCCATTCTTTCCACTCACTCATTCATTCCTGATGACTATCGCCTGGTGCTTTTTCTCAGATCTTGTCATCACCGCCATTGAGTGAGCTCTTGGCTCTGCTGGGGTTTTAATAAAGACCATTCCCCCCTGTTTCTTGCCAAAATGGAGCTGTAGCGTCTTTTTGAGTTCAACGACAACAGAAACAGATTCCTCCCAGAACACTCCAGTTTGTAATGTCAAACAGGAGCACACTGGTGCCTTTCTCATTGTTACCACCCGCCCATCTCATGATTGAGAGTCACCTGCCGGAGGTTTGCTCTTTTTTTAAATCACAGAGCACCAAGGTCTTGCTTTTCTGATGGTCCTTTCACAGCCTCAGAGTGAAGGGGCTCGGATGATGACTTCTGACTTTTCTGCGTTATTCTATCTGTTCATTTTATCACAGCTTTCAAGGGTCTGGGCTTTGGATTTGCTTCGGGATCCTATCAGTGTAATGGACTCTCGATTGTATACTTTTGGTGACCAGGCCTCCCTGGAATGCTCCTGCCTGACAAGAATAGTCTTAGTATATGGATCAACTCTGGTCAGATTTCCCATTGGTAAATTTTTCAAGCCATCTGGAGGACATCTGAGATGTCTGGCCCTCAGTTTCCCAGTAAGGCTGCAGCTCACCTTTAGGGCCCAGCGTGGCCCCAGAAGCCTGCAGAGGGTTGGTGTAGGCAGAGAACGGATCGACTAGATTGATTCGTTTCTGTTCTTTGGCAAGGATCGTGCCAGCATCAGCAGTCGCGGCCCGTCCCAGGGAAGGTCTCCAGTCTCTGGATAGCTCGTCCGGTTTGCAGCTACTCTCCCCTGGTGCCGAAAAACCATTCAACAAATTGTTTTTCTTTGAGTAGAGCTGACACACAATGCTACATGGGTTTCAGGCGGACGACAGTGATTCGACTTCTCTATACATTATGCTGTGCTCACCACAAGTGTCGCTACCATCTGTCACCGTGCAATGCTGTGACGATGATGTCATTCACTCTGTTCCCTGCCGCTGTACCTTCCACTCCTGTGACTTACTCATTCCGTAACTGGAAGCCTGCACCTCCCCCCGCCCTCCACCCATTTTGCTCGGTATCCTCCCTCCTCCCCTCTGGCAACCTTCAGCCTGTTCTCTGTACTTATAGGTCTGATTCTGCTTTTTGTTTGGTTATTCATTTGTTTTTTTCAATTCTACACATAACATTACATTGTATGTGTATACACACACACACACACACACACACCATGTTTTCCTTATCTATCAACGAATACTAGGTTGCTTCCATATCTTGACTATTATAAATAATGCTGCAATCAACACAGGGTGAATACATCTTTTTGAATTAGTGTCTTTGTCTTCTTTGGGTAGATAACCAGTAGTGGAATTATTGCATCACGTAGTATTTCTGTTTTTAGTTTTTTTTCTATTTTTAATTTGGGGAGGAACCTCAATACTGAAAAACATTTTTTAATGAGCTGCATGAAACAGACGCTGATAAGTTTTCTTCAAGATCTTCCGCTCTCTGTGCACATGGTTAGACCACTTGTCCACGTTCCTCGAGGTTAGTTGTGGCTGTGTGACCCCGGGTGACCAGCAGAATGTAGACGGAAGTGGAAAATACCACCTCCAGCCCCAACTCATGAAATGGACCCAACTCCCTTGCGGTCCTCCGTACTCCTCTTCTGGATGGCTCGAATGTGGGGGGCGCCTTGTGGAGGGCATTTTGGGAGCTACCCCTTGAAGATAAGGCAGCCACAAGATAGAAGGAGTCTGAGCCCTGAATCACCACCTTGAGGGAAGTTGCATGACTGGTTGCCTGGCATTGAAATGTGCTGCTGGGGAGGAGGAACGTGTTACTGTGTTAAGCCACAAACTCTGGGGGATGGATGTGTTAAAGCAGCTTGTGTTCCCTTGTCTAGTCGAGGGCGTGGGGAACCGGGCATTGTGCAGACTTGACTGATGCTGGAGAGATCCTGCTATAGGAGAAAGGTAGAACAGAAGGGAAATCCATGTGACTGGCATCCACACTCCCCCATGTATCGCAATACTATTCGGAGGGCTTGTCCCAAATTCGAGTCCTTGAGCTTTGCACATGGGAGGATTTCATTCAGCAGAGCTGGGAAAAAGCCCACGGATATGCATTTTAATTGTTAGCTTCCGTGATCTGGGTGCCGGTAGACCAGGAAGACCATTTCGGGAACCGGGGAGAACATGGTCTCTCACAGTGCTAAGGGGATGTTTGTCGAATGAATAATTAAACCGACAAGGAACAGGAGAAGAGAGAGTGAAAATGAGATTACAAGCGGGGAGACGTGAAAAAGAGCAGCACACAGCTGGGGAGAGCCTCGCCCTGCGGCGCCTGGAAAGGTGGGGACATTTTGTCACAGGTGGCTGCGGCTGATGGTGGCAGACGAGGCATATGGAGTGTGTTCCTCAGCTTGCCAGCCCGACTTTCCCCAGGGGAAGCCCTCTGCTTTGAGGGCCCTGCTTTTTTTCAGGCGTTTTATGTACATCCTGCTGTCGCTGTCCTCTAACAAGCTGCTCCTGTGCCGGATGCATTTTCATGGCTAATGGCCCTGACTTTCTGGGAGACGCTGGGAGCAACAGAAAACAGGAAACACCGTGTAGCTAGATTGAAATCAGTCGGCACATGCCCGCATCTGCTCATTTTTTAAACATTTTTATTGTCTTAAATGTAAATTCAAGTTAGTTAACATACAGGGTCGTCTTGGCTTCAGGAGTAGAGCCCAGTGATTCATCTCTTACACGGGACACCCAGCGCTCATTCTCCACGCCCGTCACCCATTTAGACCCTCCCCTCCCCCACCTCCCCTCCAGCAACCCTCAGTTGGGTCTCTAGTGTTTGCTCCTTTGCGGCACAAATTTCAGGTAAGCCAAAGAGATATGATCTCTCTGCTTTCCTGATGCGCACGTCATAAGGGGCCCACCTTTGATTTGCTGAAATAAATACCATTTTCTCATTGGGGGGGGCCGGAGGAGAATCCACCCAAGGCTCATGGCGCTCATGGCCCAGCAGACTCAGGCAGAGAGCAAAGGGGTTAAGCCGACACCGGGGGCAGAGGGGTCAGGGTGGCGTGCACCTTGAGTGAGGTGAGCAGATGCCACTTGGAGACTGGAAGTGACAGAGACAAATGACAGCATGTGAGGATGCAGAACATGGACCGGGGATGCCAGGTGGACCGTCAACCCCAGCAGGCTGCTCCAGGCAGGCGGGCGTGGTGCTCCACACACCTTTCCTAACAAGCTGTCTTCAAAGTCTTGTGGCCTCTGCCCAGTGTCCTCATCAGCCCCTTTCGAAATAAGTGAAATGCCTTCCTGTCCACAGGTCACCAGTTGGTTATTCATATGGTATCTTCAAGAGTTCACGGTATGCCGGTGACATTCCTAAGAATGTCATTTAGAATTAGTCTTCACTTTTTTTTTTTTTAATTTTTTTTTCAACGTTTATTTATTTTTGGGACAGAGAGAGACAGAGCATGAACGGGGGAGGGGCAGAGAGAGAGGGAGACACAGAATTGGAAACAGGCTCCAGGCTCCGAGCCATCAGCCCAGAGCCCGACGCGGGGCTCGAACTCACAGGCCGCGAGATTGTGACCTGGCTGAAGTCGGACGCTTAACCGACTGCGCCACCCAGGCACCCCAGTCTTCACTTCTTAAAACATCATGGTGGAAGTATTGTCACTATAATATCACATTAGTCCATGATAACGAGAGCTCCAATATTTGAAACTCTTAATGCGTGGCTCATGTTGTGCAAAGAACTTTTCATATGTTGCCTTATTCAAGTCCAACAATAGCCTCGCGAGACCAAGGTCTTGACTCTATGAGGTTAAAGTCAAGGAAACGGAGTCTTGGCAAAGGAAGAAACATGCCCACGGTCTCAAAGCGGCAAAGCCAGCATTTGAGCGTAAGCAAGAAGTGAAATTAGCCAGGTAGAGAAAGGCAAATACTGTGTCATCTCTTGTATGTGGAATCTTAAAAAAAAAAACAAAAACCAATTTCAATAGAATTAGAGAGTAGAATGTTAGCCATGGGGGTCTGGGGGTGGGGGGGGATGGGCACATGCTGGCCAAAGGGTACAAGCCTTCTTCAGCTGTAAGATGGATAAGCCTGGAGATCTAATATACGGCATGGTGACTCTAGTTACTAATACCATGTTGTGTATTTGAAAGTTGCTAAGAGAGTAGATCCTAAGTGTTCTCAGCACGCGGGCACACGCACACACACACGGTAACTATGTGAGGTGATGAATGCGTTCATTAACTTGATTGTGATAATCGTTCCACAAAGTATATGTATTTCAAATAATCTCATTTTACTCTTTAGATATATACGATTTCTCTTGTCAGTCATGCCTCAGTAAAGCTGGAAACATAAAATGTTAACTCTTAACTATTTTTCCGCTGACACTTATTGGGGGAGTTATAATGAACCTTTTGATACATCATATCCGTTCATCTTACCAACCACCCACGGAATAGACATCATGGTCCTCACATGGAGATGAAGGAAGTAAGGGGTAGAGAGATTCAGTGACCTGCCCAAGACCATCAACTCTAAGACAGAGCTGCAAAATGTTGATCCCAAGGGTTTCTGGTTGGGCCTGGAACAGCTGTTCTCTGCTGACTGTCGTGTAAGTCAAGCTGCCATTTGGGCCCCAAATGCTGATATCCAACCTCTACTGTCCCAGCCCGTCAATCTGTAATAGTCTCCATTGAGGGAGGGTAGCCTTTATTATTTAAAACTCCAGTTTCTAAGTTGATACTGCTAGAGTTATATGAGGCTCTGGGGAGACAGTGTGAGGGGCCTGGGAGATTGATTTTGGTAGGAATTCTGGCGGAAGAGAATGTGAAATGGTGGATGCTTCAGAGATTTAAAATAAATTGCTGTGTGTGTGTTATTTCCTTCTCATAACACTCTTGGGGGCTGACTAAAGGAAACCTATGGGATGTTTGCCCCAGCCCCAGTGCTGTCCCAAGAGTGATAAAGAGCCTGTTTGAACTGGGCCAGGTATTTGCCTAAAAAAGGAAGTCAGGCGGGTATAGAAATATACACCCAGCGGGCATTAGATGGGGGAGAACTGTTTAATCTGTCTTTTGAATGGATTAACGGTTGGCTTTAAGAAGGCGCTTCTGACTTTTGGCTGTGTAGACCACGAGGAGAGGCCACGCTACATAATGAGGATGAGCACCGAGGGGGAATTAGTGGTGTATCTGCAATCGGCAAAAAATAGCCATAAAATTATTTCCAGGGAGAGACAGATTTCCTCATCTCAAACTGGGATGGAAAAATCACCCACACAGAACGCTTTCAATCAGTGTTGGAAAGCGTTTGCTTTCAAAAGCAGCATGGCACAGGGGCGCCTGGGTGGCGCAGTCCGTTAAGCGTCCGACTTCAGCCAGGTCACGATCTTGCAGTCCGTGAGTTCGAGCCCCGCGTCAGGCTCTGGGCTGATGGCTCAGAGCCTGGAGCCTGCTTCCGATTCTGTGTCTCCCTCTCTCTCTGCCCCTCCCCCGTTCATGCTCTGTCTCTCTCTGTCCCCAAAATAAATAAACGTTGAAAAAAAAAATTAAAAAAAAAAAAAACAGCATGGCACAGAGCTGGACCGTCCAGTACAGTGGCTCCTTAGCCCCGTGTCGTTGTGGAGGGCATGAAATGTGGCCATTTCAAACGGAGGTGGGCCGTAAGGGTAAAAGACACACGAGACTCTAACGAGTCAGTAGGAAGAAAGCCAAGTATCTCCCCGATCATTTTTTAACACTGATGACATACCGAAATGAGCATGCTTTTTTTGGATAAATTGAGCTAAATAAAGTATTAAGATGAATGCCACCTGTTTACTTCTTAAAATCTGACTACTAGGAGATTTGAAATTAGGCATGTGGCTTGCCTTCTGTTTCTATGGGAAGGCAGCGGTCTAGACTGGGAGTAGGGCTTTGAGGTCCAAGAACACTGGGCTGAAAGTATCCCTTTTGCTCACTTTCTGTGCTGCTCACGCACGAGAAAACCTTTCTGTGCTTGAGTTTCCACTGATGTCAAAAAAGCAGACGACTACCTCTACTTTCGGGTTATTATGATGGCAAAGTATTATGATGGCCCACCCTAGATAAACATTAGTTTTCTTCTAACCTTCCCTCTTGCCACGTATTTTGGCAAACTTGAGGGAAATGATTTTAGATTTTGAATCCCATAACCTGGCGAACTACCATTCAAGTGTCAAGCAAAATTAAGACTTTTGGGGAGCCTGGGTGGCTCAGTCAGTTAAGCGTCAGACTCTTGGTTTCGGCTCAGGTCACGATGTCACGGTTTGTGAGATCGAGCCCCGCTTCGGGCTCTGCACTGACAGTGCGGAGCCTGCTTGGGATTCTCTATTTCTCTCAAAATAAATTAAAAAGTAAACTTAAAAAAAGAGAAGTTAAGACTTTTTAGATATGCAGAGACTTGCGGAGGCACTTTGAAAGTGCTAAAGATGTTACTTACGGAGCACCTGGGTGGCTCCGTCAGTTAAGCTTCTGACTTCGGACTCAGGTCATGATCTCAGGTTCGTGAGCTCGAGCCCCGCGTTGGGGTCTGTGTTCACAGCTCAGAGCCTGGAGCCTGCTTCGGATTCTGTGTCTCCCTCTCTCTCTCTCTCTCTCTCTCTCTCTCTGCCCCTCTCCCACACATGCTCTCTCTCTCTCTCTCTCTCTCTCTCTCTCTCAAAAATCAACATTAAAAAAAATGTTACTTACAGTGCCACCAGAATAAAAACGGATGCCAAGAGAGAGATGTAGCTACTGATCACTGCACATGATTATAGATGCAAAAGTCAAATGATAATAATAACACTAATGATACAACCCAGGATCCAAATCCTAGATGTCAGAAGGGAAATGAAAGGGTTAGAGAAGGAAGTGAGATTTCCGTTTTGTTGGGGAGGAAGATTTAGATACCCATTGCCTTTGGTCGCAACTAAAATACTATAATGTTAGGTATGCATTTGCTAAAAATTTAAAAGCAGCAAGTAGCAAAATAGAAAAATGATGGCCGTTTCGCGATTACTAGAAGAAAATTAAGTGGAACAAAGCACAGGTATCGGCACAACAGTAGGCAAGGAAGGAAAAAGAAGAAATAAGGGCAAGTCATGGTAAGTAGAACAAATGAAATAAGACGGCATGAATAAACCCAAGGATATTAACAGTTGCATTAAATGTAGATGGGTTAAATACACCTTTTTTTTAAAAAAAAGGAAAAACAGGGGCGCCTGGGTGGCTCAGTCAGTTAAGTGACCGACTTCGGCTCGGGTCACGATCTCACGGTCCGTGAGTTCGAGCCCCGTGTCGGGCTCTGGGCTGATGGCTCAGAGCCTGGAGCCTGTTTCCGATTCTGTGTCTCCCTCTCCCTCTGCCCCTCCCCTGTTCATGCTCTGTCTCTCTCTGTCTCAAAAATAAATAAATGTTAAAAAAATTTTTTTAAAAGGAAAAACAGATTGGTTGAATAATTTAAAAGTAGGCTTCAGGCGAAATAACAGGCGAAAAAGTAAAGGTTAGAAAAGATCTATCATAAAATGCTAGAATGAAAGAGATAAACAAGGGCAGAATTATTAATATTTGTAAAAGTGAAAGCCAAAAGTAGTAAGAGAAAGAGAGATCATATTGACAACAGATCCATGTCCAAAGCAGGCTCCAGGCTCCGAGCTGTCAGCACAGAGCCCGACATGGGGCTTGAACCCACGGACTGTGAGACAATGATCTGAGCTGAAGTCGGACGCTTAACTGACTGAGCCACCCAGGCGCCCCTAACCTGAATTACTTCTTAATTATAAGGTTCATCAAGGTCATGAGAGTCCTACAAAAAACCAGCGCTGCTGGTGGCACTGGCCCCCACCCCCGTCTCCGCCCACGGGCAAGGCTCTGTGGCCTATGCCACTCTTGGGCACAGATGTGTCCACAGCTGCTGCACCTCCGCCCCTGGAACTTCGTCAGCCACAGCCCCTCGTCCACTGCCGCCCGGCCCGCTCCCTCCTGCAAGAAGGGATTGAGGAATGCCCTTGTCCTGATGAGCACCAGGTGACGTATGGAAGTGTTGAATCACTATATCGTACACCTGAAACTAATATAACACTGTGTTTAACTGGAATGAAAACAAAAAGTTGAAGTGTTTCGATGATACCATGACGATATTTTTGGCTTCTACAAGTGGTGTCGCGGCCCTGCTAAACGTAATACTGCGGTCGAGTTACAGCAACTTCTAGTCTCACTTGTCCTTGACTCGGAGTGTGATGTTTTCCCCAATGGCTCTTCGGATGACTCTTGTATTTTGCTTGTGAAAGGACCAGTGGTTTTCCTCCAGGCCATCAGAGTTTGGGAGTACTACAAGGCTGCCATAGCCTTTAATGAGTTTAATGTTCTGCACTGGCACATGGGTGATGACCAGCCTTTCCCTTATCAGACGCTGCTTTCCCTGAGTTAGGCACCAAAGAAGACACTCTTTGTCTCGTGTTTATACACCAAATGATGTCTCCATGGCGATCGAGTATGGCTGGTTGTGAGGGATTCGAGTCATATCAGAGCTTTATAGCCCTGGACATACACATTCTTGGGGAGACCTAAGCAGTCTGGGATCTTTAGAGCTATAAACTCTATTCTGAATTCAGTTTAGAGCTCTCTGTCTAAAATTTTTCAAAGTTAGTACAGTGTTTCCAGATCACTTCATTCACTTGGGAGGTGACGAAGTGGAATTTCAATGTTGAGAATCCAATCCAAAAATCGAATCATTTCATGAAGCAGAAAGGCTTTGGCGAAGACTTTAGAAGACTAGAATCTTTCTGCATTCAAGAGCTTTTGGGTTTTGTGTCAACCATAAACAAGGGACCCATAGCCTGGCAAGAGGTTTTTGATGATCGTGTGAAGCTTTGGTCAGGCACAATCGTTCAGGTACGAAAAGATAAAACGTATCGTGAGGAACAGGGTGAAAACACAGCAGCTGGTTTCCCCGTGATCTTTTCTCCTCCTTGGTGCTTAGATTTGATTAGTTATGGACAAGATTGTAGACATTGCTATAATGTGGACCCTCTTGATTTTGATGGTTCCCAAGAACAGAACAAAACTTGTCATTGGTAGAGAAGCTTGTCTATGGGGAGAATTTGTGGATGCAACTTACTTCATTCCAAGATTGTGGCCATGGGCAAGTGCCATGGGTGACAGACTCTGGAGTCACGAGCACATCAAAGAGAAGAAGGTGGCGCCCGGGTGGCTCAGTCGGTTAAGCCTCCGGCTCTTGATTTCGGCTCAGGTCATGACCTCACGGTTCATGAGATCGAGCCCTGAGGGGGGCTTTGTACTGACAGCACGAAGCCTGCTTGGGATTTTCTCTCTCCCTCTCTTTCTGCCCCTCCCCCACACTCTTGCATACCCTCTTTTTCTCTCTCTCAAAATAAAAAACATTTTAAAAAAAGAGAAGATGCCTACACCAGACTAACAGTTCACCAGTCCACAGTGGTCAGACAAGACTATCTGCAGAAACTTTTTTTCCCGGGCGTTGTAACCACAAGTACAAAATATAAAAATGGGTCCAAAGCAGAAAATAGGAGGGGACAAAGCCCACAGCGATCTGCACTACAATCAACTTGATTTTGAAATCATGGAAATTAAGCTTTGGTATACTGGTTTTGAATAAAATGTATCTATTTAATGGTTGAAAAAAAAAATGTGGAGTATAGCCAAAAAAGTGCTCGAAGAAAAATAGGCAGTTATAAATACATTCCCTAGAGAAGCAGAGAAAATGAAATTAGCAGTGAAATCTAAAACCCAATAAAAGAACAGAAAAACCTGGAAAAATAAATATAAAGGCAAAGCAGATGTTAATGGTACTTTTCCAAAAATTACAGAGTTAATCAATAGAACACAAACCTGATTAAAAAAAATTTTTTTAATGTTTATTTTTAAGAGAGAGCATGAGCGGGGGGAGGAATAGAGACACAGGGAGACACAGAGCTGTCAGCACAGAGCCCGATGCGGGCCTCGAACCCACAAACTGTGAGATCGTGACCTGAGCTGAAGTTGGATGCTCAACTGACTGAGCCCCCCAGGCGCCCCCACAGACCTGATTCTTTTAAAAGATCTCCCAAACAGTCTATCCTTTAACGAGTGTGATAGCAAGAAAAATAAAGAGGACGTAAATAGATAATCTTAACATTCAGGTACCTCAAAAAATGTCCAAAAGCAGGAACACAGGGAAAAGATATAAAAGGCATAAATAGCGGCGCCTGGGTGGCGCAGTCGGTTAAGCGTCCGACTTCAGCCAGGTCACGATCTCGCGGTCCGTGAGTTCGAGCCCCGCGTCGGCTCTGGGCTGATGGCTCAGAGCCTGGAGCCTGTTTTTGGTTCTGTGTCTCCCTCTCTGCCCCTCCCCGTTCATGCTCTGTCTCTCTCTGTCCCCAAAATAAAATAAACATTGAAAAAAAAAAAGGCATAAATATTGGAAAGAAGAGAGAAAAGTGTCTTTGCCTGAAGATAATACTGATTATCTGCTTTGAAAAATCTAAAAGGTTTCTCTGAAAAATGATTAAACCTACGAATAATGTTCATATAGTTAAGGAAATTGAAAATAAAAATATAAACATTAATAGCCTTCTTATACTACCAATCACCTCTCTGAAAATGGCATTTTAAAAAGTTAGTTTCACAATATCAACAATAGCAAATACAGTAAAAATAAATAAAACCAGGGCTAAATCTAATGCAAGTTGTAAGATTTAGCTGAAGAAATTAAAAAAGAACTATTTGCTGAAGGATATTAAATAATACCTGAAAAATGTAGTCATGCCATGTTTCTGAATGTGCTTTCCAACTCAAAAGTCCAACAAGAAATGGTAAAAGGAAGGGGGGCAATTCAACCCTAAAATTCATATAAAAGTGAAAATGTAATGAAAGGAACCAAGAGAGTTTTTTAAAAAGAATATTGAGGATAACTGGCCATATCAGAAACCAACTATAAGTGCCCTATGAAGCCACAGGACTTCAAATAAACATGCATCAGCTTCTGAATTCTCTTTTCTGTTCTATGAATCCATTTCTGTTAGTTTTAAGTATCATAGAGTAGTTGGAAAACGAAATTGATATGATTTGCTCTCTATGTGGAAAACCAATATTTTAGATTCCTAATTCACACCACTGTCATTTTTCTATCTTTATTTCTATTATTTGTTTATTTCCGAAGAACTAAATGTCAGTTGGATTCGAGAGCTAAACGTAAAATCAAAATGACAAAATTATTAGAAAAGGGTTAGGAGAATATAAACGAATGGAATAAACTCCAGATCTTATTGTTACTTAACTGGAAAAAGAAATCACAGTATAATACATATTATATATTATGTCAAGGTAGAAAAAAATTCCCGGACGAAGAGCTAGAAGGATCCCTACCAATATGCTAAGAAGTGGTTACTTGTAGAAACCACCGAAATATCCAGCAGGAAAAAAACCATCTCCGGGACCTTTTATTGGCTGAATTAAAAAGGCGGGTCACCAAGCGCTATGTCTATGTATGTATGTGGATGTATTTATATTTATAATGTGAAACCATAGGAAAAGTAATATAAGGTAGAAGAAGGACAATCCGTAAGGAGTGGTGGCATTTAGGGAGGGGTTGGTGAAGGGGTGTGGGGGCAGTGATTTGGGTACTTTGCTGTCCAACTCTTCAGCGCTGCCCAGCGGAACTTTCTGTACCTGTGCTGTCCCATTCAGTAGCCCCTAGTGACGTGTGACTGTTGAGCACTTGAAATGTGGGTAGCGTGACTGAGGAAATGAATCTTTAATTTAACTCTTTTTTTTTCCCCATCAAAATAGCCATGTATGACTAGTGGCTAATGTGTTGGCAAGTGAAGCTCTACATATCTTTATATTGTTTGAAAAAAAGCCTTACTTTTTTAACAATGAAAACGCCTATCTGCTGGCATGGTTTAGGTTATGCCTGGGATGACAAACAGCTTCACTCGTCACCATGGCAAGAGGAAAGAGATGATACGTGGTCTCACGGGGGCTATCTCACGGGGGCTATCTTACGCGGTCTCGCGGGGGCCATCTAAAGCCTTTCTCTTGGAAGGAATTAACACACATTCAAAAATTAACACAGTTTTGAATTTCATTGGTCAAAGCGAGTCTCATGGCCACCCTGAGTCCCAGCGGGTAGGGAAATAACAAACAGACCCTGTGCCCAGAGAGAGGTGAATTTGCCTACAGCCCTAATGTCTATCACATTTGCACAATTTTCTTTTTAATTAAGAAATGAAGAAGGGAAAGCCAAGTGAGAAAACTGGAGCTCAGACCTCTGTGGTAACATCCATAAAAGCTCCGTCAGTATTTGAAAGTGACTCACCTACCCATTTCCTCATTGAAGTAAAAAACGGTCATCTTCATTTCTCGAGCGGGAGAGCTTCGCATATGCTGGAAGAGTAGGTTGTTGCTTCTAGAGCTCTTTTGGTTGACTACCTGGGGAAATATTTCGATAGGATTTAACAGTTCTTATCTGGTAAAGTATTCAGGCTGATACTGAATACACATTTGTTTTTTTCCCCAAATAAAATTTATTTTGAGAAAATATACCAATTACTGATAATACTGTGATTAATGACATTTCTACAATAATGCGCATGTGTCTCCTGGTAATATGATAGTGTACGATTTTGATGGCATCTGGAAAATTGGCAGAAGTGAGAATTTACTGCTCATTTCCACTCCTCAATGACCGAAAATGAAAGCAGTGTCATGTAAGAAAGTACAAAATACTTACTGGAAAAAATGTGAAGGTAAATGAACCAGGAATTCGGGCCACACTAACTCTAAAGAATGAGTCTCTGGGCCCCCATAAGAACTGATTTTGCTTACTAGACGCAGGTTTGAGTCTTAAAAGCAGCTAATGTGGGGAGAAAAAAAATCCACATTTTAGCCTATGGAAACTCGCTTTATCTTGTTGGAGTCTAGGCACTAATGGGAGAATAAATTCAGTCACTCTGAATACATTATGACTATTCTATTCAGAACTTACAGAAAAGGGACATTGTGTGTTATCAGCAAATGCTTCCTGCATCTGTCTGGTCTCAGCACATTGCCCAGCCTGGGTAAATCCTAAATTCACTTGGTGATATTATTTAAATCTTCTTTGTGCTCTTGAGCAGTGCTTGAAATTCAGTGTGTTTCAAACCAGGCCTATGTCAGAGCACTTAACCCTTCGAATGGGAATGAGTTACCTAAAGGTATTGAAGCTTACCGAACAAACACCCCAAGAACACAGCTAGAGTCAAACAATGTCAGGTTTATTGTTCTTGTTGCCACAAGAAGTACCATTCCCTGGAAGAACCACGGACATCTCAGTAAGAGGGGTCTGGGAAGGCCTCCTTAGAGGGCTTAGGTGAAATCCTTAAGGAGGATTTAAGAAATCAGAGCCTCTTCTAGCTTGCCTGTTTTCAAGGAGCTGTGACAATTTGAGGATTGGGTACTTTAATAATGTTTATCTAGGAGACAAGACGGGAGGATTAAAGCAAGGCTTGAGTGGTCATTGGTAAAGAAGCGGCAGTCACTCGTGTTGATCATAAGAGAGGAATGTTTAATCATTTTTGTGGTTGCGGATTGGCCTCGTGCCAGACATGCTCACGGGGTGGCCTTGTCTGAGCCTAGTTCATTTTGTTTCTTTTGTCAGCTTTGCTTACGACCAGTTGAGAATATCGGGATTGGCTCCAATAGGGCTGTCTTTCTCAGGTACATGGCTGCCTCTGTGTTTCAGACCTGCCCCTGGTCTCCTGTATTTAATTCCTTCAATAGATTGGATTTCAGTGGAATTTCAAAGAAAGAATGCATTGTGGAGGTATGTGGAGAAAAGGGGAAATCTACCAGATCTGATTAAGGTGTCGTAGGTGTAATAGGGCTTCAGGTGGAGGACAAGTACAGACAAGGAACTGGAAACAGACGACTCTTCAGCTGTCTAAATGAGTTGACTGTGTCCAGATGAGCACGGGTACACACGAACCATCGTGAGGCGGTGCCTGATCATCACTTGTATGTACCTGGAAGAGGTTGGCGGTGATTACAGAAATGGCCCCAATTCCTCCCTCTGCCCTACATCCTTACTCTTTGCCTTGGCCTCATCATAGTGTATATCCTCACCTTTGGCTTCGAACTTGGCATAGGATTTGCTTTGGCCAATGGAATTTTCAGCAGACGTAATTCAAGCAGAAAGGACTTCTTTGAGGGAACGAATTGAAGCCATGATCTGAAACATGCGAAGGGATCGGCTAAGCAAAGCAAGGGGGCAGGCATGGGAAGCATGAGCTTTGCAGGAAGAGGGAAGAGGACTTGAAGAGATCCAGAATAAGGGAGCACAGAATTTGATGGAGAGGGAGTGCGTTGAGACTGGCAAGAAAGGCAGGGCCTAGGGAATGGTCTTCTTCTATAGGCTGCACGACAGATTTCAGAGTTTCTCCTAACAGTAATGGAAAACTATGGAAAAGGTTTAACCTGGGAGTGACGTGATCTAATTTACTTTTGTAAAAGATTGCTTTGGTTGCAGCGTCGTTATTATCATTTGAGATAGAATTGGGGACAAATGAGTCCTAGCATTTCCCCATCTTTGTCAGGGTGCCATGCAATACAAATTGCTCTCTCATTTGTTCCATTAAAATCAATGACTTTGTTTGGGCAAAGTGGCTCCTGGACATTATCCCAGAGAGGGGTTAGAAGGGCTCTTCATAATATTCTAAATTTACTAAATGAAAATTAGAGAGCAGCCAAGAGGATTGATTTTGGCGTGAGCCAACAGTCTTTGGTGGCACCGGGCCAAGCAAAGGAAGGCCATTAAGCTGGGTTTAGAAGGTTGTGGCCACGGGTAACTGAGTGGCTGCCATGTCCTGCCAGTGGTGATTCATTATGGAAATGAGGTCGATAAGAAGAAATAGAATTTTTCTGCATGAGAACTAAAAAGACACAACCCTTCTCTCCTGCGTAGCCTCTCCCTAATGATTCAGATTTGGATCTCATCTGGAGGTGCACTTTGAGGCTAGGTCATATGTCAGAACATTAGATTCTCCCATTTAGAAACTCAAGAGGGCTGTTATCACATAGCCTTTCATAGGAACACGGAATCAAGACAAAAGTGAGATCAGATGACACTAAGCATTAGAAACTTGAAATTCTGAGAACAGGAAATGAAATCACAAGAGAAGAAATTTGGCTTGCTTTTTAAAGTTGCCTTATTTGTTTTTAAACACAAAAAGTTTTTAGAAGCATTCCCAAAATGGCCTTGTGGATGGTTGATTTTTCTGATTCCTTAAGTTTTGGGGCCTGGTTTGTCTTTATACTTTATAGCCTGATGATGTGTCCATGCTTTTATTTCCAGAATGAAGGACTTATGAGGGGACCTCTGGTGGCTCCAAAGTTGTCCGTGGGCTGAAATGTTACGTAATTATTACAAGGGCACATTTTGAGGACGTTGAGTTGTGCAAGCATAAATTGTATCAAATGTTGACAGAGGCTTTAAGAGTTTCTCAAGTTTAACCCTGTTGACATTTTGGGCTAGATAATCCTTTGTTCTGTGCGTTGTTGGATGTTAGATGCCAGTAGCCAGCCACCCCCCTCCCCCCCACACAGTGGTGACAAATAAAATGTCTCCAGGCATTGCAAATGATCCCTGTGGTGCCAAATCACCCCAGGTCGAAAACTGCTGGGCTAGATACTATCTGTTTTTGAAGACAAAAAGGCTTCTTCGTGTGTCATCCTGTGGTTTCTCATGGCTGAAGCTGTGAGTGAGCACAGGGGTGAAATGTCAAAGGTGCTTATTTGAGTTTTAGAAAAGTTTTCGCTGGTCTCTGTTTAAAGGGAGAGAATTTTTTAAATGTGCATGTGTGGGGCACCTGGGAGGCTCCGTGAGTTAGGTGTCCGACTTTGGCTCAGGTCGTGATCTCGCGGTTTGTGAGTTCAAGCCCCGCGTCGGGCTCTGGGCTGACAGCTCGGAGCCTGGAGCCTGCTTTGGGTTCTGTGTCTCCCTCTCTCTCTGCCCTCCCCCACTCATGCTGTCTCCTTCTCTCTCTCAAAAATAAATAAACATTTAAAAAAATTAAAAAAAAAATTTAATGTTTATTTCTGAGAGACAGAGAGAGACAGCATGTGAGTGGGGGAGGGGCAGAGAGAGAGAGAAAGACACAGAATCTGAAGAGGCTCCAGGCTCTGAGCTGTTAGCCCAGAGCCCGACGTGGGGCTCGAACTCACAAGCCGTGAGATCACGACCTGAGACGAAGTTGGACGCTCAACTGACTGAGCCACCCAGGAGCCCCCCCCCAAAATTTTTTAAATGTGCATTCATGTGTGTGTGTGTGAGAGAGAGAGAGAGAGAGACAGACAGACAGACACCCTCAATATCTACTTTTTAAAGAGCTTGCAAAGGTCTCATGATTCGATGTTTTTTTGTGCATGTGCCAGAGCATGAAAAAATAGATATTCATTGAATGAAATATTCATTAAAGTCAAGTTTGCTTTTTCTATTTACCTTTAGATATTAGAACAGGAATGCTGTGGATTACCAGGATCAAGGGCTGCTGACTGAGGTCATGTGACTGTGTTTAAGAACACGTAGGAAGGGCCAAATAAAACTGTGACTGCAACAAGTGATAAAGGAAATTGAGAAGATGGTTTTAGAAATGAGTTTCATTTAAGGAATTACTGGAATATGAAATGTGGAACAAGGCTCCCTAGAGAAATAGCTGAAGTCACCAAGCATCAAGTAATTTGAAATAGGGAGGGATGACACATAGCGTGTCTTAGGAGAGTTTGTCTAGCCCTGAAATACTGATGGGAAGATTAGTCCAGAGAAATTAATGAGATAAATGTACATGTCACCAAATTCTCGAAGACAGCTAAAGATGACAATGCAGAATGCAAATAACCTATTCTTTCAAAAAGAGTGAAACAGCCAGGTGCAAATAGCTCTGCAAGGTGCCACCGTGGAATCTCATACAGCTGGAAGAGGCCCATCGTGGTTAAGGATGTTGAGCTCTTGGGGCGCCTGGGTGGCTCGGTCGGTTAAGCGGCCGACTTCGGCTCAGGTCGTGATCTCACGGTTCGTGAGTTCCAGCCCCGCGTCGGGCTCTGTGCTGACGGCTCAGAGCCTGGAGCCTGTTTCCGATTCTGTGTCTCCCTCTCTCTGACCCTCCCCTGTTCATGCTCTGTCTCTCCCTGTCTCAAAAATAAATAAAACGTTAAAAAAAAAAGATTTTTTTTTTAATTTTTTTTTCAACGTTTATTTATTTTTGGGACAGAGAGAGACAGAGCATGAACGGGGGAGGGGCAGAGAGAGAGGGAGACACAGAATCGGAAACAGGCTCCGAGCCGTCAGCCCAGAGCCCGACGCGGGGCTCGAACTCACGGACCGCGAGATCGTGACCTGGCTGAAGTCGGACGCTTAACCGACTGCGCCACCCAGGCGCCCCAAAGATTTTTTTTTTAAAAAAGGATGTTGAGCTCTTGAAACAGACTGCCTGGGGTTGAATCCCAGCTCTAGCCCTTATTAGCCGTGTAGCCTTGAGCCGTTACTTACTGTCTCTGTGCCTCAGTGTCCTCATTTGTAAAATGGAAAGAATCACAGCAGTACCTACCTTGTAAGGTTGTTGTGTGTAGATTAAGTCAGTTCGAACATGCAGAGCAGTTACAGCTAACTTGTTCTATTTAGAAAACGTTAGCTTAAATTCTACGTAGGCAATGTTAGCTATTATTAATCAAGGTTCAAGGCGACCTTGACCTGCCCGTATTCATAGATCTAGCCAGGTACAAAGTCAGGCCTTGGGCTGTCAGTTCATACCATCTTTGTTTATGTCAAGCTGTTGTCTTCCGTGTAATGTGTTTGTGCACATGCGTGTGTGGGTTGTGGAGGCAATAATAGCAAGACACAATTGTTTATTATTTTATACCACTTTTATGGCACTATCCTATTCGTGTCTCAAACCAACTTTATGATACAAGCTTTTAAGCAGTTCCCGTTTCATAGATATGGGAATGGAGATTCGACAGAAGAGTTAAGCAATTTACCTAAGATATCAGAAGCCACGAGTCGTAGAGTTGGAATACAAACCCAGGCATTCTGACCTCCATTCTGTGCCTCTCTCTCCTCCCTCTTTGCACTTGACTCCCCCCTGGTGGATGAAGCTGGATGCTGGAGGAATGACAGTAGAAGCACAAATGGGGTTCCGGGAAGCACAGTACACAGAGGCTTGCTGTCCCGCAGGCAAGGGCTATCAGGGAGGGCTTGCCGGAAGAGAGGGCATCAGTCTAAGTCCTGTCTTTCCCTCCCCCAAAGAGCTCTGTAATCCATTTAATTCCAACCATTTATTCCATCCATTTAATTCCAACCCTCCTTCCATGTCTTGTATCATCTCTTCCCTTGATTTCTATCTTCTGACTGGTCGGTCTATGCTCTGCATGTAGCCACAGTGATTTTTCTAAGAAACAAATCTGATCATGTCATCCCTTTTAGGGACTTGTCATCGCCTCCAGAGAAAGCCAACCTCTTCCAGGGCAATTACAGTTCTCCAATTCTGGCCTATGCCCCTTTATCAAGACCTGCCTCTACCCCCTACCCCTATGCTCCCTCCACGAGGAAATATATTTCAACCACAACCTGCTCTGCATCCTACATCATAAGGGAAATGCAAATTTCAACAGCAGCGAGGTATCACTCCACACCTATTAGAATGGCCCAAATCGGGAACACCGACAGCACCAACTGATGGTGGAGATGGGGAGCATTAGAGGCTCCCATTCATTGCTGGTGGAATGCAACTGTCTTTGGAAGACAGTTTCTTGGTTTTCTACAAAACGAAACATATTCTTACCACGTGAGTCAGTAATTGCACCCCTTGGCACTTACCGAAAACAAGTTGACAACATATCTACGCAAAAACCTGCACCCAGTTATTTGCAACAGCTTTCCTTGTAATTGCCAAAACTTGGAAGCAATCAAGATGTCCTCCAGTAAGCAAATGGATACATACACTGTGGTCCATCCAGGCATGGAATACAGGCATAGCTTAGAGATACTGCAGGTTCGGTTCTAGAGCCCTGTAATAACTCAAATATCACAATAAAATGAGTCAAGTGATTTTTTTGGATTCCCAGGGCATAGAAAAGTGGTGTTTACACTACAGCGTAGCATATTAAATGCGAAATAGCATTATATATAAGAGAAAAAAAACCCACTCCAAGGTACATACCTTAATTACAAGATGTTTTATTGCTAAAAGCTGCTAACCATCATCTGAGCTCTAGGCCAGTCATAATCTATTTGCTGGCAGAGGGTCTTGCCTTGACATTGAGGGCTGCTGACTGATCAGGGTATGGTTGCTGAAGGTTGGTGTGGCTATGGCAATTTCGTTTTTAACATTTATTTATTTTTGAGAGACAGAGAGAGACAGAGAATGAGCAGGGGAGGGGCAGAGAGAGAGGGAGGCACAGAATCGGGAAGCAGGCTCGAGGCTCCGAGCTGTCAGCACCGAGCCCAACGCGGGGCTCGACCTCACAAATGGTGAGATCATGACCTAGGCCGAAGTCAGACGTTTAACCGACCGAGCCACCCAGGCGCCCCGGTGACAATTTCTTATATAAGATGACAATGAAGTTTGCCACACCGATGGACTGTTTCTTTCATGAAAGTTTTCTCTGTAGCGTGTGATGCTGTTTGATAACGTTTTACCCACAGTAGAACTTCTTCCAAATTGGAGTCAATCTTCTCAAACCCTGCCGCTGCTTTATCAATCGCATTTATGTAATATTCTAAATCCTCTGTTGTCATTTCAATGACCTTCACCACATCTTCACCGGGAGTAGATTCCACCTCCAGAGACCAATTTCTTTGCTCCTTCATAAGAAACACTTCCTCATTTATTAAAGTTTATCATGTGATTGCAGTAATTCAGTCACGTCTTCAGGCTCCATTTCTGATTCTTGTTCTCTTTCTGTTTCTACCACCTCTGCGGTCAGAACACACACAGAATTTACTGATTAATTTTGCCATGTTATATGGGTGCGATTCGTGGTGCTTTCAAACGATGACAGTAGTAACATCGAAGTCACCGATCACAGATCCCCATAACAAGTAGAATAATGAAGAGAAAGTTTGAAATATCACAAGAATTACCAAGATGTGGCCCAGAGACACGAAGTCTGCCAATGCTGTTGGATAAATGGCAGTTTACCCGTTGTCCGATTGCTGCAGAAACCTTCAGTTGGTAAAAAAAATTGCAGTATCTGCAAACCACTCTAAAGTGAAGCCCAATAAAGCGAGGTATGCCTGCACTTTCAGTTCCCCAATTTTACAGGCGAGAGTACCAAGGCTCAGAAGTCAAGATGGGTCTAGTTCTAGGTCTCAGTGTGGTACCAGCTTATCCTCCAGGCTATGTCATGAGTCAGTTACAAAGATTTAAAGAAGGAGTTGTACTTGAACTAAGTCTTAAAAACCAGGGGATGGCTAAAATTTGAATTAGCAGAGAAAACAAGCAAGAGCGTGCTAGGGAGGAGAACTCCCATATGGAGAATCATGAACATTAATACCTGACAAGTGGCTTACGTGTTAACTTCAAAAACGGAATTCACTGGCTCTTTTTTTTTATTAAAGGAATAAAGGCCCCAGACTTTCAATTCCCACCCTAACAGATCTAATCAGTTACCAGCTTGTCAGGAAACCTCTAAAATCACCTTCTTCCCCGAGTTGCAAATTCCAGACATGTTAAGACACGGGGCACCCTCAATGGTTAAAGGTAGAGATAATAAAATGTAAAACGGAGTCCCATTTTGAACTTTTCAAGTGAAAACAGTGGAAGGCTTCACATAGAATCGACTCAATAAATACGATCTGAAAGTCGAAGTGAAATTAGCAAGTTAATGTTCTCCGTGATGCAATCAGTCTTATCAATTACAGCGACCGCAGCCCTGAGCACCTGGTGAAAAATTGCCAATAAAGATACTAAAATAAGCTTTCCACAAGATGGGAGTATCATGACATCTGTTTGCAAAATTACTCTGCTGTCATTGTTGAATCTCATTATAGTTGGTAAAAATCGTATTCTTTCACCTGGCATAAGAGCATGTGCTTTTAAATAGCATCACTTCAGAAATGAGGATCGCGAATCCGTGCTAATTGTGTCCATTTGATGTGGTGTGGACTTAGGGAATGAATGTAATAGCACGTGCAACAGAAAGTCCAGAAGTCGAGTGAGTTTCGGGGATTCGATAGTGCCATTAGGGACTTGCGTTCTATTTCCCCCATCCGAGGATTCGAAATTTGCAGAAAGGGAGAAAAAGAGAATTTCTTCTTAAGCCTATAGGGTTGGCTTCATCCTAAGGCATGTGCCTGTGGTTGCACGATGGCTACCCAGGTTGCAGTCTGCCCCCCATCCACCCTTGTCCATGTCTATCAAGCGAGGGGAGGCTTCTCCTAGGTCTCTTCTAAAACCGAGGCAGCTTCTTTCTCAGATGCGCTCGGCAAGTCTCCCCGAGCACCTCTCTTTGGTCCAAACTGGCAGGCTTAGGCCTGCCCAGCCCTGAATTAATTACTGGCAAGAGGGATGGAATTTCCACGGTTGGCTGGGTGGAATGGATTCTGGAGAATCCACTATCCACCATACTATTACATTTTTTGGCTCAATATTAAACCTTCTTAGGACACTAAGGAAGCCCTCTCTGAAAAACTGCAGTAATCCCAGGGAGTCGGATTTAATTTCACAAAACCAGTCTCCTTTGATGCATTGCAAACCCTCAACATTAGAAGTGGGAGTGCCTACCATTCTATCAGTTTCTGTAGTCCCAAAGATTTCGGTGGCAAAATAGGCCACGCTCAGGGAAATAGCCCCTTGAGAAAGCTTCCCTAGGTCTGTTCTCTGATCTCATTCTCATTTTCTTGGTTTGACATTCGCAAAAAGGAAGGGGTCGTGTCTTCTCAAAACATCTTTTACCTTCACCCCCACGGTCCACTCTGTTCAGGTATAGAACTAGATTTTCTGATAACTCTGGAAAAGTTTGGGTTCAAAATAATAACTCCTTATTGATTGGTTGCTGTGCGGTTAAACTAATTCACAAATACAGCCACGGTTCTAAATCCTTGAGGCGAGGCCCCTCCACCTTTAATGTGCATACACGTGACCGTGATCTTGTTAAAGCGCAGATTCTGGTAGGGCAGGTCCTCAGAAAGGATTATGTTAATGTCCATAAGAGCAAGGAAAGCTCCAGGAGAGCAGTGGTGAGATGACAGCACACTAGGACGAGGGTGGGAAGTTGCAGTTGTGTATTGTATTCCTAGAGAAGGTGGAGGACTGAAATGGAAGATTGGATCCGCTCTCTGTTGTCCACAAGACTTCACCCAGCTTACTCCTCTTCCCACGCAATGCTCCATCAGATATTACAGACGACCTCAGTTACCCAAGTTGCTTTGACTTATTCCTCTCTCGCATTTCCCAGTTCTAGATTTCATATTGAGTAATACAGTGATTCACGATACTACCACCAGTCAAGCTACCTGCCAGATCATTCGCGCCATTTCCCAGTTGGGCACCTGACCTCAATTCACGGCAATTGTCAACTTGCTTCTGTGTGGACCTGCCGGGCACCGGTGTTCCCATGACGGATGAGACCCATCTCCTCTGGTTCTTACCCATCTCTGTCTTCTCGTGTGACATTCTTCGTCACATACCTGACCTCAGCCTTCAGAGACCCCACAAGAATAGGTTCAGATGACAAAGGCAGATGTCACATCCCTCTCCAAGATCTTCGGTGTATCTTTCCCACTCTCCCTTTGAGACACACACATACCTGCGTGACGTTTGTGAGATCTGGAGGGAATCTCTGTTATTTCAATGCCCCTTGCTGGAGGGGCCTCCGGAACTATTCGAGTGGATTCTTGCTTCCCTCCATTAGACCGGTGTTAGGGAGAGTGATTGGCAGAGAATGACTCTATGTCTCTCATCTAGTTCAGCGCCTCTTCCAAAATAAACATCTCCTTTTAAGCATTGCTGGAAACCATTCATCCAGTTTCTGCTTGAACTCCTCTGAGGCAACCCATTCCTTTTATTTTTTTTTAATATTTTGACAGCTCTATATTTTAGAAGTATCACTTTCCCTAAGGTTTCTCTTTTCCCAGTGAAACATGACCGGTTCCCTTAATGATTCCAAATTCGACCTGATTTCTACATTATCTTTGTAACTCTTGCTTGTTTCTCTTCTACCATTAGCCATCTCGATATTGCTTGCCCAGGACTTTACCCAATAAAATTTAAATGTTAGGACCAGTCCCTCTTTTGATGTGAACACCGTACTAGATATGAGCCCAGAATAAGAATCATTTGCATGCTTCCTTGCTTATTTAAACAGCCAGTTCACAGAGCAGACGTTAATGGCATTTGAGCCGGTTAGAACATCTAGAACATCTAAAACATCCTGGTTTGCTTTCCTTCTTCCCTTCCTTCCTTCCACCCTCCATCCCTCCCTCTCTTCCTTCTTTTTTCTTAAATAGGAACAGCTACTAAATAATCCATGTCTCATCCCAGGTGGTAGTTGATATAGTACGAAAAGCATGGCACTTAGAATCAGAAGACATGCGTCCAAGCTCTGGTTCTTACCACTTATCAACCTTGAACCAGTCATTGTCCTCTTTAGGCCTCCATTTTTTCACCCCGAAAACAGGACTCTTCAGAAGATCTGCCTTACCTCACTGATGGGGTTCGTTGGAAAATCAGTTAGGCAATGCATGTCAGACACTTTTCTTGATTGAAAATGTGATACCGATTTTAGTAACACTCAGGTATTATTCCATTCATTCATCTAGCACCTATTCCATTATCCCATTAATCCAATATCAATTTAATTCTTAAAGATATTAGGTCTGAACTAATGTGTCAAGATACTTCCTGAGATCGGAAAGACAAAGTGAGTTATTAAGTTTTGAATGTAAGTTTTTAAAATTTTGTTTATTTTTCGAAAGAGAGGCAGAGAGAGGGAGAGAGAATCCCAAGCAGGCTCTGCACCATCAGCGTGGAGCCTGATGAGGGGCTTGAACTCGCAAACCATGAGATCATGACCTGAACCCAAATCAAGAGTTGGATGCTTAACCGACTGAGCCGCCCAGGTGGCTTGAATGCAAGTGTTAAGCCAGGGTTTATTCGAAACCAATTTCAGTATGATCACTCTCCTTTTAACGTCCATTGTTTTGGGTGTTATGCTTGTATTTTGAGAAGAATTTAAGGCAAAAAGAGAAAGAAAAGTGTAAGAAGAAAATCTGTGAACAAAAGTTGGTATCTTCTGTGCCATTTTTATTTTTGTGTTTTTACGTGTCTAAGAAGTAGAACATTGCAGGTGGAGTTGAAATCCCCTCTGTCGTCCTTTCTAGTCCCATCTCCCATCCCCTCCAGCGTCTATCACCAGCACAGAAGGGCATGAATGTTCCCAGTCCGTGTTTCCGTGTTTTACCACACATGTAGACATCCGTGAAAAACATATAATAGCCCTGTGTGTGTTGACAATGACACGAAGGCTATTATACTGTGTGTACCACACTGCAAATTGCTCTGTGTCCTCAGTGGTATGTTTTCAAGATCTATCTGTGTTGAGACACATAGTTCATGTATTCATTCTAGGCAATGTATTCAATCTATGCATGTAGCGTAATATATTTATAAATTCCTCAATTGACCAATAGTTAGCATGTTTCCCAGTTGTTTTGTATTGAAATGATCCTACAATGTGCATTGTTCTAGAACTCTCCTGATGCTTCTGTGCCAGACTTTTCTCTAGGGTTTATCTCTCAAAGTGGAACTGTGGAGTTCTAGCCATGCACATTTTTAATGATACTAAATGCTGTCACATTGTTCCCCAGAACGGTTATGTCCATTTCACTCCCACCAGCAGTGGCGAAAGTTACTTCGCCCCACGTCTTTTCTTTGCATTTATGGGTTTCAAATAGTGTCTCATCTGAATTTCTGTGTTTGAGGGGTTTTTTAAAATATATTTATTAGGCATTTATGTTTCCTCTTCTATAAATTGCCCGTTCCTGTACGAATTCTTTTCTAGATGCTGCTGTATCAAATCAGCACAGGAGTAGTGGCTTGAAACAACACCAGCTTATTATCTTATAGTTCTGGAGGTCAGAAGTCTAAAATGGGTCTCAGTGGATTAAATGGCAGGGTTCTACTGCTTCTAGAAGCTTTGGGGAAGAATTCGTTTCCTTGCTGTCCTGTGTATTGCAGGGTGTTCAGCAGCACCCCTGACCTCTGACCACTAGAGCCAATGACATCCCCAACCACCACTGGTTGTGACAACCAACAATGTCTTTAGATGTTGCAAATGTCCCCTGGGGGGCAAACTCACCCCTAGTCGAGGACCACTCATCTGGAGCTTTATACTCTGAATCAGTCTCCTTTTCCTCGGATGGTACTGAGGGTTCTGCCAAAGGTAGAGCTGGATGCAAAGATGGGAAAGAGAGCTCCCCTGTTATCTGGCAGTTAGAGTCATATAGATAAATTGGACAAGTACCCCCAAGGCTTTAGATCTTAGCAAAATGAGATCGCCTGCCACAAAAAGTTACAACAAAAATCAAAACAAATATGTTTATACTGTGGATCATTTTATACTTGAGAACACGAGTGGCGATCTTGCTAGTTACCATATGCTTAGAAATGAGACTTCTGTTTGTGGCGAACATTGTTTCAACATGTCATATACACAAATCAAGTGAAAACCTCTTTCTCGTTTTAATCTACTTCCATTGTACGTTAGAAAGAAACCATAATCACTTATTATGTGTAGTGGACGAAAATTGGTTCTTTGAGATTTCACTGTGAACCTGAAAATGAACTGAGAAAATAATTATGATTTGAGCAGCGATTTTCATATAATTATAGGACATCTCTATAATCTCCACAATTTTCCCTTTTTAAAAAGCCCAGAGCCTCATTAGGTTTATATTATTAAACTTCTCTAAAGATCTGAGACACTTGCAGTTAGAATTCTGAATTTTTGTCCATTTATCTCCTCCGAAGAACCTCCCAGATAGATCTTTCTTTTCTCGGCCTGAGTTAACATTTTATGATTGTGAGATGCGTCCAGAGAGGCCATGGGAAGAAAGGCCATGGAAAGGCACGGGTTCCAGACTGTTCACACACCCGCAGGGCAGGGACCCAGACTGCGGATACACCCAGCTGTACCTTTTCTGAGAATCAGAGAGGCCCGCGTGTTGGGAGGGGACATCTTCGGGAAGGGCTTTTTGGTTTTTCAATTCACAAAGGGTGAAGGAGCTTTTCTGAAATGTTGGCTCCAACGTTAGAATTTAAACATATTCCACTGGCAGAAAGTCGAACTCTTACAAGGCCAGTTTATAGCACCCTACTCAGAGCAATAATGTTTAATGCATGTTAAATATTAATAATGTCTGATTTTGCCAAGGCCTTCTGCCTGTTTCCTTGCCTGATGAAACTACCCATTTTTCAGAGCCCACAGGGACAATTAAAATACAGTGTGTTGAATGTTGCAAGAAAGTTACATGTAGAGGGCAAGGAGAACAGAAACCATGATGCATTTAGAGAAGGTTGAAATGTACACATATTTTTATTCTGGATTATCTTAATTTTATCATTATAAGTTGTTATAATTTATATTGCGAGTTTTAATAGACCTAATTTTCGTTTTTTGGTGTATTTTCTGTGCTGCAAAATTTTTTTATTAAGTTTTTTAATTCCAGTACTGGTAACATACTGTGTTATATTAGTTTCAGGTGTATCATATAGTGATTCAGTAATTCAATACATTATTCAGTGCTCATCATAAGTGTACTCTTTAATCTCCATCACCCATTAAACTTTAGTTTTTTGGGTTTTTAAAAATTTTCATTTATTTATTTTGAGAGAGAGTGCGTGTGCAAGCAGGGCAGGGGCAGAGAGAGAGAGGGAGAGAGAGAATCCCAAGCAGGCCCCATACTGTCAGCGCAGAGCCCAACGTGGGGCTTGAGCTCACGAACCATGAGCCGAAATCAAGAGTCGAGTGCTTAACTGACTGAACCACAGGCGCCCCCCCCCCATTAAACTAGTTTTAGAGCAATTTTAGGTTCACAGAAAAATTGGGTACCGAGATTTCCCATACTGCCCCCCCACCCCACACATGCACGCACAGCCTCCCCCGTGGTCAACATCCCTCATCAGAGCGGTACGTTTGTTACAACTGATGAACCTACATTGACACGTCATCATTGCCCAAAGTCCATAGTTTACGTTAGGGTTCACCCTTGGTGTTGTACATTCTATGGGTTTGGACAAATGTATAATGAAATTCGTCCTTCATTACAGTATCATACATAGTATTGTCAACGCCCTAAAAATCCTCTGTGCTCCGCCTAATCGTCTCTTCCCCCCCCCCCCCCGCCCCGAAACCCCGGCAACCACTGGCCTTTTTACTATCTCCGTAGCTTTGCCTTTTCCAGAAAGTCATATGGTTGAAATCAAAGAGTATGTAGCCTTTTCAGATTAGATTCTTTCACTTAGGAATATGCATTTAAGGTTCCTCTATGTCTTTTCACAGCTTTGATTGCTCATTTCTTTTTAGTGCTGATATATAACTCAAAAGGTTGTCATGTGGATGAAATGAAATAATCCAAATAAGGTCTTTTTAAAATGTTTATATCATTATTGTTGAGAAAGAGAGAGTGTGAGCGGGGTGGGGCGGAGAGCAAGAGGGAGACACATAATCTGAAACAGGCTCCAGGTTCTGCACTGTCCGCACAGAGCCAGATGCAGGGCTCAAGCTCACAAACTGTGAGGTCATGACCTGAGCTGAAGTTGGACACTTAATGGACTGAGCCAGCCAGGCACCCCCCAAATAAGGTCTTAATCCAGTGCCTAGCACATGGAGAATGGTAAAAGTTGTTAGAATTATAGTTTACGCATAAGATTTTAATGGGCTAAGATATATATTCTTTTTGGGACTGAGGAATTCTGTATTTTATTTATACATTGCATATACATACATATACTAATTTTGCTTATTAAAAAAGAAAATCTGTGTTTTAGTTCCTTGGCTTAGCTCAGGCTCCGGGTTTCATTTTAATGATGGAAGCTTCTCTTTAATCAACTGATTTGGTCTGTTCACAATAGAGAAGTGGCTCTTTCCCTGGTGTGGACATCTTAAAATACGTGTGCATGTATATGTAGAATCGAGATTCACAATTTGACAATTGACCACTGAATCTTCCTGGAGATTCTGAGTAGCAGTGAGCGTCCTCTCAACCAATACCAAGCCTCTGGGGCTTAGAAGGCTTGGTGTGATGCCTGGGCAACGGGGGGCAGGAGGAGCGTGCGAGTGAAAAGCAAGTTCTTACAAACAAACGCTTCGTGGGTCGTATAAGGGAAGTAGTTTGCATTAGAGGCAGAAACTATTGGGTTTCGAGATAAATGGGGATCAATGATATCCAGAATTTACTTTCAATGTATACTTTGCCTCACATGAATATCCTCTCTGGTTTCTGGATTATTCTTTGGAGAAAATGGAATAGTGGCTGCAATCCAAACTGAAAAATGTGGGTATGAATCCTGTCTCCAGCACTTACTCCGTAGGTGACTTTGGGTAACTCATTTGACTTCTGACTAGCTTCTCATTTTGAAAGGGACCAAATTATCTCCTCCATTATCCAGTCTTATGCATTAAAGGGCAAAGAAACATGACTTCTAGCTTCTCCCGTTAGAAATTGTTTTTGCTTTGGTTTTAGAAGGACTTTTTTAGGTAACCAATCCCACCAAATGCCTTCCTCAATGAATAATTGTTGGAAATTCTATTCATATTCAGGAAAAACACCACCACTCACCAGTTCCTTCAGTCACTCTCAGTGATATCACTACGCAGAATAAGGGACAATAGAGGCCATCTGGGAAGTTAGCCAGTATTTCTAAAAATGATTTGACCAAAGTGTCCATTTCTTGTAGAGCACATCTGAGATGCATTCGGGGAAAACACACGCTTGCGCGTTTATCGATGTTCACCAGAGAAGTGCTCACAATGAAGACAAGAGATGTGAGCTGAGTTGCTCAGCCAACTCTTGCCACTCTTTTCTGTTACAAATGGGATAACACATGCAGAGCCTTTGGAAATTCTAATACCCTGTGTGTAAAGAAAACATAGAAATTTTGTTGTCATGGAGTAGATGAAAGAGAGCATGTGGATTTTTTGGGGAAAACATCCTGTCTATCAAAAGGTAACACAAGTAAATTGAAAGGCCAACAAGAAAAAATATTTGCAACACGTATCAGAAGAACTAATTTCCCTGCTCTGTAAATGGGTAATGCAAATCAATATGGAAAGACCAATAATCCGATAGAAAAATGGTCAAAGGTCACAAAGAGTTAGTCCATAGAAAATGAAGGACAAGTGTCTTAAAAATATACAAACGGATAATGGTTTATTCGTAGTTAAGAAAATGAAAATAAAACCATTACCATTTTTCACCTCTTCTATTGGCACACAATTTTAGACCACACCGAGGCTGGTGTGGGTATGAGGAAACAGATATACCCTTGAGGCATTCTCCTTGGAGGACAATTTGTTCGTTTCTGTCGAAATTGCAAAGTCCCTTGCCATTTAAACCGACAATTCCTTGCATAGGAACCTGTCTTACATATATATACAAAGCTATATCTTTGAGATGATTTATCGCAGCATGCTTTTTACCAGTAAGCGGCTGAAAAAAGCCTCATCACCCATCATGGGGGGCTGAGTAAAATATATTATGGGACACCTGTACAATGGCAAACTCTGCAGGCAAGAAAAATAGGTTGTTGGAATGGTCTCTATGAAGCATCATTAATTAAAACAGCAGATAGGGACTAATGGGACCGAGACATTTCAACTAAATGCAGTATGTGGACTTTGTTTATAATGAGTCAACTTTAAAAGTGCATTGATATGCCAGTTGGGGAAATTTGAATGCTAACTGGGTATTCTGATAATACTAAATATTGGTTTTTTTTCCAGTTTGATAATGGTGGTGAAGTTATATTTAAAGAAAAGCCTTTATCAAGGGAAACAAAAGCAAAAATGAACTATAATCTTCATAATCTATAAAGCTTCTGCACAGTGAAGTAAACAATCAACAAAACTAAAAGGCAGCCTATGGAATAGGATCAAGATAAAAAGTATATTAATTAAGTATATATCCAAGATATATGGGCTATCTGCAGATTGAGATCAAGATAAAAAGCTTCTGCACAGTGAAGTAAACAATCAACAAAACTAAAAGGCAGCCTATGGAATAGGAGAAGATATTTGCAAATGACATATCTGATAAAAGGTTAGTATCCAAAATCTACAAGAAACTTATCAAACTCAAGACCCCCAAACTAAATTATCCACTTAAGAAATGGGCAGAAGACATGAATAGACATTTTTCCAAAGAAGACATCCAGATGGCTGACAGACACATGAAACGATGCTCCACATCACTCATCATCAGGGAAATACAAATCAAAACCACAATGAGATACCACCTCATTCCTGTCAGAATGGCTAAAATTAACAACTCAGGAAACAACAGATATTGGCAAGGATGCAGAGAACGGGGAACCCTCTTGAACTGCTGGTGGGGGTGCAAACTGGCACAGCCACTCTGGAAAACAGTGTGGAGATTCCTCAGAAAGTTAAAAATAGAAATACCGTTCGACCCGACAATCACACTACTAGGTATTTACTCAAAGGCTACAAAAATACTTATTCCAAGGGGCACATGCACCCCAATTTTTATAGCAGCATTATCAACAATAACTAAACATCGGAAAGAGCCCAAATGTCAAATGTCCATCAAGTGATGAATGGACAAAGATGGGTGTGTGTGTGTGTGTGTGTGTGTGTGTATGTGGTTTATATACACAATGGAATATTACTCAGCCATCAAAAAGAATGAAATTTTGCCATTTGCAACAACGTGGATGGAATTAGAGAGCATAATGCTAAGCGAAATAAGTCAGTCAGAGAAAGACAAATACCATATGATTTCATATGTGGAATTTAAGAAACAAAACAGATGAACATAGGGGAACGGGAAAAACAGGGAAGCAAACCATAAGAGATTCTTTTTTTTAATGTTTATTTTTGACAGAGAGAGACAGAGCATGAGCGAGGGAGGGGCAGAGAGAGAGGGGGACACAGAATCTGAAGCAGGCTCCAGGTTCCGAGCTGTAAGCGCAGAGCCCAACGCGGGGCTCGAGCCCATAGACTACAAGATCATGGCCTGAGCCGAAGTCGGACACTTAACCCGACTGAGCCACCCAGGCGCCCCTAACTAGAATTTAAACAAAAATTTGCAACAAAAAAAAAAGTAAGGAAGAGCCTTTATATTTCAGAGTGGCCTAATGAAACATTCTGGGGGAAGTAATCTGGTGTTTGGGATTTGCTTCATAAGAATCTATAGATTATGAAGGTTAATGATGTATTAATCTGTGGGCAGAAAGCAGAGCACAGATGAGACAGGGCTGGCCCTGAGTTTAAGATGATTATATCCGGACGATGGGTACATGGGGTTTCATTTGCTACTTGAATGTTTGAAATTTTCTCTAATAAAAAGTCAATACTGAAAGTTAGAAACTGAAGCTAAAAATGTTCAAGTCAAAAGCTAAAAACTAAAAATGAAAAAGCAAGGTAGATAATTATAAGCGTAGTAATCTAACAACGAATCGGCACCGAAAACTTGTGGAAAAAAAACCTGGTGCTGTTTTCCTTCTGGGGATGGCTAATGGGGGCCTAAGATATTTACTTTCAATGTTTCGATCATGTTTTAAAACAAAGCTATAAAAACAAAGAGCTGTACAAACATTAAATCTCCTACTAGAAATAACGTATGCCACAGTTAAGTCCAAAAGAGCTAAGGTTCTCAGCAGGACTATCCAATTAGCACATTTATTAATTTCAGGTCCTGCTCAGGCTTCTACGGATGTTGTTTTAATTAAAGTCTTCAGCTTACTTGCAATCATTTAGTACTTGGTAGAAAATGATAATATAGTTAACTATTCTTTTATGTTTATATATAATTAAATGTAAATGTAATGTAAACATATTATATATTGGATATATACTTAATTAAATATATAAATCTGCAGGCTTGATTTCATTCATTAAATACTTATTGGACTATATATAAATTTTTCAAAGACAGAGAAAAATAGAAATATAATGGACATCCATCAACTAGATTTTTTCCCATATTTGCTTCATCTGTCTATTTTCAAGTAACTTAAACACACTATGACAATAGCTAAATTGCCTAAATAGCGCAGTATGCATCTCTCAGCTGTCTACTGACTATTAGCAGTCTACTAATAAGCTCATTAAAGGCATTCTTCATTTCTGCTACAGTGTTTTTGATCTCCAGCATTTCTTTTTGGTTCTTAGGATTTCCATGTCTCTGCTTTCAATGCCCATCTGTTCGTGCATGATGTCTATCCATTAGAGCCTTTAGCATATTAATCATCGTTGTTTTGGGTTCCCCGTCTGGTAATTGCAACTTCTCTGCCAGGTCTGGTTCTGATGCTTGCTCTGTCTTTCCAAACTGTGATTTTTGTCTTTTAGTATGCGTTGTTATTTTTACTTGATAGCCAGACGTGATGTACGGGGTAAAAGAAACTGATATAAACACGCCTTTAGTGATTTGCTGATACAGTGTGGGTGTGGGGAAGTGTTTTATAGCCCTAGGATTAGGTCTCAATCTGCAGTGAGCCTGTACTTCTGGACTGTGAATTTCACAAGTGCTTCTCAGTTTCCCCTTCCTCCCCTGGTGGAACAGGACGGCTAGAGAGGGCTGGCGGGAGTTGGGTTTTTCCCTTCTCCCAGGACATTTGGGCTCCGGTTAATTGACTTCGCCTGAGGGTAGACCTTGTTAAGAAAGACGGTGCTCTGGCAGGTTTCAAAATGGTTCCCCCCCCCCCCCCCCCACCAACCCCGTCAGAAGCACGAGGGGGTTTTTCTCCCAAATTGACTGTGGGATCCTGGTCTTGCTCCTGGAGTTAAAAATCACAAACGTGTCAGGGCCCTTCTCCGACTGGCTCCCCCCTGGAGTTTTTAAGCCTCAGGTTTGTGCACTCTGAGCCTCTAGCTACTGGTCAATTACAGTTCTGGTGTTCCTGCTCTTACACCCGTTCCTGCCCACGCTGCCGCTCCTAAGTTTCTACTCAGGTAAATGGTCATTTTTCTTTATTGGCCTGTCTCTCCAGTTTGGGGGTTTGCCCTGTGACCTTCTCTTCCAAGCTCCTTATATACAGACCCAGAAACTACAAGTCCCATTCCTCTCTCTTTCCCCCCCCCCCCCCACGCCCCACCGTTGACCTCAAGAGTCCAGGGCAGAAGTCCCCATAGGGGATCATCCCCTAAGGAGACCAGAAGAATTGTCCACTGAAGGGCACTTGGTGGTTCTTTCCAGGTTTCCTGCTACCTGGGGCTGGTGGCTCTCCCTCCGCTCGGCAGATGCTGCCTCAGTACTTAGTGACCACGTTCCCGAGGCCAGGATTCCCAGACTCGCTCCGCCTGAGAGTCACTCATGAAAGCGAGTCCCTTTTTCTGTAATTTCCCCCTTGATGCTGTTTGCTGTGCACACATCCTACTGTAGAAACCGTTGGCTTATGAGTTCCAGCCTACATCGTGGGAAGATCAGAGGTGTTTGTCCACAGCCTTTGATGATTAGTAGGGTCCAACAGGAATCTTTGCCTCAAACAATAGTTCTCTAATAGTTCTACTTCCTGGTCTTGTTCAAGTTTTACCTCTGGGCCATTTCACTTCTCCAGCTGAGCCCTGTGTTTGCTATAAAATGGAAGTCAGAGCTTCAGGCTTGGTTCAGTTAATATTAAACATTTATTGGGCAGAATGCTTCATAAGTGATGGTGTGTATTTCCTACCACGTCACCTCAGGGGGCTCATAAGGTCTGATTGTCCCATTATTTGAAAATGCTGATTGATCTCTGGGTTAAAATGGTGACAGCCTGGCCCCTCCCTCTTAAAGTTACATTTTCCCCCTGGCAAGCAGTTTGTAATCTCTGGGGTGATTCTCCCATACCCTGTGATTATCCAATTCCCCATTAACAATTCACTTAATGGTTTTAACATCTGTGGTTAATCCCTGCTCTGATGAAGGACTACAGAAGAGGCTACCGATTGGTGGTTTTCTAATTCAATCATTCATTCTACATTTATCAGCTGTCATTCTACTTTGAGAAAGAGCTTTCTCATCAGCTGCGTCAATTTGATTACTCTGAAATATAATTCCTGTCACAAACCAGGATTAAGTGTTTTCTTCAATGCAAATTCCAAAGTAAGGAGTAGGTGTAATAATCCCCTTTAGTGATGGGAAATGAGTGTTTTGTTGTTGTTTTCCTCTTATAGACCCGTGCATTTTAATACAGTTAATGCATTTCAATCAATCATAGTCACATATTTTTGGAAGGCATGTGATTTTCATTTATTGCAGCAGAGGTTTATAAACATGCCAGCTAATTTTGATTAGAATGTTATGAAAATTGGTTTGCATTACTCAAGCATTCATCTTTATTCTACTCTTCAATTCTTAGCCCCAAATTTGGTTAGTCTTTGAGTGCTTTCTGGCTTTCTAGCTCAGCAGGCCATCCCATGTTCACCTAGCATTTTCCATATCGTGTATCTAGAAACAACTCTCGAAAGAGCACCACGTCCTTTTAGTCGTTAATGGCATTTAGGAATCGGAGTTTTTGGCGTATCGTTGTTTCCAGGTGCTATCAGCAGACAGCCTTAAAACACATGGGCACCCACAATAAGTTTATGTTGATTTTTATAGCATTCCTATTTGGTTTTATACTTGGGGCCCTTTTCTCTTGCCCTGAAAAATCTTGGGTTCTATCATTTATTTACTGTATCCACACAAAAATGGTTTCAAGATAGCAATACAGTATTACCACTAACCATAAAACTGAATGAAATTTAAGATTTTTATTTGGCATTTCTTTTTTTTCTTATAACGTGTACCCAAAGGATGCAAAATGAAAATGCTGTGTTTCAGGGACACTTGAAATAATTATTTTCTATGGTTATGATGCCAGTTTGATACATAATTGGGTCCATTTGTTTCCGGTTGTTTTCAGTTGGAGGAATTATTTTTCTTTTTCGACACTCTGAACTGTCTCTCAACTTTTTTTAAGTTCCAGAAGAAACCGATAGTTTTTATGGACATGAGTAGCCACCTCTCACAATGTCCCTGAAGGACCTCTACAGAGAACGAATCCTTGAATTTTCAACTGGTTCTCCAGTCTTTAGATAATGGCCTCTGTGTAAACTTGTATAGTAATTATGCACTTAGAAATATTCAATTATAGATACTTACTGAATTTGGATACTTGGCTGACATTATTTCATCTATTTCCACTTGTTTTCATTTCTTTCCCACAACTTCCAGTTATTTTTCTTAAATATGCTTGGGGGGGTTGATTTATTTTTTATTTTTTTATGCTTTGATCCTTTATTTTCACAACAATCTGTTTTTCTATCCCTGGGTCTGCTTTAATGATATATTTAATTATTTTACCTATAAAACTATGACCCCTAATACTTCTTTTGTCATCTTTAGTCACTCCCTAGAGGAGTTCACTAACTGGTTGCGATTTGTTTGTGATTGTCAGGCTAGAACATACACTTGTTTTTTTTTAAAATGTATTTTATTGTCATGTTGGCTAACATACAGCGTATACAGTGTGCTCTTGGTTTTGGGGGTAGAATATCGTAATTCACCGTTTACATACAACACCCAGTGCTCATCCCAGCAAGTGCCCTCCTCAATGCCCACCACTCATTTTCCCCTCTTCCCTACCCCCCCCCATCAGCCCTCAGTTTGTTCTCTGTATTTAAGAATCTCTTATGGGTTTCCCTCCCTCTCTGTTTGAAACTATTTTTTCCCCTTCCCTTCCCCCATGGTCTGCTGTTAAGTTTCTCAAGTTCCACATATGAGTGAAAACTTATGAGATCTTTCTCTGCCTGACTTATGTCACTCAGCATAATACCTTCCAGTTCCATCCACGTTGCTACAAATGGCATGATTGCATTCTTTCTCGTTGCCAAGTAGTATTCCATTGTATACAGAAACCACATCTTCTTTAATCATTCTAAAGTTGATAGACATTTAGGCTCTTTCCATAATTGGCTATTGTTGAAAATGCTGCGATAAACATTGGGGTCCATGTGCCCCTATGCATCAGCACTCCTGTATCCCTTGGGTAGATTCCTAGCAGTGCTATTGCTGGGTCATAGGGTACTTCTAGTTTTAATATTTTGAGGAACCTCCATACTGTTTTCCAGAGTGGCTGCACCAGTTTGCATTCCCACCAATGGTGCAAGAGGGTTCCCCTTTCTCCATATCCTCGCTACCCTCTGTTGTTTCCTGAGTTGTTAATTTTAGCCACTCTGACTGGTATGAGGTGGTATCTCAGTGTGGTTTTGATTTCTTTTTCCCTGATGATGAGTGATGTGGAGCATCTTTTCATGTGTCTGTTGGCCATCTGGATGTCTTCTTTGGAAAAGTGTCTATTCATGTCTTCTGCCCTTTTCTTCACTGGATTATTTGTTTTTTGGGTGTTGAGTTTGGTAAGTTCTTTATAGAATTTGGATACTAACCATTTATCCGATATGTCATTTTATGCTTAGGGGGTTTTAAACTGATGGTAGAATACCAACTGAAAGAAGAATCATAGGATTTAAAGAAAGAGAAAGTGGCTAAAGTCCCCTGGATATGTGTCATTCTATGAGAGGAGTCTTAGCATTGGTAGGACTTTTTTTCAGCAGCTGCACACCCATGTAGCTGGAGGAAACATTGTTTATAGCTGGCATCCTCTCCATTGGTTGGTTTCCATCTTGCCTGGTCATAAACTATTTTTAATATCATTCCTGTTTGGAGGCCTTAGGATTTCATTTCCCAAATCAATTCCTGTCCTTGTTGGGATCCTTTTCAAATAAAGATAAAGAAGAACAAACTTCTTATGTGATGAGAAACTTCATAAGGAGTCTGCTGAGCAAATCTCGAGTGAGTTTAGTTCATATCATTTTATTTAAGAAGATGAAATATAGCCGTGTCCCAGTATAAGCTAATTAGCTTTTCCCTTGTGTCCATGGCTGGAACACACATTGCTTTCATAAAGACAACACAGTTTTCATGGTAATATACCTCGGGCTCTGGAAGAGAATGAGAAAAGTCGCTGTTGAAAAATGGATTCCCTTCTTTTCCCTCTCTAGATTATAGAATAAAATACGGAATTTTTCTTGCAGCATGCAAGGAAAACATGCAATTTGGATGTACTCTACCTTTGAAAAGTGAGGGTGTAAAAGGCCAAAGAACGAAATCAATGAAACATTAAAATCCCTATTGAAAAATATGGGCCCTAGAAATACAACTGAGAAAATAAGAAATACAAATGGAAAACCTGTACCTCATTAGTGGTCAAATGCCTTACATGTGACTTATGCAATAGTGAGGATTTTTTTTTGCCTATCCAAAAATGTGATTCCCCCCCCCCTTAACATATAATACTTGTAGTGTTAAGGGTGTGGTTAAATCGTTAAAAATAGATGTAAGGGAGTCCAAATTTGTTAACTTTTCTGGAGGACAGATTGGAAATGTGCATCAAAAAGCTAGATACTCATTTCCCAGTGATCTATTCTAAGGACATGTTTGGAATGTAAGGATGACTTTATGGAAAACAGTATTCATTGTAACATTATTTATTATGGCAGAGAGTTAGAAATAAGATATTTAAAGACAAAAAATGGTTATAGAAATCATGGTACATCTATATAATCTTACATAGCTTTCAAATATTTTGAAAGAACATATGATGGCATAGGAAATACTTATAGTGAATTGAGTAAAAAAAGATATTATAAATTTCAATCACGGTTTTATAAACAAAAAGTAAAAAACATTTCGTCCCCCCTCCTTCCCTCATACTTACATACAGATATATGAAATACAGGAAGGAAATATACTAACGTGTAAAAATAATTTGATTTTTCTCTTTATGACTTTAGTATTTCCCACATTTTTAACAATAAGGTGATATTACTTTATAAAAAGTAAACTGAGGATGTTTTCTAGAAAATACATTAGAATAGGCACCTACTCCTGGACCTTCCAATCAATACCTACCAAGATGTACACAACACAATTTTAACTCAAAGCCTCATGTGGAGAGTAGGGAAGACGCTAACTCTTCACCAAGTGTCTGGAGAGCAGTGACCAGGTACAATAAAATTAGTCCAAGCTGAGAAAACTTTGGAGCGAACAACAACTTTTCCTGCGCGTGAGGCTGGCGTGAGATTACGGAAGGTGAGAGAAGGTTCTGAGGACCAGACCAGGGCAGAGCTGAGGTGTCAGCGGCTCCTAGCAAGAATGACAGATGAGCATTATTTGTTTAAGCCCTTATTTGGGAGTCTCTAGTTTGCAGCTGAATCTGAAATTTCCCGATGCAATGATGTAAACAATTTTAATGTATGTAATTGGAATAAAAATCACAGAAGCAGTGACAAAACTGGAGGGTGAGGGGGGTTAGCATTTTCTCTCATCTCCCATAAAATTGTTAGTAGATATCATTCCATTTCCATTTAACATTTTTAACATTAATATATTTTACATAGGTGATGTGTGTATGTTAAAATTATAACTTCAAATAAGATGTATAACTATAATCTTACTACAAAAGGGACTAAGAGCTGACCAAACAATTATGTAAAAAAGAAAACATAAAATGTCAAAAAAGCCTTTAAAAAATACATAGCATGGAAAGATTATAATCAAACATTTGTTTTATTAAATGGAAAGAATAAGTTTATGTATTAAAAGATAAAGCTCTAATATGGGTGTTTAATTTTTTTTAATGTTTATTTTTGGGAGAGACAGAGAGCATGAGTGGGAGAGGGGAAGGGGGGTGTGGTGACAGAGAATCTGAAGCAGGCTCCAGACTCTGATCTGTTAGCACGGAGCCCAATGTGGGGCTTGAACCCACAAACCGAGAGATCATGACCTGAGCGGAAGTCGGATGCTTAACCGACTGAGCCACCCAGGTGCCTCAGACTTTTTTTTATGGTAATGTTTATTTATTTTTGAGAGAGAGCCGGAGAGAGACAGACAATGCAAGCAGGGTGGGGGCAGAGAGAGAGGGAGACAGAGAATCTGAAGCATGTTCCAGGATCTGAACCGTCAGCACAGAGCCCCACGCAGGGCTCAAACTCGGGAACCTGCGAGATCATGACCTGAGCCCAAGTCGGACACTTAACCCACTGAACCACCCAGATGCCCCACTAAGATGGATGTTTAAAAAACAAAAGTAAATGCTCTGTATAAGAAAAAACTAGAATACAGTTATATGCTGAATGTAAGAGATAAACTTCTACAAAAGAATCAGAATGATTAAAAAATAAAAGAATGTGGGAAATAGGTTAGGCAAATAGAGCAAGTAAGGGTTCCATTAGAGATTAAAGAGCATTAAGTAGGACAAAAAGGTTCACTTTAAAACAATGAAGGGTAGAATCCACCGCGAAGATAGGACTGTTAGAAGCCATTACATCCCAGTTAACATAATAAGAAATACAACAAAAAATGTTTTCGAGAAATGGGATAATAGTGGAAGAGTATAATCTCTCTGTATAATCCCACATGCGTGAAAAGAAATTTAGATGCTTCTCCTTGGCTGTTCCTCCTGTCTTTCTTAGGAACAGAACCCCCCGATTATCAGGAATACCAATGTGCCCGGACTCTCAAATAAATTGTCTTTTTCAGCATTCCTTGAAGCTGATGAGGGCTTAATAAAAGATAAGCAGAAATTGTTGGGTCAGCTTTCCTGGAAAGTTGTTCTATTGTAATTACATTGTGGTAAGAACATTTAACATGACCTCTATCCTCTTAACATTGAAGTGTACATTATTGTTGACTACAGATGCAACATTGTTCAGATCTCAAGCCTATTTATCATACTTAACTGAAAGCTTATGTGTATTGATTACTAACTCCCCATTCCCTTCACCCCCAATTCCTGGTAACCATCATTCCAGTCTTTGATTTTACGACTTTAACTATCCTCGATACCCCACATAAATGGAATTATGCAGTAATTCTTTCTGTATCTGGTTATTTTCACTTAATATACAGTTTTCAAGGTCTGTCCATGTTGTTGCATACCGCGGAATTTCCTTCTTTTTTAAGGCTGAGCAAACATCGATTTGAAACAGGCAGCATCAGAGTGAAATTGTTTGCGGAGCTCCACCAACAGGAGCTGAGAGAAAGGCTTTTACAGAGCAGATGGATAAGTAAAACAAGGAAATAATATATAATTTTATATACAAAATATAAATAAAACATATATATATATATTTTTTAAGTAAACTCTACCTGTAACATGTAAACTCATGACTTCAAGATCAAGAGTCACATGCTCTAATGGCTGAGCCATCCAGGTGCCCAAAGCAAGGAAATTATTTGGTTGTAGCTTAAGTGGTTACCCTATTTGGGAAAGCCTAGTTGGCTGTTTGCAATCGGTGGTTCTTCAGTTTTGATTTCTTAACCTTGAGGCATTGAAAGGAATTGACTCAGGGGCGCCTGGGTGGCTGGGTCGGTTGGGCATCCGACTTCAGCTGGGGTCATGATCTCACAGCTCGTGAGTTTGAGCCCCGCGTGGGGCTCTGTGCTGACAGTTCAGAGCCTGGAGCCCGCTTCGGATTCTGTGTCTCCCTCTCTCTCTGCCCCTAACCCACTCGCGTTCTGTGTCTGTCTCTCTCAAAAATAAATAAACATTAAAAAAAATTGTAACAAAAAGAAAGGAATTGACCCTGGCTTAGGTTTCATTTTGGTTACAAAATGGTTTTCCAAAGCGGCTGCACCATTTTGCATTGGCACCTACAGTGTGCATGGGTTCCAATTTCCCAATTTTTTAAAGGAACCTAACTCAGATGGGAGGCCAGTGCCCTTTTCTCCTCCTGTTTTTCTGACCTAATATGTATTTTCTTCTTTGACCTTTCAATGTAGTAATTGTAATTTGTAATTGTTGATATCCAAATATTGAAAAAAAAAATCATGAACTTCCAGAATGAAAACTTGTTAAGATGTCCTAGATTTTTTTGGCATATTTTGCTTAATATTTTTACATCCTGTTTGCCGGGATTTAGCTATAGTTTTCTACTGCTTTCATTATCAGCTTTTGGTATCATTATTTTATCTTTATTTGATAAATGCAGTCTGAACTTAACTTGAGGCATTTCCTTCCCCCGTGCCTTTTTCTTCCATGTCAGTGAGATAGAGACTCGGGGAAATCAATTAATTTAATGTGTTCTACTGACCACAGTGATTACTTTATAGGCCAGTATATGACCCAACAGAAGCCAATCATAATCTTCCTAAGATTGAGCATATTGGTACTGCTTCCTTAGCAACATGAGAGAAAAGATAATAAATCCAGAGAGTAAAGAGAAGCACAGATGAATAGAGGTGAGAGATCATTATAAATCAGTCCTTGATGGTGTTTCAGCTCGAGGATCCAGTCATTCTCCATCTACCCATTAAATTTTCAGTTTTGTTATCCGTCCAATTCTCCATCTTGCAGAAATTATTTTGAATTGGGTTTTGTCACTCGTGGCCAAAGAATCCTGATCTATGGCCTCAATGTACATTGGTTGGAACTGATTAAAAATATCATGGCAGGTAGGGGCACCTGGGTGGCTCATCGGTTGAGCGTCAGACTTCGGCTCGGGTCATGATCTCACAGTTCGTGGGTTTGAGCCCCACATCGGGCTCTGTGCTGACAGCTTGGAGCCTGGAGCCTGCTTCGGATTCTGTGTCTCCCTCTCTCTGTCCCTCCCCCACTAGTGCTCTGTCTCTGTCTCTCAAAAGTAAATAAACATTAAACATTAAAAAAAAAGGGTACGGGGGCACCTGGGTGGCTCAGTCAGTTAAGTGTCCAACTCTAGCTCAGGTCATGATCTCGTGGTTCATGAGTTCAAGCCCCGAGTCAGGCTCTGTGCTGACAGCTCAGAGCCTGGAGCCTGCTTCGAATTCTGTGTCTCCCTCTCTCTCTGCCCCTCCCCCACTTACACTCTCTCTCTCTCTCTCTCTCTCTCGCTCTCAAAAAATAAA